>NW_008824243.1:4466391-4495728 GCF_000699105.1 Pygoscelis adeliae
CTCAAATATGATGGATAGTGGCTTAGCAACTTCATCCGCCAGTTCCTTCAGGACCCATGGATGGGTCTCATCGGGTCCCATGGACTTGTGCACCTTCAGGTGCCTTAGATGGTCTCAAACCTGATGTTCTCCCACAGTGGGTGGCTCTTCATTCTCCCAGTCCCCTCCTTTGCCTTCTGCGGCTTGGGCGGTGAGGCTCAAGCAGTTGCTGGTGAAGACTGAGGCAAAAAAGTCATTGAGTACCTCCACCTTCTGTGTCCTGGGTAACCAGGTCTCCCGTTTGTTTCTGGGGAGACAAGGATTACCAGATCAGGAATCAGCAACAAATGACACTGAGTAGATGAAGGTTTTGGTCTTGGTTTGTGTCAATCCTTGGGGGTGCCCACCACATCAGATGGTGGCATGGGCTGTAGGGCGGCACTGGAGGTTCAAGCACAGTGGCTCAGGTACCTGTGCCATCAGGATGCTGTGTTGTGGTGGCTTGTCAGCTGCCAGTACCTCAGCTTACTTAAGGCTGCCTTGCATGTCTCTCCCTGACTGGATACGTACTCAGAGTCCTTGAAAATCCAGACTAAGGAGTTTTATGGCCACAGAAACAATATAAGAAACTAAGGATGGGGGGGAAATAATGCAAAAGGCCACCTGTTTCTCCAAAATGCAAGGCAGCTGTGGCTTCTCCTCTGGCTATATGTTTTCTTCTGCATAATGTCCCCCCTTTCTAGGCTCCTCTTTTTCCCCAGGCCACTTCTGCTGCTCCTGGACTGCTGTTAATATTCCACCTATAGGATGCTCTAACAGCGTCACCACAGCTTTCCAATTTCATCTTACAAGCTAGAGTAAGTGTCTGGAAACGGAGGTTCAAACCCCTTATGTATAGCACAGGTTGAAATCTGCGTATCCCACTTGCATGGAGAGTGCCACAGATGCCTGTTTATAAGCCACCAACAATATATTCACTCTCTAACATCTCAGAATGCACAGAAGAATAGTCAGAGTTCCTCAGACGATACAGGAAAAGTTCATGAGGCAACAAGACATGGAGCTGTGCATTTGTCCTGGAATGGCAAAAAGCTTGTGTTTTGTGCCTACTTTTACGACTGTTTCTGTATTTTATTGCATGAATAATTTCAGAAATATGATCCTTTATTTACCATTGAACTTACTGCTTAACTTAAAGAAGCTTGTGCAGCTTTTGGTTTTTTTTCCAGAGGGAGCTTTTACTCCAGATTATTTCTGTGATGGAATAGTATGGAGGAGTGATGGGTTCAGAAAAGGTAAATCTTGACTTTATCAGTGCTATATGCAAACAGAGTGACTGGTGCAATCTGGAGCTCTTTCCTGAAGGCATCATGCAGGAGGCTGGTTGCTGGAAATGGAAAAATGAATAGAAAGATAGTGGGCAGCTCAGCACCCTATAATCACTATTTGAGCTAATTTCTAGCAAGTTTGGGATTTCTGTCAATCTTCTGTTCCCACAAGGCTTCCTGAGAGACACTTTACAAAGTGAAACCAAGGAAGGGGCTGGGGGGAAATGTTACTGAAAGCCTACGTGTGTGAGGGCTTTTATCTAATGATTGATGGTATGCCTTGTGATTATACTTTGAAAATGGTGAAAATAAAAACTGATACAGTGGTTTTGTTGTACCATTTCCATTCAGAATGAAGAGTAATCTATTTTGACTTTTCTGTATTATTTTATTGGAAAAAACTCACTTTTATACAGTATTCAGGCAACTATTACTTCCATTGATTTGTGGTCATTTCTGGTTTTAAGAACTGAGCAATAGGTATGTGGGGAAAATTGTACATTGCAATTGTACATTCAACTACGTTGAAACTAATTCTGACTTAGGAATAAGAATAGGGTTTTTTTGTTTGTTTTATCTGTGAACACTGGAGTGCATTTGCTTTAGTCATGCTATACTTCATAAGGAAGAAGAGGTTACAATTGGGAAACAGTTATTTTTAGACTCAAGTTTTCTGTTTTTTCAATATTTTGTCTGGGCAAGAAAACTGGAAACGAATTGAACACTAGGGATTCATGAATAGAGGAGGCTGCTTGTAACATCCTCATGGGACTGATGAGGTTTTGTGAATTGCTACCACTCATTTTACTTGTTTGAGTTTCCAGGGAAGGCCAATAGATGTGAATGCACTTTTAATGGGCTGCAGCTCTCCACTGCTGTTACCCCCTGCGTGCATATGACCTCAAGGTCTCCCACCCCCATAGTAGGGAGGTAGTTGCCTCTGAGTTAGCTGATCCGTGCAACTCCAGAACCATGTTCTCTGGAAAATTTCTCTTTTCAACTATCATATAAAATAGTTGGGAGTAGTTGGGACATCTGTCAGGTTATGAAGTAAGAAGGGGGTGGGAGGGCAGATGGCACAATAGGAAAATACACACCTTTATTTCTAACCCCGGCTTCTCAGTAGTGCAGCAAGCAACTGGACCCCAGTAGACAGCAGTTCTTAATTTATGACAACAATAGTAAGATTGAAATGCTGCAAATATAATAACTTTCTTACAGCTAAATAATACTTAAAGAAAAATAAGAGTAAAGAGCATTGTCTGTTAACTTCCATTTCCGAACCTTGATCTATTACTGCGATTGCACAGTCGCTTCTTGTTCTCAAAACAATCCTGTGTACTGTGACGGTAGATCCATCACAGTCTGTTTTCTGCTTCTGATTTTCTTCGAGTCAGTGACTGAAGACATTGGTGGGTTTTGTTGGGAAAAGCTTGTATTTGGTTGAAATGCACTGTGCTTTTTCCTACAGGTTTATTCCCAGGAGTTCCTGTGATGTATAATCTTAGTATTGACGATATAGCTGCTACCTTGACAGGTTTGGTGGTGGCTCCATTTTGAAAGCCACCCTTTCTCCAGCCACAACTGGGGTAACTCTGGTGTTGTCTCCAGCTATTCTCTGCTCCTGTTTCCTAGGGTGTGACAGCTCTTATTCAGTAACTTCAGAGCTTATTTCTGTCCTTTGATTCCTGAAACTTCTTAAGACGTTTGTCACTTCTGCCCGTAAGCCTGCTGAGAAGGTATTCCTAAAATACAGACAGAATTCATTTATTGAATTCTTAAATATTCCAGTGACTCTTCTATTACCTTGTGTGCCTTGGCATAAGTACATACATAACTAGAAGGAAAAAGTCCCCAACTGAACTCTCCTGGACTGTCTAACCCCCAGTGCACACTGAGCTTTGTGCTTTACTTCTCAGTGGGCTGTGCAGCAGCTTTGTTAGAAGTTCATTGCTACTGGGTGGGATAGATATCATCCATCCTGATGACAGAAAAGAAACCTTAGGCTGTCAGTATTGTTGCTGATGTTTTTATGTGTTTTATTCCACTTAAAACTGGTGGCAGGGGGCATGGGGGTCCATGAGAATGGGGTGAGGGAGTTGCCTGGAGCACAGCTCAGCTCCGTGTGGTGGCTGCTCTCCAGTCCTCCTCCCCACGCAGGGGGGCACAAGGGGATGGTACCAGGCATCACCCCAGCCCAGCACATGCTGATCCAGGAGCAGAGAAACTCTTCCAGTAGCTCATGAGAGCATGCCTGTGAAGCACAAATGCAGTGGTGGGAGGAGGAAAGGACTAGCAGAAACTTTGCTTTTAGAAAAGTATTGGTGAAGGAAATTAATGTTTTGTATTACAGCGGGCACATGAAATCATTAAGTCCTATGCACCATCTGCATTATATGTCCCTAGAACCATCAGGGTTCTGGTCACTTAACATGGTATTGATCCTGCATTATTTAGGAACAGTTTAAGCATGCAGTGGAGAGCATTATTTTTATGACAGTTACAGAAGTTCTTCAACAGATTACTGCAATTAAATGAAAACTACTGCCACTTAATCTAGTCACAAAACTGCAAAATTATTCCAATACTTATCATAATTATGATGACATTGTCATTTCTATTTGCTTTTGTTTCTTTGTAAATGAGATTTAAGTATCGTATCCTACGAAGATGGCACATCTAGCTGCGTGACTCCCAGGTGCATGAATTCTGTTTGTCTGCTAATCCCTTGCTGGCTCTGGGCTCTTTGGCAGCTAAGCATTTCCTGGGGTGCACTGTAATAACAGGCAGCTGTCCTGTCAGCTCCACTGAAAAAGGAGATAATATGGCAGGCAATGTTCACTTTCTCCTAGACCCGCTTCTTACAGTTCTCCAAACTGATTCAAGTAACTGCTCTTAGCAGATGATGTTGTTCGTGTAGAACAATGATTTTTAGGGAACAAACTTACAAGTTATCTGCTGCAGAGGAGGCAGTGTGCAGTAGTTTGCAATCAAAACACTTGTAACTAGTCTATGTGTTTGCATGGAAGAATGGCAGTTAAATTGTGGGAGACGGGCTGTTTGTTTCGATACAGCTGAATTTTTCCCACGAACTTTCATCTGCAAGAAGGCTCTGTGCAATGATGAACAGGCCCTTCTGGATTCTGGCTTTTCATCTCTGCCCCAGTCATCTTGTCAGCCTGGGGACTGAAAATGAAGAGGTGTTGAGTTTTCTGGATATCAGTTGTCTTAGTGTCTTGCTGGAGTCTTTGGTACCTCCTCTGAGAGGCTGAACACCCTTAGCAACCCCTGAGAGAACCCAGCTCTTTTGTCCGTAATGGAAGTTAACATTAATGCCCACAGTGGCACAGAATACTCTGTGCTGGGACATACTTCACCTGCCATCATTCTGGCTTGAACTCTCCTCTTCCTGAGCCACCCATGAGACGTAGGAGGTGCCCAAGGTTAATTAGAACAGTTTAATGCTTTGATATGTCTAGATGTTAAGTGCTATGAGGAGATATTATTTCAAAGGGCTACGTACTCTGAAATTAGCCATCCTGGACTTGATGTTGCATGGAATCAGTCCTCTGATTTATGGGTCTTAAATAGCTAATCCTGATTACAAAATCTCTTCCCAAATAAACACTTTCATTAAAAAAGCAGTCTGTATCTGTTTTCATCCACAGACACAAACAAAAGTTGTGTAAGTGAAGGAAGTGTGATTTATTTGCAAAACATATGTTTCCACACCCCAGTCCATCTAGCTTTTCTATATCTCTCTAAATTTAAATATATTCTTTTGCACTGAAGTGAGGTAGTGTTGCATTATCCCCTGGGGTGTAGCTGGTGACTTTTGCAAAGTTGTGTCCAGCTCATCTCCAGGGCTGCAGTGTAACAACTGACTTCTTAGGGCTGCACATGGCTAAACTACTGTTTTAAGTACCCTTGGAGCATCGGGATGGAAACCATCTGATGAACTCTTGCTCAGTGTTTATCCTTTTATCAGCTCTTTTGATGCTTGCACTTTTATCAATTTACTGCTCTTCTCTACATGTAATGTGTAGGGTGGCATTCACTATCGTTGTAAGCCATAGTTGTGTGATACCTGAAGTCTGTAAAGCAATGATGTTAGCCCTGTAGCTATTCAGTAGCAAAGCAGTTCTCTCCTTTGGAGGTGAAGGCCTATCTTCATATGGAATTAACTTGTCACATGGACTTGATTTTGTCCTGGAAAGTTAAGAAAAAATTAACCAGTGTGGGATTTCTTCATCCAAATGTTTAGGACTACTTCTCCTTTCTTTACTTTATTTCTTCCAACGTTAGTTAACTAGAGCTCAAGGTTTAAAAAATAGACACCTTGTAAGCATACCTGTGGGCAGGATACAATTCATAAGGGGGAGAGGGTGGGATTTCAGCCAGATCTGACAAACTGGTGGAGAAGGGAAGCACAGCTGGCTTGCCAGCTACTGAAGTCCTTGAAGTTGATTTAATCCTGATGTCAGGCATTCTTTCTAATGTGGGCAAACAGCCCATAATGTAAACTCTGGGGATGAAACTGAAATTGGTGGTCACTTGCACGTCTTGCGGCATGAAAGCAAACTTGCGGTTAAAGCATCTGTCAAGGGATTAGGAAGGTCTAAAGTTGAAAGCAATGATCTTCTAGGAAAAAATAACAAGCATGCTCTTAGTAGAAAACATGTATAGCTGCTCTGCGAAACACTGGCAGTGCATATAATCACCTTATAATGAATGGGTCAGACCCTTGGGTGGCGTAACGTGACTCTCCTGGCTTCCATGCAGCAATACCAGTTTACACCACCTGAAGGCACAGTCCCTTGCATACTACTAAATGTGGGTCTGGTGTGGGCTGGGGGGCAGGTTTCATCTTTCTAATAGCACTGCAGCAGGCTACCCTTTAAAGGTACCCTTTCTCATCAGAGACCGCAAGGCAACGTAATTCATTTTTGGATAAGAAAGATGTCTGATAGTAGCTCGCTGGTTCCCTAAGAGCACAGTGATGGGGTAGTGAAATCTTCTCACCCCTGAAGCCTGGGGTGTATCGCTTCCTTTCATCTCGCGGACGGCCTTTGAACTCTGCTTGTATCTCTGCCCATGGCTCAAATGTGAAGTTGAAACTCACTTTTATGAGAGTTTGTTTCCATTTTGTTTTGTCAAGCCCTTGGAGGAGCTGAAAAACCACTTAGGAAAAAAATATATCTGAAGCCACCTGGACTATGATCTCAGTATGAAATAGGGCCAAGGAGATCCTAAGTACCTCAAACTTGCATGCTTATCTTGGGTCAGAATAAAACCTGCTTAATAACATGGGCTGAAAGCTCTCTGTGTTTCAATCTTGCTCCTGTGTGAAACGGAGGTTCTGGTCCTCAGTTCTGCAGTTCAAAGTTCATGGAGACCTCACAGTGAAATATGTGATGCTGCCATTACTGTCTCCAGTGCTTTGGAGGACAAGCAAGGAACAGCTCACATGGACTTCTTGGGCATTTCTCCTCAGCAGAGAAGCTGACAGCAGCGGTGACACTAGATTTGAGACAGAAATGTAGAATGAGGATATTCTTGCCTTTTAATTTCTTGTGGCTATTCATGTTGGTCAAAATCCACCTTGGGCTTTTAGCATCCTCTCCAACTACCCAGCAAGACCACATACACCAGTTAATTTGTTCATACCGTGGTCTGTGGCTCTTATGAAATAGCGAACACGTTTCAGCTTGTTTGCACAACTTCCAATGGAGAGGTTAGATCCAAAGAAACTCTAACGTATTGAAGTGCATGGATCTTTTTTCACATATCCCAGCCAAGCTTCATTAGAAGCAATTATCTTTCTTCTAGCCATCGCTTTTTCCAGACTATCCCTTTAAAACATGTGTAATGCTGTGTTTCCTCACTGCGTTTTCCCCAGATGAAATTCAAATGTTTTGACATCAGCTGAGTCTCACAGCTGTAAGAGAAGACTGAGATAAAAATAAATAACTGCACCTACTGTGAAGATTTGTTACAGAAGAGAGCTTTCTGTCATGTATCGGAATATTGCATGAGTGTTGTGAGCAGCTGTGATACTGCTAACATAAAATTTCCTCTTCCAGATCATACTCTTGAAGCTGAAATTCAGCCAGAACAGAATGTAGCCCAGTGCCCTAATGACCAGTGTGTCACAGTCTCCAGCAATCAAAGGGTTATCAAAGGGTTAAGCTTCAGTCCAAAGGCAGCACCTGCGATGGCAGTGGTCATCTGCCATTCCACTGGGTGATTTGGTGCTGGTGCAAAGGGAAGAATGCTTATCCAGGGAAACAGCTGTGTTTAACTGTGCCCACAAGCCTCTGGGGGATGTTTTATCCGGCAGCACCCAGTTTAGTTTGTGGGTGCTGAGGTCATTACATCAACAACCGTGAAATTCTGGTGGGCAGCACTTGCTGGTGGTCTCTCTTGAACTGGCTTGTCTGCGTGTTTCCAGCTGTTGACTGCATTAGAGACAACTGAAAATTTATGGACTCTTTCCAAATATTACTTATCCATGTAAGACACTGGTCTGGTTGCCAAAAAAGATGTACTAGGATTGTGAATAGAGATATGGTCTGTGCAAATGGGATGGGAGATTTCCACAAACCAGGGGGTTTTATTAAGATGTTGTCTACACACTATAAAATGTTGGGGAATACCCATATTATAAGATAAACTGGGATATTAATGGACTGTATTGCAGGGACGCTGGTAGATAATATGCAGAGTTGGTTGGCTGGCCATTGGTGTTTGGTGTTATTGGTTCTCATTTGTTTTTATGATCCACTCTGTGGACTAACCAGTTACAACGATATTCTTTAGACAGCAGAACTCATTAAAAGCCTTGTTGGCCAAAAATGATACTTCTATCAATGTTTTCTCTAATGTGCAAAGCATTTTGCCTTCTAACAATAAACAAAAGAATATTTGTATTTTTCTGTTTTCCGGGTTTTTGTGAAGCCTGAAGGCTTCAACACATGCTGGAAGTTGCAAAATGATCCTTTGCTTTGATTCAAGCCCACTTTAAAAAAGCAAACAAATATAAAACTGGTCCTTACCGGTTCTGAGGAGGATGCAGACCTCCCTCTCTGTTTAACAGGTTCAGGGGTCCCTTATCCCAGGCTTTAGATTTCTGCTTGTTAGTTATCTAAGTTTGGGAGAAGAGGTGTAGCCCTCGAAGGCTTTTTGACATGTTAGTTCTGGTGTGAGTACTCTACAGTTTTTTAGGAAGGTGGCCTTGGTCGTTTCAAGTACTCTATCTAAATTGCCACTTGCCAGTTGATGGAAACCAGAAATAACACTTTACTGAGTGAAGTTGCTGGAGAGATGTTTCACAGAAGTAACTGCCTGATTTCAATTCTCCTGCGATTCCTCTCCAATTAGCTAGTTTCAGCATCAAAAGCAGCATGAAACTGCTAAGCCAAACTTATCTGCCTGTGTGGCTCCAAATACATATAGTTGTCTGCTATCTGGCCCTGGGACCTCTAGGCCAGCAGTTTAAAAATGGCAGTAACAAGAAGAGTATGTCACGAGAGAATGATGGACCTTCTAGCTGACTTCTAGTCTTTCAGCCCTGCCCCTTTCAATAAGGACAAATGAATGCAGCATAAGAAAAAGTGGGGAATGAAGCTTTGTGCAGGATGGGATGCTTCCCTGGATCACTCGGTAGTTAACTCTCCAAATGCAGAACTACATGGGTTATACTGATTTAAGCTAGTCAGAGGTGTATTCCCCTCTTATATCACTCAATGGAGAAATGACAAGCTAGATCTATGTAATACCACCTCTGATACTGGCATATGTTCAAAACAGTTAAAGTAGGTTTTGTGCAAACCCAAGGTACTTTAAAGCAAGCTAACTACACTATTTCATCTAGACTTCCCTGCACAGATAAGGCCTATGATCTCTCCCTGCAGCTTCTGAAAGCCAACTGTGTTCAAATGCATGCACTGCAACCCGTTTGGACTCATCTCCGGCTCTGGCTGATGTTGATGGAGCTCTGTGTGGAGAGCTGATAAGATATGTCAGTCTCTTGTCTCCCTGCTTTACATCTGAAAGCATGTGGTGAAGATCGCTTGTAAGGCTACAGAGAGGATTTGATTTTCCCAGATGCTTCACAGCAAGAGTAGAAGGGAGTAGAGGTGTATCACATCTACTCAGCACCGCTGCTGAAGTAATAAGGCCTCCAAGAGTTCATAAACACGTGAACTCACCTGAGACAGGCCTGGACACAGCGTTGAGGTAGGAGTCCTGTGGACTTCCACCTGGGTGGAAAAAACATCTAGTAAGTTTTTACAGGCTGGGACTAATGTTTGATATGAGTGTTCTGCACAGCTGTAATATTGCTGTGCCCCACAATTACCTGAGATGACCAATGAGTCAACTGAGGAATACAAAAATCACGTGTGACTTGAGATTACATCACTCCACCAACAGAGGAGAAGCTGAGACCTGGATCTGAATGTAGGAGCTGTCATGTCTGTTGCTTTCATCATTGGTTTGGCTGAATTGCCACCTTTATTAACTGTACGCTATATACAGTGTGTGTGCATATATATGTCACTGAGGAGAAAGTGGAAGGAATGAAGTGCATTTCCATCTCAATTAATTTTACTGGTAGGGCTGATATGATCCCCTGAAAATCAGGATCTAAGAAACTGTGAAGATTGTATCAACCTCTAGAGTAACAGGTAATTTTGCTGCTATAACGAAATCTGACTATTGGAATAAAGTCTCAAACCAGTACTGAACTATTTATTAGATAATATCTATCCCCTAATGATGAATTCATTTTCAGTTAATAACAAGTCTTTGTGAAGTATAATGAAAAATACAGTGCCATGCATAGTAAACTGGCCTCTGTTTTCTTTGACAGCACGCCAGTTCCTCAGCTGCAGCACTACTATACTATTCATCTCCATAAAGGGCTCTTTCGAAAGCATTATTAAACAGCAGGAAGAAATGGTGTATGACAGCTTCATTAGTCACTAGGAGCCAAACCTGGCCACTTTCTGCTGGGAATTATTAGCACATTCCAAAACATCTCTGGGTTGATGGCATCCAAAATTTTTTTTTTCAAAATTTTGGAGTGTGGCCAAATCTTGGTTTGAAAATCCTGGAATGGCAGTTGTACTATCAAGTCCTCTCTGGGCGAGGTTAATGCTCTATTTGCAAGCAAAACATGGACTTCCCAGCCTTAGGAGTCCAGAAATATTTGCAGAAGGCTATTTGGTTTGAAATACACAGACATAGAAAGTTCTTCTCTGTAAGTGCAGAATGTGATCTTGCTGAAACTGCAAATGCCCCAGCACCATCACTGCAGGCAAGCCCCTACATATCAGATAAAAAACTTCAAGATTTTTTTTTTTTTTTCCCCACATTGCTGTGCAGTGTTCACAAAAGGTGCATCCAGCAGGCAGGGTGCTCTGATCTGTTAAAGATGCTCACGGTCCCACTGAGATCTGAGATTCTGAGCTAACATAGTGTTTCAGGCCCTATGTTGCTAGCCTGAGATCAACTGTATTTAAAGTGAGGCGCTTCTGAATCTTGCTCAACAAAAGCCTAAGCTGCAGGACAAACATGAGGTGCAGAATCACGCTCTTGCACAAATCTGTTGCATGATTTATTGCTCTTTTGAAAATATCACGGGCTGTTTGTAAAGTGAATTAACTGTCTAAAAAAAGTAAAACAAGCAAAGCCTGTGAAAATCCTGCTGTTAGCATGAATGCTTTAGCTAGCTTTGATTCCAAGAAAACACCACCTAAAAGCCAGTTCTTTGGTACTGAGGCTTTGCTGAACAGTGAAGTCCAGGGAATTGATGGAACTTATATTAAAAACACTGTATACAAAGAAGTATTTTACAGTTCAGCTGTTCTTAATTTCCTGTATATTTGTAAAAATAAAATTATCCCTAAATATATCGTTATTTATGCTTTTCTACCCACATGGAACCTTCTGTGAATATTTTACAGGTAACGCCATTCATAATTAACAGCAAGCCAACAAATGCCTGGTGCTTGAGTGATGACTTAATGTACACTTGCAAGCTTAGCCAAGACCCTGGTGTGACTAAGCCAAGTGCAGGAGAGGAGATTGTGCAAGAGCATGCCTCCGCACGCTATTGGAAAACCTGACTGTTGCTATCTCTATCGGTGTGACCATCCCACTTGGACTGCTCGGTGGGCTCGAGCCCAAGCAACCGGCTTGCCTCAGAGTCCCTGGAGGCTCCAGCTCTTGCTGAGCTCCCCTTGCAGTGTACACTGGGCCATTGTATTTGCACAAGCGTGCAAGCTTCAGCTTTGGTATCTCCTGTTGCCAGTAACAGCTGAGATCCTTCAAGTGCAGAGAAGATCACAGGAGGCAATTCTCTTCCAACCTTTTTTTTTTTTTAATATAGAGTATTTGGTGTGAGAGTCAGTTCTCATGATTCTTGGGGGCTCTTCCTCGTTCGTGCTATTGCAATGACAGCCTTGAAGTTAATGTGCGTTGGCCCACAAACCTTGTAAGGGGTTTACTCGTAACAATAGCTGCAAAGCCGCAACTGAAAAGCTGTGTGCTTAATCTGCAGGATTAACACAAACAAGATGTCCTTGAGCAGGATAGGTTTACAGCAGTCTAGCAGGAGTCATTTTCTCCGAGAACAGAAAACAAAACCTTTACAGGCTGTGCCCAGAGAGACGGGAGCAGAGCAGACCCCCAGGGTGACTGTCAGCAATGGGCTACTGGCTCTCCCTGCTGCTAATCCAAACGAGCCGCTCTCCTTTTTGGTAGCGTGCGTCTCTGTGTGTGTGATCCTATGATGAGGAATTATTTCCAGTTCTCTGCAAGCTGGAGCCATTGCTGCAAGTAATTTTTAGTGCAGTTTGTTCTGGTGCTCTGAGGTGCTGAGGAGGTGAGGAGAGTATTGGGCATGGACTATGAGGTACGTCCCCCTACATGCTGAATTCACACGTGTCCTTTCTGGCTTTCCTCAGTGTGTGAAAGCCAATCCCTGTTGAAAGATAGGATTTGCTGCTGGTGGAAATAATATTCTGCTGCTGAGCACCAGAGGGCTGGAGAAGAGGGTGATGCCCACTTGTGAATGGCAGCCGGTTAACTCCATCTCCCACTGCCGCTTCCAGTTCTGCTCCAGCAATAACACCACATTTCTTCTCACACCTCATATTCATTTCTCCCCATATGACTCTGCAGTTCATTTGTTCACTGGACTTCTGTCTGTGAATCTTTGCCTTTGCCCATTTGTTCTTGCTGTTGGGCCTCACTGAAAGCCCTCTCTAAACATAATGGGGAGCCAAGGAAGGGAAAAATGTTTGATATTTTTGTACTGTTTCCAAAGCTACCACTTAGAGTGAGCTCATCTAAAAACTGGTTTAAAAGTATTAGACACTTTTCTAGTCCTCTCTGCAAAAGATACCATCTCTTGTTGATATTATTCATTGATTCTTTGCATACTCAGAAAGTTGTCCTGATTTATACTTTCAAGTCTGTCTATGCATTCAAGAGGACTAAAAAGTCTCTATTTATGAAAAATTAAAAGATCTCTTTTGAGGTTAAAGAGAATCCCTAACATGCATGAACTAAACAAATTCATGCGCACACACAAAAAAAAAAAATTACAAAAATACCATCTAAAGCTTTAAGTATATAACCATTCTTCAGCAGTTGGAGGAACTATGCTTATTAGCAAAGGCAGTATTTACTGGGATAGCATGGGTTTACAGCAGCTTCCCTGGTAGCTGCTTTCTGCAAGAATACAAAGGGAAAAGTGTGTGTGCATGAAACGTAATCCTACCCCAGAAGCCTTAGTGGACTCAGTGTCTACATGACGCAACTTTGCAGGTGTGATGGCTAAATTAAGTTTCACAGCACTCCCTTGGGATGGTGCCCAGGGAAAAAGTCTAGGCCTGGAGTTTTGAAGCTAAATCCCTCTGAATAATTTTAAAAGCAGATTGGTGGCACTCTGGAGAATAGTGAAATGAAGCAGGGGAGGAAGGGGGGGGGGGTGCTGCTGTCCAATCAGGACTGAATCAGAGGGTTAAGGAGGGTGTACGAGTAAAGAGGGGAAAGACACATGAGTCTGAGTTAACAGGTGACTTGGGTGACGTTAAGGAAAAGATTATTTGCTTTTGTAATGCTAGGGAAAAGATTGATCAGTTCCTAGTGCTGCATGTAAAGGCAGATGGAGCAGTGGTGGGTGAAGAAGGCAAGTGTGGAAAGGCAGTGGGTTTCCCATAGGTGCTTTACATCTTCCTGTTTCAGAAACTGTTTGTCAAAGAGATCAGCAGAATCTGTACACTCTTTTGAAAATGCTTCCAGCCTTCGAACCCGTAAACATAACTTAACTGCTTTGTGCAGTGAAATAGTACATTACAAAACAATTTTGGCTTCCCTCGTTGTGTGCTATGTTCCCTTTCATTTACAGCTATCTGTCCAACTTAACAATTACTATCTAACTGTATCAGTTGAGTCTCAAGCAACAATAGTGTAAAATTGTGCTTGTGAAGAATGTGGTGACCCTGGAGAGTCATCAGAATATTTCACTGGCAAGACCTCAATAGACGTAGGTGCAGTTTTCCTTAACTTGAGTAGAAAGATCATATATTAGATCAATTTTAAGAAATAGCAAGAAATAACATTAGAAACGCTGGTCAAGAGGGATCCCACTTCATTCCAGATATCTGGCAATAAGACTTCTGAGCTGGGCTTATAGAAGGTAGAAGTACTAATTCTAGAAAGGATTTCTCCCACAGTCTCTGAAAGTATCTAGGTTAAGTTTGGACCCAGAATCATTTCTGATGAAGATTTTGCCTGATTTTGTCTGTCTTGATTTACTAACATGAAATACATTACCTGCCACACCAACCTATTAGCTAGCCTTCTAGCTGAGATGCCATAAACACCTCTATGCTATCATATTGCAACACCTATGAACAACTTTGGAGCACGCTAATTGCTAAAATAAGCATGTTGACTCTGAAAAACAGACCGCTTTAAAGATCTGTCATCCCCTCACTTTTTTTAAGAAACAGTCAGCATTGACATGTCTGTGAGTCTTTTATCCAGGTTGCAGGTTCACTACGCTGTACGCGGTTTGGACACGGTTGCCTCACAGCTAGCCCCCAGGCACTATCACATCTCTGCCTCACAGCTCAAAATGCGGGTGAGACATTGAAATAGTTGTGCACGGGGTCAGCCCGTGTCCAGCGTGACCAACCCTGCATTCGGGCTCATAAGGCTGGCTGGACTAGGTAATGCCCTGTGGAGTCACCTGACAGTTTGAGCCCCTCTCCAATACCCATATTACAGATATTTTCCAGTATGTGGAGCAGAAAAGCCTCTGTTCTTCTGGATAATGTAGTTGATTATTTCTGAATGATTTCTTCTCCATCGGTTATAAAGTTAACCAAGTATGTGACGACATCTATTTATTTTGAGAAGGCTTAGGAGGAGGCTGAGGCCAGTACAGTAACATTCGGTTAATAGCATAGAAAATGAAGACTCAAGTGCAGTGCATCAAAGACTTTGCTTCCATTAAGCTCTGCCAGTGCTTCACATGATCTTTCTGAGTGGAGAATGATGAATACATAATTTGAAGTGTGGGCCCAGTATCTACATACAAGAATAAACTCTCCAAGGCAGAAATGGCTTCTTAAGCCAAAATGACCTCTCAAACGAGACTGCAGGGCTACTGTGCAAATGGGTGCCAGCCATCTGCTCCTCAGCTGGCAAATGTTGACTGTGCTTCAGGAGCTGGATGTTCCTCCCAAGTGATTAATTTCTTCCCTGGCAAAAAATGCTGATGTACAGTTTGATTTTAAACAATGAGAAGAATAATGGGAACTACAAAACAAATGGTCAGAGGAGCTCCGTTTCCCTCACTTGGCTCAGTTCCTAGCCTCAGACATTGCACTGCAAGAAAAAAAGCCATCCTGATAGTGTTCAGGAGATACCCTGCTGGACACTTTTTCAAAGGCTTTCTGAGAGGTAGCTTGTGACTGCACCAAACCAGTGCTGCAAAGAGAGCATCTTTCCCTGAAATGGGAACAAGCTGCTCCGCTCATGAGAGGTTTCCTTCCTTTTGGCCTTGGAATTACTGGTGTAAGGTCAGCGATTGCAGGGATGGGGTGGTGAGGTCTGCACGATCAGCTCTGTCTGGGGACTTGGCGCAGCCTTGCGCAGCTCCAGGATGGCTGAAGATGCTTTGCTTCCCACTGCAACCTCGCTGGTCAGAGCGGCTTCCTGAACTCCACTCCACTTGCCCAACGTATCGAGTCACTAAAATGCACGTGATCTATGTAAGCGCTTTTTAACCTTTTTTAACAAACCTTTTTTAACATACACCTTTGTCTCTATCTCCCTATTCTTATGTTTTATATTTTGGATATTTATTGTACAGTTTAAGTATTTGCTTTAAAGAAAATGTAATTCAATGTCTCCCCAAAGATTTGCTGTTCCCCATAAACATTGCCTAGAAACATCTGCTTCCCTCATATGGATCTCATAATTTGTGCTTTGGATTTCATCCAGTGCTCTGTGGAAAAGTGATGCCTTCCAGAGACAGAAACCTGATTATGAGAAACCTCATGGACAATAGTGAGTGCCTTCGTTGTAACTGATTTTGAAGACAGAGAGAGAGAAACAGAGATGGGAGAAGCGCTTTTTATGAAATGTTTTTTGCGGAGACATGCCACACACTCTTTTAGTCTCTTCAGGCAGATGCAGAGTAGTCTCTGCCTGTCCAGGTCTCTGCCTCTCTGGGTTTTTGACCCTTCAGCCATCTCCAACCACATCTGACAGACAGGGGGGTCTCGAACATAACCATGTTCTCGAAGTTTCACCAAAGCAGGTGAGTGGAAAAAGAAAAGGGCCATTTTCTCTGAGTGCCCTGACTGCAGCATTACACTGTTAGGTATCAGAAAAGCTATGCAGCAGAGAGAATTTGTAAAGAATATGACAATTAAACAAGCTTTAACCAGTCACAAAATACAAGTCAGCAGGACACCAGACTTTCAGTTCCAGCATTGATGGAAATAATTGGAAATAAAGTATCTACAGACTCCAAACCTCTTGAAGAAGAACAACCTGTGCTATGTCCTGAACCAAGCAGGAGCTGTGCAGCCAGCAAGAGATAGGACTGAGGCATCTCCCTGCACCCCTTCCACGGCTGTGGAAGACAATCCCTTCTGTGGAGCAGCGGTCCAAGAAGGAGGTGGAAGAAGCCCTGCTCTTTCACCTGCCTTCCCCTGCACCAACCGATGGTACATAGGAAGGATAATGTGTTCATTACCAGCCTGTGTGCTTTTGGGGCACGGCATTTTTGACATTCCTCAGGCCTTGTCCTTGTGGTCAAGAATAACGGCTTAGGTTAAAATAAAACAGGGGAAGAATAAGAAGTGGCAAAAAAATAGTGAAGGGAGGAACTTGCCAGAAAAGACAGGAGTACAAAGTTCACTTTAGGTATTCGGTGTACGGGTCCTGTGCACCTACCCGTTTGTCTTTGCAAACACAGTCTGAGGAGGAGATGATAGTCATTACATACGGATCTAATGATTAGAGTGTTTGCCCAGGGATGCAGAGTTCAGACATGTCCTCAGCCTAAAGTGCCTATGATCCCTCACCGCCTGCTTCCCCCGTCCCCAGGACAGTGCTGTAAAGTGTTTGGGTCTGAGTGGAACCATTTTGCACTACTGTGATTAAAATCTGCATAACAAAGTCAGTTGGGTCAAATTTGCAGTTACTCAAGTATTTTATTGGCTTCAGCTCTGCATTTAGCTTTGTTCCATGCTCATCGTGGAGCTCTGGATAAATAACCGATCTGTGCTGTATTGTATTGACCTCCTAAACATGTCGCAAGACTTAATAGTTCAGCCTGTGGGAGCTGGAACTTCACTTACGTTTCATGCGGTGCCAAATCCTTTGACAAACATTAAGAAATGGTCCAAGATTACCATCGTCTCTGAACAGGAAAGGTTTTACCTCTGCTGGGAGAAGCGCTGTGGGTCCACCAGGCTCTACGTTCGCTTGTGACATTCTACACCTCTTGGCTTTTGGTAGCTGCCCACACCCTTCCCTTGTGTTTGTTGTAATCGGTTACATATGTCGTTTTGTTTTTGTACACATCCTGACCTCAAATAGGAACAGGAAAATGTCTCTTTGGGAATAGCCGTGATGAGGTACATATCCTTTGTATCAGTGCTCATGATCCTCAGTTATTTGGTTTGGGCTCACCTCCATGTACTCACATTTTGGTCTTGCTAGGCCTCTGGATTATTCTTCTTGTATTTTGCCCAAACCTGCTCATAGGGAGAGGCTTACCTTTTTGAGCAGTGCGTTTTGGATGCTCCCACACGCTGCTATGTCCAAATAGCATTTATTAAATGTATCTACGTGAATTGTTCCCTTAAAATTGCTGGGGTTGAGGCCTTGGTGCAAACCTGGACCATGACGAATGTAGCTATCACATCTTGACTGAATGAAAGCAACAGCCTCATTCCTCCACCATCTTAAAACATTTACTTTTATTGTAGTGCCTAATTTCTAATCCTTCATCCTCTGGTCTCCTTACATCTGAGGAAACCTCTATCTTCTCACCCCCCCAAGCACCCTCCAAGAACCCTAATGCAAAATGGTCCATTACTCTCAATGGTTTAATGATAAATTAAGTGCTGCTTTCTCACTCCATCTCTTGGCTCCTCCTGGATGCCCCAGAGGAGTGTGCCTGGGCACGGGCAGCCACCAAGCAGGCCCCAGCTGAACAGTATAACCCTGCAAGCATGAGCAGTAATGCCTTGTTCAAGGATCTCCTGGCTCCGACTTTCCTCCACGAGGAACGGAGCTGCCAAGTTCCAGTCAGAGAGTAGAGAGAGGTCAGTATTTATGGGGTCTGAGCGTTATTTTATGTCACAGGAAGAAAAATAGAGTAGATTATGGTCACCAGTCCACTTCTGCTGCACAGATGCACAAGAAGCATCATTAATGTTTGAGTCCAGTGAAGATCTGGTTTGTTTACAGCGTAGCTCACTATCTTTTTCATTTCTGGGGAATAGGTGTCTGCTGTTTTTTAGTCAAACATTCGCCAAACAGTACACTTAAGAAAGGAAGAAAAAAAAGTGAAACAAAACAGGAATACAAGTACAGCCTGCAGCCCGCCTCTTCAAAATACAAGTTGTGCTGAGGTAAAGCACTGCCCGGGACAGTAGCCATCTCTGGGTGGGGTTGTTTTGGAGGAGGGAGTTTAAGTAGGCATGGACACGGATGAGGCAACTGCTGCAGTTTTCCTGAAATCTGAATGATGTTTTTAAAATTCACATCCTCCCTCAGAGCTTGGGGTTGCCATCTGTCTCTGTTAAGAAAACATGTCTCAGCTTAAAATCTGGCATGAAGTTCATGCCCAAATGGCCTGCTGGTATGTCAGCTAAGTGCTTACCAATTTTGATGGCTTTGGACCACACATCTATCTCTTCAAGAGCCTCACTGCAATCCAGCCCAAAGTCTGTTGCTGGGAGGGAGCAGGCTCTGGGTTTGCAGTCGGATGCTGTGCCAGCCGATGGTGATGTAGCTGGGTTTGGGAAAGCCTAATGTGTGCTCCCTCACACCATTCCCGGCACGCCTCTGCTTGCTCACCAACCCTGCTCATCCTTCGTTTTTTTGTTCTATTCTTTATGATTATTTTTCCCACAATTGAAGAGGGACCAGGTGGGAAACGTGGGGCATCGCTGCTCCCGGGCTGCCCTCTCTTGGGTAGCAGCGGTGGCGTTGCGCCTCCCCAAAGTCCGTCAGCAGACACTTGCCAGAAGTTTCCTCACCAAGGTCTGGCACGCCAGCGATGCTGAGCATCACCTGAGCTCGTCCCATCCCCACCAGGATGCTGCCGGAGCCCAAGCCTTGGTCCTGGTTGGGCACCCAGGAAGGGGACACACTGATGTGGCTCACTTGCGGGAGCATATAGAATATCTAAGTCCCAGGCAACTGGACTACTAAAGCACGACAGCTTTAGCACGTCGAGCTGCCCAGTTCTTGCAATTTGATCTTTATTGGTGTAAGGTACCTGCTGCTCTGAGCCCAGGGAATGTAAAGCTTGGGGAATGCAGTCAAGCAATAATGTGATGGAGCAGAAAGGTGTTTACCTTTTAGTTGGGCAATCCAGGGGTGATCCGGGAAAGGCAGACCCCTGTTTGTTTCTTCATTTTTTAGTAGTAAAACTTTATAAAAGGTTCTTTTTTTGCCAGTCTCCACACTTTAGAAAGAGAGGGGGTGAGGGAGGAAAGCCCTCCAGCTCAGTATGAAAAGGTGACTTTTTAAAAGTCACTAGTTGTTTGGAAGAGAAGGCAAATGGAGCTTGTTTGCTTGCTTTTGTTTTGGTTTTTTTTGGTAACAATGTTGCTCAATATCTAATCTTCTGCAGGACACATAACTTCTGTTTCCTGTGTTATGAAATCCTGGAAACAGCCCTGAATTTTAAGGAAACCAAGCATGCTTCTGCAGAGAAGATGCAGCAAAAGAGCTCCCTCTCTTGTCCATTATACGTTTTGGCCAGTTTGTTGCAATGTAAGAAGATCAGGTTAAAACCAGAGAGAAACTGGCATTAAATTACATTGGATTGAGGGTTTATGTGGAGTATTCTGCTTTATGTCAGTTTAATTCAAATGTTTGGAAAAAGATGAGTAGCAAGCATTGGCATTCAACACCCAGCTGAAAAAAAAATCCAACTGTTTTTGATAAAGTACTAAAATATTACTTCTGAAATAAGTCCTTAAAAACACAGTGGGAGATATATCTTTCACGATATCTATAAAATATTCA
Organism: Pygoscelis adeliae; assembly: GCF_000699105.1. Taxonomy (NCBI): domain Eukaryota; kingdom Metazoa; phylum Chordata; class Aves; order Sphenisciformes; family Spheniscidae; genus Pygoscelis; species Pygoscelis adeliae. Next base: position 4,486,497 of record NW_008824243.1, read on the forward strand.
ACAAAACATGGTTTTGATTATATTTTTCTCATCAGCTTTCATTACCAGTAAAACTGCAGGGTAAAAGTAAAAAACTCTTTAACCCTCACTTGCAGAATCAGATTGGCTGGGCTAAATCTAGTTGTGATATAAGTTCAAGGAAAAGATGTTTTAAGAGGGCTATTGAGCTGCATCTATTTCTAACGGTTAATTACTGTGCAAAGCTAGAAACGAATCATTTGCGAAGTACCGCTTTTTCAAGGTAGCTCTAACAATCTTGCATATATGAAATATGGCTTTCTGGGCACAACTGTAATAAGAGTTGCATGTTTAGTGTTAAAAGCTCCACTTAATTTGTGCCATACCTTGTAAAGTCAAGTTACTGCATTTGTGTGCTTGATTTTCCAACCAGAAGCTTGCATTTAATGGGAAAATGGCTATACTAAGAGGGCAGTTAATGATACAATGCTACTTCTAAACTGTGTATGTTCACTGTGTTTGGAATATGTTTTCTTTTATGAATCACATTCTCACCCTAGATTTAATGTCCTGATTAACTGCATCACCAGTTTTATGACTTTAATTAATTTTTTTTTTTTCCTACTGAAATAAGTAGATAATTTTCTTAGAAGCTTGGATTCGAAAGCTTTGCAGAAAATCACTCTTATATCTTAGGAGTAGCCAAGTGCTTTTTGTTGACAGTTCATCTGATGTGACAAAGCAATTGCAGCTTTGCTACAGCCCTGTAACTTCTGCCATGCAAAAAGACAGAAACCAAGCAGTGTATAGATCTGCCTCCAATTTTTCCTTAAGCTCCATGCAGTCCTACCCGAAGGTTCCTATAGGTTTCCCAAAGGTTCCTATAGGTTTCCCTTGATTTCTTTTCACTGAAGGCCAGACTGATGTTTGTGAAGACTTTTAACAGCTATAGCTTGGACTGAAATCTGCCAGTCTTATCAAGGGTGGGGATACTGACTTTGCAGAAAGAGCTGAATGACTGTGAACACCATTAAATGGATCCCTAGTACTCAAGATAAATGATGTTGCTTTAAAAGAGTGGGCAGAAAGGTCTTCAAAGTCTGAGACAAGGATTAATTAAAGAGGGAAAACAGATCTTCCACCCAGCTTGGTTTCTTGCTTTTCTTAAAGAAACATGTCACTTAAATGAAAATCCGATGATTCAATGAAAAGTTAATTTCATTGCCTTACTTGAAAAGGCTACTTCAGCAATTTCAGATTTCTTGTTACTTCAATAAGACCGGGCATGATGGAATTTTTTCTGCATATATACTTCATTCAGTCTTTTCATCATATAATCACACATTTTTAGGATGGTATTTCCACAGTGTTTTCAAATCACGTGGTGAGTTCTGTTGCCTTGGTTTTAAGTGTTATGCAGGCTCTTCTACTGATGGGAGACAGAGGAATACAACTTGGGAAACTGCATGTATGTTAAGAGAAAAATTCTTACTTTAGTAAACACAGAGTATGCAAAGGTAGCAAAAAGCAGGTCTTTCCTAGACAGTAAAACACTTAAGCCTTGCAATGAAAACGGTGGGAACTTCTTGATATGCTTGTATTCAAAAGTTCTTAAAAACATTTAATTTGATCTTTTCCTAATTAAGGCCTCAAAACTCCCTTGTGTTTCTTAAGTGGGCCATAACATAATGAAGATATATAGCAGATAAGAAATAAATTATAGAAATCAGCCTAGTCATTTTAATGTGCTAGGTCTTCCAAGGAGGAAGCAAAACTTCAGCTGAACTGGGATGCATTTCCCTCCCCTCGACGATGGCCTGTGCTGCTGCGAGCTGTCTCTGCCAGAGGTGGTTAGGGGAGATGGGCATCCTCGCTGGACCACTTCTGCCTCTTCTCTCCATCCCCCGTTTTCCCCTCTGAGCGAGTGTGTGAATACATCTCAGCCAGCCCCAGCAGGGCAAGGCTGCTCCGAGCCCCAGTCGCTACCTCCCGGGAAAGGTAAAGGGCGACTGGGAAAGGGCAGTTTTCTTCCAGGAAACTCAGTTTTACTTCAACAGATACCGTATTTATTTTGAAAGTGACACCTAGCACATTGAAGGTGGCCTTGCCAGACTGCTGGCTACTGTATTGTATAGGCTTTACCACTCAGGTATCCTGCTGACAAATCAAGTAAAAAATAATAACAAAACTAGAACAGATGCTTATTTAAAAAAGGGGAAAAAAGAAGCTTGTTTAGCTGACCTTCACACAGAAACCCAGAATCCGTCAGGCTTAACTACTCAGTCTTTGTTGGCACCAGAATAGTTTTGGTGGCATTGTGCTCTGGGCTCCCAATGCTTTCTTTTTTCATTTAGATCTCTATGAGCTACTGTGTAAATAAATAAGGAGTACAAGACTGCACTGTCTCTTTCCAGAGCGCTCGGTGATGCTGTGTGTGGGGCCAATGCGCTGGTTATCAACCACCTCTCCCAGCAGCCACCCACCCCATCTGACAAAACAGGTTTCCCAGCCTGGCTTTGAACTTAATGTCAACAGACAGAAAAGTATGGGAAAAGGGCTCTGCGGGGTGGAGACCCCCAGCCCCTGCCGGGCTTTGCTTCGTGTTTTCCTGCAAATCACTGCTAACAGCACAGGAATTTTCCAAAAGCCTTGCACAGGTTTCAAAGGATTGTGATGTTGATTTCCAGCTTGGTGCTTTTTCAGTTTTTCCATACTTGTTTGGTCTTAAACAATTTGAGGAGAAATTCAGAAGTAAACAAAAGGCAGGATGCTCTGGCTGAAGCTCTCGGGGGGTCATGCTAGTTGTAAGTCAGCTCGAAAACAGCTCAGACAATTGCTTTTTTTTTTTTTTAAATCTAAAGAAAGCCAGCTCACAACTTTGAAGGCTGTAATCCGTATAATAAAACACAGGGTGGGCGAGGCAGATTCAGCAGCATCTGCTGAAAAGTCCCACACCATCCAGAATGTACAATAATGGATGCTATCAGGCAGCGAACTCTCATTTACAGGGCCATATGCTTTACAAGGAATGTTGATAGGTTCCCCTTATCTCTGTTTGTCATCACTCCTATCCTTCATTTCACTGCTTGCAAAGGAAAACACTCCAAATTGTTAGTGTCCTCTGCTGAGCCGCTGCCATTTCTTATTTCTTCTGTTGCCCCTTCCTCCCTGGAGCTTTCTGCCCCCAAATTTCTGAGCTCCCTTGTCGTTTCATTTTAAAGATGAGCAAGAGGTTAATTTTGCACTGCGCAGCGGTACCCACGCATTTGTCTCTTTATAACTGGCTAGCAAGCTTGTCACTTGCTGCCAACATCTGAAGACAGGAGCTTAGAAAAAAATGGCACAATAAAGCATAGAAGCCCATAAAACCACATGTAGTGATTTGTCATGCTTCTCTGCATCTTGTTAAAAACGGGCCCTGTTTTCACCTGCAGTCTGAGGGCTGCTCCATTTCTTGCATGCGTTTCCACAACGATGTTGCATTTGTTCCCCATATAAACCTGGTGCTAACCCTGATACTCGCCAGCAAACCCCACAGCAGAGAGCGCTGCTATTTTGGGGTGTCCTTGCCTGCAGCATGGTACACCAAGGTCATTTTCCTGGTGTCCTGGGGTGCAAGCAAAGGAATGGGACCTGCTGTGGCTGGGTTTGCTAAATACCAAATCCTCCACCACCTTGTAAGACTTCATTGAAAATTACATCCCTTTTCCAAAGGAAAAAAGTCAAGTATGGTGTGGAGGTGCCATGGGACCTGGAGGGGACAGTGGAGAAGAGGTGTTCCCCCGTCCCCTTTCCTGCTACTTCCCCAAGGCATGTGCAGGACCTCCTTGTGCAGGAACCTCATAGCACTGAGCTCTCAAGGAGCCTCCACCCATGGGTGCAAAGCCTGGTCAGGGGAGGACTGGTCAACGAGGCCCCAAAGCTCCCAGCATGAGGGAGAGCAGCCAGTGCTGGGTCTGCGAGTTGGTTCTGGTTTCACTGGTCCTTGGTCAGATCCATGTGGTGTAAATAGATACTTTCTCCTTCTGGGTTTTCCACTGAGCGAGCACCAACCAGAGCACCTGGTAGGGGACATTCCTTTTCCCATTCCTTCAGGCGTTATCAGTTCCTAGACTCACTGAGTTTTCCAGGTGATTTTACACTACAAGTGACGCAGAGCTGGGGACAAGGACCTGTGCTGCCATTTGCCATTCTCATGTGTGAACAGAAAACAGCATCCTGGTGCTCTCTCCGTTTGAGGGTCAGATCTTTTGCTGTTTTCATTTTCTCTCCTCTGCCAAAATTTGTGTGTGTGGCTTGTTACACAGAGCAGGAGGCTCTGCTTTTTGATATCATAAGCCTCAGTATATCAAAGACAAGGAGCTATCAGTGCACAGAAATTTGGTAAAAGGCCTATGGAAAGTACAGAGAGAAGGGACTCTCTGTGGAGCCAGCTCAGCTTGGATGCAGTAGGGCAGTATTGCACAGGAGAAAGAGGACATGAGGAGTTTCTATGCTCAGGCAAAAAGGCTGAGCAGAGTAACAGCCCCCTGGAAGGCCTCAGCTGAGAGGAACACCAGGAGCTCTGCAGGAGGTGAAGGAGCAGGCGAGGGGGGGCTGCGACCTTCTCTTCCCCACACGGAGTGGCAGAGCTGGTCTTGCACAGACAGGCAGCACGAAAGGACATGGTGAAGCCACTCAAGGGCTTTGTACCGCTCTCCTTGGCCAAAAGGGTAGCAGAGTGAATGATTCAGGAGATGTCTTTAATGCTGGTTTTGTCTGAGGTTTCATCTAATTCCAAATTCAGAGTATTTTCTTACTTAGCTACTTTTTTGTCCTTCATATTGTGTTGTTACCTTGCTCTTGCAGGGAAAGCAGTCCAGAAGCTCTGGCTGCCTAGAGCAGAGGGTGAATTGCATCTTGCCCCGTATCACTGCAAAACGTCTGTATTCATAAAACATGCTTGTTTTGCAAAAGTAAGGAAAGGGGACAGGTGTTATTGCCTGTAACATTGCTTGGCTTTCCAGTATTTTAGCTCAGATGGTTTTATAACGTCAGGAGAGTTGCACTTTAGGGATGCGTGGCAAACGGTCTGTTGTACGAGCCTTGTAGGAAAAGATTGATGGCTAGATTGGTTGTTTTGACACATCTGAGAGTCTCATCTCCCGTATGCTTTTAGGAGTGCAGAATGTGTAATTTCCCTCGTTACGTAAGGGCTCAGAGGATCTGCTCCTCTGTGCCTCCTCTTTCTGGAGCAGCTTTTAGTAATGCAGCTCGGATATCAACCGAGCTTACAGTCATGCCTGAGCCACCCCCTGGGGTTGGCTCATTGCAAAACTCAGAGAAGGGGACGTGTGGGCTGGGGGCAGCAGCTGGAGACACAGAACGGAAACTGTTAATATGGGAGAGATTGCCTGTAAGAAAATAATTGCAAAATAATTGGAGAAACTGGGATTCCTTTGCTGGAAAATTATTTTTGTCAGCCTCTCTGATGTCCAGTCACATAAGAAGAAAGTGGTAAAGAAAGCTCACTCACTTTTTTATGCCAAACAAAAGTGCCTTTCTTCCTTAATAACATACCAAAGGCACGTTGTTTGTTTGTTTGTGAGGCAAACGGATCTTTCCATGGGAGCACAAAACTGCAGGGCTCACAGCTGTGCAAACGGAGGGCACGCTTGCAACTGCCCGGCACATGCAGGACTGCTCTGTACAGGGGCAGGCGTGGAAAAAAGGAGGTTTAAAGTTTCTTTTTTGAGAATTCCCCTTTGTTCACTGTTAGCTCGAAGCTAAGCAGGGAGCGATGCTAAGCACGTCTTTTCATATGGCTGGGGTTTGCACACCTTGCCTTGTAGCAAACGGGATTATACGGTTGTTCAGGTAGAGCAACTATATTTCATATCAGCAACTGTGCTTTCCGGAAATGTGGGCAAGGTCCAGTTCGCCCCTCTCAGCTTTCCCAGGCAATCAAGGTGCAGATGGCCACCTCCCTGTCCCGCAAGAGACTGCATGTGCTTACGTACTCCAAAGTGCAGCACCCCTACTCTGATGGCCCAAGTGAGGGCAGCTCCCCCATCTAAGTAGGTACAGGAGCCGGAGGTGCTGCCTTGCCTGATGTGTGTTGCTGAGTCTTGTGCTCACACGTTTCTGTTCTCGCCTCCTGTCTTCTAGTCTTGCTTTCTTCTCTTGGTCAGGTCCCTGGGCCTCACTCAGTGATGGACAGGTGCCACCTTGGGATACTATCTCATATCTTAACCTTTGCCTTGCAGTGAGTGCGTCCTTCCTTTGATTTCTCCGGTTTTTGATAACAGCACCTCTCTCGGCTCCCACCCTTTTTCCCTGTCTCTGTGCTTGTTCTTATTCAACTGCCCACATCCTGGCTGCCATTCCCACCATTGGCCTTTGCTTTGGCAAACACTGCTGTAGGTAGATGTCCAGGCAGTGCGACCGAGGAGCACAGGAGGCTACTGGAAGATGGCGAAACAAAGGGCTGACACATGGTGAAATGCCACTGCAAAAAGATTCCTCACAGTGAGTGCAGTGGCCTGGAACGGCCTCGGCCCCGGGGCTTGAGGGTTGCTTTTTCTGTGCCATGTTGACTTAACTTTGTAAGAAGCCCATCTTGACCGCATCTGAGCATCCCTGTGGAGTTGTCTCTTTGTTAACTGTGTTATCAATTAAAGTCTCGCTGTAATTCGAAGAACCTTTCTGGTTACCCTTCCTGGCACACTTTTAATTAGAAATGTCTCTTACCCATTCTAGTCTGCTACTTCTCCTGCCACAGAAGATATCTGAAGCTTTTCTCCCCAGTTCAGAGCCTCCTTTACTCAGTTTTCCCATCCTGAGGTAGAAAAGGAGGAGCTTAACCTGCATTCCCTCAAAGCTGGCCAAGGGGGAACCGCAGACCTTGGGCTTTGTTGCAGCCTTGTCTGGTATAAAACAACAGAAACAACAAAACCCCAGTGGATGCGTCTTTTTTTTCCATAGTGGAACACTTTAGGAGCCAGATAGGAAGCTTTTCCCATGTGATGGCCTGTAGCAAAGATAAACTGACTCCTGGTGATTTTAGGAGAGCTGCTGGGTTTGGAGAATTAATTTCCATTGTATTACTTAATTCAATTTGCTTGCACTAGGTAAATGTATTTTTGCTTTACTACTTCTAGCTTATGTTTGTATAGCTTGATAGAGAAATGGGGTCTGGCTTCTGCAGAAAAAATAAAACTCCCTTGTCCTTTGAGAGCCGATGTTCATTCATCTCCTTGCCCTCGGTGCATTTTTCTGTTGAGATCCCCATTCTCTGAGCTCATTACATTCCCCATCTCCTCTCCCCTCCAGGCCCCAATAAACGTCTCCCACTAGCCCCGCAGTCTGACCTTGGACCTCGGTTGCTCTCCCTATCTGACCCCAGCTGTGGATCCTGGCAAACCTCCAAGCCGGGGAGCTCCGGGACAGAGAGGGAGAAGGATAGAAGTTTGCCTTTCCTGACTCCTGTTCTCCCTAAGACGCACGGCAGCTGCAATAAGAGGTCATCACTGGGCACGCGGATTCACGCTTCCCAAGAGAATAATCTTTTCGGGAAAATTTGCCCAAAATCGAAGGCCAAAGTACTTCTGCTTTCTGGACCAGTTTGTAAGAGCACAGCAATGCAACGTCAGGTTTTACACAGGATCCAGAAATTGTAGGAGAGCTGGGCAGGATGGGGGAGATGAAGGGTTTAGGAAACAAGAGACAACAAGTCTAAGTGCAGTTAGACGTTCAATTATGCTTTAACCCAAACCATAGCTTTTACCAGTCACCTTACTGCTTTCAAGAATGCATTTGCAATCCTAGCTATAAATCAGTCCTACTCAATAACTAGCAGTTTCACCCAAAATTCAACCGGCCAGTGTGTGGTAGAATGCAAATAGCAATTGGAGAAGGGACGATATTAAGATACAGTAATGAAAGTTGACATGTTTGGGATATCTGGGAACAGTGACCTACTGGTCATCTCTCTCTCTCTCAATAATTGTAATTGACAGGCTGCTGCATTTGCAATAATTTAGGAATACTACAGGAAAAGTAATCCAAAAGATACTTTACAGGAAGGTCTTGGGAAAAATTGTCTCCATACACACACTTCAGTCTCTAAGAAGTTGAGTAAGCAACCCCATTTCTATCTTTTGTGAAAGTAATACATCCCAAAGGTTAAAGGATCTTTGAGATTTATGATGAAAGGGCAATGACAGGCTGCAGAAAATGGTATTTTATACTTCTGGAGTATTTTACCCACTCTGCTGGCCTTTGGCAGGGCTTGGTCTGAGAGACTCACTACTATAATTAATACAGCTTGTCAGACCTTAGTTTCTGAAAAATCTCAGTTTTCTTTTTCCAAAGAAGTACAAATCTCGTAATTGCAAAACAAAGCCTGAGTAAGTGAATGGATGTCGTTATCCACAAAGGATGCTCTGGACTCTAGAAGTCAGCATGTTTACATTAAGAGCAGTAGCACTGAACTCTAATGATGGTCTTACAGATCATTACTGCTAGCTATTTCTTCACTGATTTTACAAACAACTATTCAGTACCCCAAGATTATGGACAGTTTTATTTCCTGGGGAAAAAGTAACTATTTGGACTTTTTTTTTGCCTTTGGACTTTTTCCCTCCCTTCCTCCACTCTGATGCTCAGTTCTAGGAAACAACCTAAAAGTAGATATCTGCACTGAATAACTTCTTATCTGAACACTGGCATTAATTAATGAACATTAGCATCCTGGTCAGATATTAAAATGAAATCCACGCTGTGGCCATGACTTTGTGTGCTCCTGACCTGTGCAAGGAGCTGATCAGTATTTGTAAATCAGGCACCAGCACAAACACATGCCCAGTGGTTGCTTGACTGGTGACATCTGTACAGAAATGTCAGAGGAGTGGATACAGAGGAATAAACAAACTGGGCATGTTTAAACGTATGTCTGTGGTTATACATTATAGATTTTGAAAAACCTACCTACTGTTTCAATAGAATGGGGACAAAGAGTCTCCTGGGTAAAGCTGGGCTTTGCCCAAATGCAAGTTTGTGTGCTGAAAACCGCTTTCAGAAGCGCATTTCAAGTTGGCTTTTCTGGGAAACGTTACAGGCAGCTTTCCTATACCACAAGGTAATTTTCAGCACAGCCAGACATCACTGTAGTTTCCTTCTCCTGTAGTACCTTAAAATCTTACAACTGCTATTCCTCCAGACTCGCTGTCACTCTCCAGATGGGAACTGGCGTACGCTGCTATAACATACAATTGCATTTAAAAAAGGGAACCAA
>NW_008824243.1:4495754-4547211 GCF_000699105.1 Pygoscelis adeliae
GCATTCCTGGGAGTCTGGGCCCACCATGGCTCTGTCTCAAGGAGAAATCCAGGTGTGCACCTTGCTCCCAGCAGAAAGAAATCCACGTGCATTCACTGGGAGAGAGCCAAGCTGCCCCAACAGGTCCCACTCTGAGTACAATTTCCTCAGATTCTCCCATGAAGCTGGGGACAGATAAAAGAAAGGGAGATTTTCTAATTGATTGTTTATTCTGTATCACTTTTCCCCTCTGCTGGAAAAGTCAATGTTGCCTGGGAGCTTGCAAAGAAATTTGACTGTGGGAATATGGATGCTACTTGAATGAAGAACTGTCTTGCCCTGGAATTTGTGGATTAATGCAAATAGCTGTTAGATGTAAAACATTCTGTATATGTACATGTACTTACGTACACAGGCTCTTTTAAATTGCAAACTCATTTTAAGCCAAACTTTGAAAAGGATTTTGCAAAACAAAGAAAAAAGTGAAAATGCAGCTATCAATAACACAGCCAAAATTTGTGCTCTGAATAATCACCTCAGCAGAAGACTTGATTTATTCCATTTAAATGTTGTTTTATATCTGGATAGAGATCATTCTCAAAGGGCTATCCTTTAAAACTCTTCTAGTGTGCCCAGTAGCTTTGTGGCAGGTACTTTGTCTGGGACTAAACAACTCACTTGTATAAATCAGCTGTAATTTGGGAGGGAGTAGTATATTTTGGTGGACTTGGCATTAGTTCATTCTCTCACCAAAATTTTAAATCGTTTCGAGTTTTACTGATCATTCTGCACAGCTAAGCTCAGTTTTGTTGAATAATAGTTAAGGATTTCAGCGATGTTATTTTCTCCCTGCTGTCTGTAAAAGAGAGAATCCCCGCACTAGGGCCAATGCTCACTCTTTGCATTGAAGTTCTGCCTTTAAAGAAAATATCAGCATTTCATTTGAAGGTCCATGTGATAATTCCTTCATGAAGCATGTCTAATCTGGATATTCTTTCCCTTCAGGGAACCTGAGGACAATAATTTCTAGTGAATGTTTGCTTTTCCAGTGTTTACGAATGGCAGTGAACCATTTGGGATTTTGCTACTAGTTTTCTTCTGTGCTTTTTCTAGCCTTTGATGGCCCTCCCATATAAGGCTCTCTCTGCTTACAAATTTATTTATTTTTTAATTTTCTATTCGACCGCTCTAATTTGCTCCAACGTTACTGCCCCTTAGAGGTAAGTTTGGGATTATCACAATAATTTGCTCACCCCTGTGTGGTACCACTTTGACAACACTTCCCCAGCAGCAGCCTTGCTTGCTTATCTGGTGCAGCTTTCTAAAGCACCTTAAATCTGCCACTTCACATCTATTGACTATTGCTGTTGAATTCCCAGTTTCTTTTGTTCTTTGACGTTTTATGTGGAGACACTACAGCAAAAACTTTTGAAATATGGGTGCTGTTCTGTAGAAGTAAATTGGGGCAGGGGGAAAGGGGCAGAAGGAGGGGAAATATCCATTAATTTCATCGAAGATAGATTAACAACAATGACTTTAGCCTTTTCAGATCTTGTTTGTTTGTCTAAGCTTCATTATTTCAAATGGGCCAAAGCGCTCTCTCCAGCAGGAAAACGTTAGAGACATAATTAATTCAAGGCATTTGGCATTTCCTGTCAAAATGGCAGACATTCATCAAGCCGTGAAGATTGCTGAGTTTCGTGTCCACTCGGGGCTGATGTTGGGACAATTTTCCCGGCATACCTCTCTGCACAACTCGCACATCTCTTCGTTTTGAATTCTTCCTCCACAGCCAAACCCAGGTCCTCACGCTGACCCTCAGTCCCTTCAAAACCTCTTGTCAAACTCATTGCTACCACCTCTCCCTACCCTCTCCTAGGGCATTGGTGACTCCATGAGAGGTGGCTGGAACTTGCCTGGCTCCCTGTGCCCTGAGAAGGAGCAGCGGGTTACCAGCACGTGCTACGGGGATGTTGGGCCACCTCCCTTTATCGTGGTCACAACACCTGAGCGGGGCAAGGGGCCTGGAGTCATACCATGACCTTGTTGCTGTTCACTGATGGGCTGGCCAGGAAACTGCAGCAAAAAGGGTGTAGGAGCAAGGGGACAAATAATGAAAAACGGGGAGAAAAGAGCTTTTGGGACTTTAAAGGAACAAAGCCTATGGTGACATGGCTGGGTGCAAGCCAGTTCCAGACTTTCAGGCACATTAACAGAAGACTGTTAAACAACACTTAAACAGCAAAATAAACTAACTCTTCTTGGCAGCAGGGCTCTTCTGTGCGGTGCTATGCCCCCCAAGAAAACTTCTTGGAAGCTATCTGCCTCGGGCTGTGGAGACGCACCCGGTGACAGGGAAGGGCTTGACTATGAATGAAAACAGTATCTTTAAATACTTATGTGATTTGGTAGCATTTGGATTCCTCCTTCAGCATTTTGTCTGTTCTGGCTCTTTGTATACGGTCACAGCTTTCACACTGCTGTCTGGAAGACATAGGCTCCTATTTTTTCCCCCCTCTGTTACAGCAGAAGCAGAGTGGATCACTCAAAAAACACGTCTGTTCACAAACGCTTGTATTTCAGAGATTAGATGTCAATGAAAGAGTGAAATGGTTTTCTGATTTGTCAGAAGTCCAGCAGGTTAGACTTTAACTTACCAGAAAATGATCAAATTAGATGTGACAGAAGCACAAGAAGTCCATGGTATGGCCCTGTCTTGTAACTACGCTGAAGTTAGGTGAACAAATCTGGTTGATAATGGCTTTAGAAAAGTAAACGCAGCATCTAAATTTGACAGCTATGTGGTTGAACTGATAGATATGGTGATTATTGTTGGCACGCAGCAGAAAAATAGAATTACATTGTGTTTAATCAAAGGGACATAGTCTGGGATAAGCCTTGGATCCCTCCTCTACATGAAAAACAGCCTTTAGAACAAAGGAAGTTCTGCATAATGTTATTTAGTCTGCACGAACCACTAACTGTATGTCAGAGCCCTGATGAAGTCACTGCTTAGAAACCATTAAGAGATAGCGTACAATCGATGCGATATACTCTGCTTTAGTTGGGAGACATGCTTCTGGCAAGTAATCCAGTGGTCAGGTCCAGCATGCACACACAAAAATTACCAACAAACTAAGGTATAACAGATAAAAAACGCTGAAGCTTTCTGCTACCCTAAAAAAGAGTTTCCTTTTAAAATGTGCTGTAAGACCACTCCTTGTGTTGTCTCTCATCTCTAATGTGAGTCTGAATAGTAGATTTGTCTGAAAGGGAAAATTTCCAAGGACCAGTTTGATATTAGAGAAAATATGTCATCTGGCCTCCTATCAAACTTTAATATGCATCTAACGCCGACACTAGTGGTCAAGGGAAGAAGCGTATTCTTTGTTTTGGTTAAAAAATCGTATTTCCTGCAGGAAAGGAGCCCTTGCAGAATGAAAACCATGGCCAGTAGAAACGGATACCTGAGCCCTAACGTATTATTTGCTAGGGGAAACATTTTAATTTAGTCACGCAGTTCACCCCCACTCAAATTCGTTAAGTCACGCAGGTAAGGCGAATCACGTGGTACCAGGGGCTGTAGCTATAGGAGCGCACAGGAGGAGTGAGGAGTGGAAGGGCGTGAGTGCCATCCATTGCCTATCACAGAATAAATCAGAGCTGAAACCTTTCTTTTGTGTGGTTTGGAACAGACATGGGTCTTGAAGACAGAAGATTTGGACCAAAAGACAAGTAATTCCTTTATCTAGTTGTAATTAACTGCAGGTGGTTTCTGCTAACATAATGCAGATTTAAGTCTCATTTATCTTTTTTTGGAGACAGCATAGCTCTCACATTTTTGGGAAAAGTCAGAAGAAAAAAATTAATTGTTTTCTTATTATGGCAGATCACATCTTTCTGTTTGAATTCTTGGCCGGTTTTTCTTTCTTTTGATAAAGATAACACTGCCTGCCACTCTCTGACAGATGAGCTGAACATGACATGGAACAAACCAAAACTGGTGAAGGCCTGGGCCAACATTGTTAAAACTGAGTCTTGTCTATCAGAACAGCTATGAAAATAGATGTTTCTATCGGTGCATACTTGTCTCTCTCCCTGCCAGTAAATCAGTATCATCAAATCCTCTTACTCAGTCTTACTCTGCATTTTGTAAGAGAAAGATTTTTGAGTGATTTCTTCCTTCTTGCTTCTTGGCTGTGTCAGCTACAAAACCCTGTAGCCCTGACACATCACTTTTTCCTCTCTCTCTCTCTTTTACATCAGCGTAAATCAGGAATAACTCACTGGAGAAACCAAGGCGGTATAAAGCTGCTGGGACAAAGCTGGGGCAGTTGTTTCTACTCCATGCTGGCCTGAGAGCAGACACCTAACACCATGTTGCCTGAATGCTGCTCATAATCATATTCCTCTCTGGAAACTGGATCCTTCTTAAGGGAGCCCTGAGCTCTGGATGTTTGGCCTCTTTCTGGTCCCCTCAGTCTCCAAAGAGAGAAAGGGGTTCAAAGACCAATGCAGAGATTGAGAGGTGCAATTAATTGAAACAGGATAAGATCTACATGGACTTTGTATGACTTGGGATGCAAGAGTTGCATGACGTGGCTCTGCAGTGATGTCTGAGAGGAGCCAGGGGTAAGCTCCAAGAAGGAGCTTGTGCTTCTCTTGGAGGGAGAAAAATGTAATGTTATTCTCTCCTTGTGCTGCAGCTGAAGCTGGTTCAAGTGGTCTGGGGCAATAATGCTCCTTAGCACAAAGCAAACAGCAGCAAGAGATGCTGGGAGCCCTCTGGATCCTTTTTGTGTTGCAGACAGCCACTTGCATGTGTCCATTGCAACAGCAGAAAAGGTGAAATATGAAACTGCTCCCCTACCCTGTTTTTTAAGGAAGTATCAGGCTCTGGCAAATTTGGACACCTGCAGCAATTGACTTCTTTCCAGCACAAGTCCAAAGGCATTCAGCTTCTCAGCAAGTCATTTTCTTCTAGGGAAGAGGCATAAGAATAGAGGGAAAGTGAGAGGAGATAATAAAAGGGCAAAATGTTTCAAAAGCAAAATGCTGTGCAGGCTGTGGGTTGGGAAGAAGGAGGAAAGAAACAGAACATGCAAGACAAAGCGTATGTCTGAGGTAGCTACAGCTGTCATGTTCAGTTTCAGTATTGGTTGTTATCTTTGGGAAAAAATGGTGAGTGGGATGATGTGCCAATGTGTTAAGGCTGTTAAGATGGGATGGAAAGTCTCAGAGATGCAGGGTAGGTATATGGTTGAAGCTGATCGTATCACCGTTTCCTTCATCTCCCCAAAAACCAGCAATAAGACAGAGAACTGAACATACCAGAATAAATTCCTGTCTTGGCTACTTGGGAGAAACTCCAGGACAATCCTTCTAATATAATCAGGGTCAGATTTTGGCCAGAGCTGTAGGAGGCATTCAGAGACTGCTGCAATACCCCGATGGGCAGCAGGTCGGTTCATGTAATACCACACTGAGGTGTTCCCCCTTGCTTAACATGGGTATAGACCCTGCTGTGACTTTGGTGTATAAGTAGGGTTTCCAACTATTTAGTTTCTCTTTTAAGTGCTTGTGTTATTTTTGAGAATTATGACCTGTTTTCATGCTTATATTACAATTTTTATAAATTTAAAATCAGCTTCCAAAGCATTTTAGTCCAAGCTGTCTTGATGATTTTGTTTTGTCTAATTCAAGAATCTACATCCTGAAATCATTTAACTTCTCAAAAAATGCATTTGAAGACACTAACTGAAAACTTTGAGTTTGTTTCAAACCAATTTCATTTTGGACAGCTGAACTTTCAGCAGTGGCTGTGAGGTGATGCTATTTAGTTTTTCTGTGGTTTAAAGCTAAAGCCGAGAAACTTTGTGCTTGTCTGACACATCAGCATGGAAATCAATAAGGGGCATAAGCAAGCAGATGATCTAGTCCCCCAGGAATATTGTATTATATGGCATGGATAGGAATAACACATATGCATGTATACATGCAAAAAAGCATTACAGTTGCTTAATATAATGTGTCCAGATGCATTTGTAGCTGACGGTGACAACAAACTAGATGCATAAAGCTCATAGAATGTATTAGAAAATAAAAACTAAAAAAAAAAAGAGACTAAAAAGTGGATAAATATTGCAAAACTTGGACTTAACTCCCAGTATTTGCAGAAAATCTTTAAGCTTTTTGAAGACTGTACTCACACATTTACAGCAGACTTGATTTCTTATGAAGTAGAAGTTATTCAGTCTTCCCAACTGCACTAATTCACACAAATATGATTTGTGCTTGAAATTTGTAGTATATTAATGGATTTTAAGTGGTTCCAGCAATTCCATTAAAAGAGGATGGAATAAATAAGTGAACAGTTTGCCAAAGGTGGAGACGGCACAGTTGTGAAACCAGCCAATGGTTTATGTCAAACACAGTCATTTAAAAAATATAGTGGTGAATTAGAGTAAAAGTGACTTAAAGATTAGGTATTCTACAAAGTGTTGCTCTAAATGAAGACAGGGGTATGAGCAGTAACATCTGGATGAAATAAAGCCCCATCTGAGAACTAAAGTAAAATAACGTTGCTTATTTGAACAATTTCTGTGTTAGAAAGTAGAACCTAATACCAAGAGCAAGAGTCTCTGGGAGTTTTTGGAAGAGGGACAAAAAGTTGGCAATTGATACAAAATTTTCAGCAGCTTTACTGTCCATGTTAAGTTAGATACTTTTTAGCATTTGTTTCTGACATGCCCATTGCCTGACCACCCTGCCTGCTTTGGGCATCTTGGGGGTGTAAAGTCAACAGAAGGAGACGTAAAGTCAGCTGAAAAGAGAGCAAGGGTGGCACAGCGCTTAATTGCAAATGTACTGAGAGAGAATCTCTTCTTTGTAACTCCTCTGCCTTCACCTGAGGCTGCATGGGGACTAAATACGTGTGTGTGCTTTTGCTTGTGAGAAAACAGCCAAGTCTAGGTTTTCTTTTTGTTCAGTGTTTTACTGCTATCCTGGTTTTAGTCACTATGGAGGTCCCACATATAAAGAGATCTTTACTTTCATAAGAACCGTTGTCTTGCATGTAATAATTTTCTTCTTTTGGCCAGCTTCTTCCTCATTAACCTACCAGGGAATTATACACACCAGGGTTTATTTAGATGACCTTTCAAGTGTGCTTCCTGTTTATAGAGTCACATAGCCACACGCACCAAACAAAATATGAGGCCAGGGAACGGAGGATACCATGCTAACAGGAAGCACCTTCATGTAAATAATGGTGGTGCTCCATGCTGTCCAGTAACTGCATCTTCCCGCAGGATGCGACCAGCTCTGAAATACTTGTTTGGAAACAGAATTATTTATTCTATTAACAGGATTAAGCAAAATGAGAGATGGTCACGTGTTTGTGTTTAGATGCAAAAAAAAAAAAAAAGTGAGTTCTGAATTGGAGTATAGAGATTTTGCTTTGCGTTACTGATACTATCGTATCTTTGGAGAGTTGAGCATTGTTTTGCCTGATGGACTGAAATAATTTCACCTTGGTATTATTTACCTTGACCATATGAATGAACCTTCAAGTATGCACTGGGGAGAATAATGCAGGTGATAGAACAGGCTCCTGGGAATGCGCTGTTGTACTTGCTAAGACATCTATTATTCCTAGGCTACCTATTAATGGTGTGATTACATCTGTTGTTATGACAATATTTGTGCCATTATTTAAGGACATATATGGACGCTAGAACAGAGACATCACCAGCATAAAGTCTTGCCAGATTGCTTTCTGAAAACAAAAGTGTCTGCACTTGCAAAAATGCTTATCAAATCAAAAAATGAAGACAAATTTGTTATTTTTTTATAAGGAAGGTTATTTTCAATTTGACACTAAATGTTGATTTAAAATGAAGCTGAGAGTTTCTGGAAAACGTTTCAGATTTTATGGTGCTGCCCAGTGCTAAAGGATGAAAGATTTGTTTCTGCATCCAGAATGGACCTTGGTGGTCCCTCAGTAGGTGACAGCTGCCTGTGACCCCCTGTGGGCCCAGACCTGCATATGGCACACTGATTTCACCTGCTCACAAGCGGACAACAAAGATGATCCAGAAGCTCCTTGGTGAACAAAATTAAACACTGCAGGTCAAATGGAAATCAAATACAAGCTGTGCAGAATACTGTGGAAGTCAACACCAGCTCTCACCCGTGAACTGGATGGAGGCAATCAAATGTTAGGTCAGTTCATGTCACCCTTGGCTTTGGTGTCCATTTTTCACTCAGTATAAGGTAAGGAACTCTAAACATCTGAGACAGTGGATGAAGTTAACGGATGACTCAGACACACTGATAAATCCTGTGCTGAACACATTGTGCCAGTACAAACAAATAAAATTACTTAAGAAAAAAAAAAAGCTCTTTTTGTAGTAAGCACAAGCATAGTCACATCCATCTATACAAAATCTGTTAATTTTTGCATTTAAGTCTTTGTCTCTGATTTATGCATGGAATCCATTTGGTATCATTTGTCTAATGCAATTAAACAGTTTTCAGCACTGAGCCTCTCAACATTTAAATGAACACAGAAATGTTTTTCCTCCACAATACTGACAGTTGGCAAGACTTTCAAGAAAAACACCTAAAGCAAAGCCCCAAACCCATTCACTTCTGTTTCTATATAGCACGCTGCTTTGAAAAGGCTTATGGAATATATTAAGAGGTTATTTAAAGCTGGTAATCTTTAAAAACAGCCATGAGCTGAGATGGCATCAGTACTTCAATTTAAAATGCAAGTCATGACTCGGTGGCTACAGGTTGTGACTTACATGACTATGATATGTACAAAAGTATCCTGCATGAAGAAACACATTTTTAGTTTACCTAGTGGTTATTGCAGACTTCTGGAGCTATGACAAGACTGAACCCATTACAAATTAACTTTGTATCTTGACATCATGGAGTTACTTTCAACCTAAGTTGGTAACCGAAAATGCAGGGTACTGTAGGATGGGTCCGTTGTACAATGGTGATGATGGACATGGATACCTTTGCCACATTCCTTTTTATTTCCGAAGCATGTACAAAAGTCCCGCAGGCACACATGGGATAAAACAGCCCAAACTTTGTTAACCAAGCATGTGACCCAAAAACCCAATGCTTTTTTGGCTTTGAGTGACTTCAGCCTCTTTCTCTGTGCTTTTCTTTACATTTCCTGCTACTTATTGTTCTCATTTTCTTAAAAACCTTTCTCAAACAAAACAAGGCTCAGCACAGCCCCGTCATGCTGCTCATCCATTCCTGAGCAGACGTAAGACAGGTAACCCACCTCTGGTTGGAGTGGTGGTGAACTCCTGCATCCTGAGGTCTCTGAACTTTGTTGTCTGTAACCCATAGGGAGGCTGCCTATCAAACAGGTTGAAAGTAGTGAGCATACCCACATTATCATTCCTTTAGTGCCTGTGTCACACAGTTAATGATATGTGTGAACTTTTGGACTGCCTTGTTTAGATTGCCATTTTGGGACAAGAACTTTATTTCTTGTGCCTGATACAGAGTTGGGTACTTAAGGCATTTAACCAACAGCGAAAAGTTAGCAATGAGGAGCTTGCCAGATTTGTCTGCGATTTGGATGTTCTTGGGCAGCTGAGCATTTTCCAGCAATACTGCAGCAGGTTTCTCTCTTCCATGGAACATGGGATTAACACAGTAACAAAACATAATTTCAGTCTCTGCAAGATGAAAAGCAACAATACTTGTAAGTCTACATATTCATGAGTATCTCTATGCTGCATTTATTTGAAGAAAACCTTCTCTTTCTCATAATTATTCTATGTGTAGAAGACTATGGTATCTCATGTAAGTCTTCCCCTGGCCAGGAGCTCCAGAGGGAAAAGTTAATTTGTATAAAATCAAATGGATAACAGAATCTATGCTTTTAAGATGGTAAAGTGTCCCAAGGAGGTTCTGGGTCAGAGCATTAAATATTCTCTCTTGATCCCAGGGGCTTGGCTTCAATGCATGCTGGGATCTGAAGTCTCCATTGATAGGTGACTGCAGCTGCCTGCAAGGAGTCACAACTGTGGAGTTTTATGTCCTGCATCTGGCTCACAGCTCATACCTTAAGCATCCTCCAGGGAGCGAATAGTCTCAATTTTGTTCTTAACACATAAGAACAAAATTAAAATGAAAATCTAAAATGCAAACCTTTTTCCCAAACCATGTGAGGGTCAAGGAAATACCTCTTCTGCAAAAACATCAGGAAAACACATACAGAAAAGCAGCTATCACAAATAAAAGTAAGCAGCTATTATAACACCACTAAAAATCTCCTTTTTAAACTGGCTAGCAAGTGTGGAAAAGTTGAAAATGTTCTTTCAAGTGACTTCCAACAGCAAAAGATAGGATATTGCACTGAGCAGGATATTCTAGCAGGTGGGTCCTACCACTTTCTGCTCACACATGTTTTTCATAATAAGTCAAAGCAAAGAACTACTTTCCATGTTTCTGTTTTTAAAAGTGAACTTTCAAAAGAAAAATCTGCCATGGCTCTGCCATCACAAGTGGTCTAACAGCAGTGAGGAGGACACACGCAGAGTCCAGAGCAGAAATGCTGATGGTGTCCTTGGGAACAGGGCTCCCTTCTTACCACTAGGCCCTCCATGAAATGCATGAAGGGCTGGAGCCTGGGGGCTTTGGCCACCAGTTCCTGTTTGCAAGGAGGCTATTTGGCAGCAGTGCTCCCATACCCCCCTAAGGCTTCTGAGCAGTGCAAGGGGACATGATTTTCCCTGCCACAAGATGAGATGAACCCTGGCACCTACCTCTTTGCAAAGGAGATGCCACGGGAGGAAGGACAAGCAAAACTGAGTGAGGGCAGAGGTGTTTCTGCCAGAAGCTCCTCCATTCTCCCCCAAAAGCAGCTGCCACCCCACGCACCCTGCCTTGCCCTCAGCAACCATCATCTGACCACGTCTCTGGCATAAGTGACAGAACCAGGACTGCTTTGCTGCCACAGGCAAAAGCCTGCTCTCCCTGGAGCTAGAACCAGTCCTGGGGCTGCCAGGGGCCAACTGAGTATAAATGTGTTTGAGCAGAGAACAGCAGCCTCTCCCCCTGCCCACAGGTCAGGAGAAGTTTGATCCGACTGCTCTGTCGATGCGGAAGAGCAATGATAATTTCATTACATGCAAAATGAACTGCAGCCCAGGCCTTGGTCGCAGTATTTGGTGCTGACTGTGTTTCTTTGTTTTTACGATGCATACGTGGACTGCAGATCAGAGGCTATTTCTAGGTCATTTTACCTATAAGATTATTGAGGTTTCCTGCTAAATCACTGAGAACAGTGAAAATTTGCAGTGTTTTTATTAAACTTGCACAGTCAGCACACAGCAAAATTAGAAGGTATGTCAACTTGGGTTTGAGTACCTCAAAGAAACCAAAATGCTTAAAAACCAAACAATTAAACAAAAGTCAACTTATAAATCTCCTGAAAAGTCCCAGAGACCTTCCAATCTGTCTGCTGACACCTTCTGCCTGCCTCTGACCCTCCTAAATCAAAGCATTTATCTAAAGTACGAAAGTTGACAGTTTGCATTTAATAAAAGTTGCTTGTCAGTCTGCAGAACTCTTGTTCCCTCTGGCCATTTCCTTGATGATGTGTTACAGCAATGCAATGGCCAGCAGCACTTACAGAAATAGATGCAAAAAGTGGCTTGATTAATTTTAAATATGTTCATTCCTGAATATAAAATGTAGGCAGTACGAGAAAAAGAGGGGAGGGTTGTAAGGAGATGCTGTGTGTTTCAACTAACAGAAGTTCTGTTTTAGGGGAACGATTACTGTTCCTGATAACACAGCATAGTAAAACAAAAAAAAGGACTACATTTTGCTTATAGGCATTTTCAAGGAGTTTGTATTTAACAATAACTCTGAAACAGTTTCAAATTCCTGGGCACAATTCTGCTCATCAGTAAAGTTAAAGCTCTATTACACTTGCAAGCATCAGAAAAAAACCTTTATGTATATATATGTGCTGCTTTTGCATCTCTGAAGTTTTACAGACTTAGGCTTCAGTCCTGTGTGTTTCCACATGGGGCTTTTCTTTATCTACATGCTTTAAGTGAAGCATTTGCCTACATTTTGTAGAATGTAGATTGGCATCAGATTGCCAATTTTGAGAAATGTATGTTTGCTCATGTCATATGCCATGTCCTCTTCATAAGGTAATGTTAGTATTCAGTGCTGAGTACCCCGCCAGCCATCACAAAACAGCCTCCTGTTATGTTTTAAGGGTATTGAAATTAATTGGTTATACTTAGTTTCTGTCTTGTTTAGAAGAAAGGTCTTTTCTGATATACTGTAGAATACACATCAGATGGAGGCAGTTGTAGTTAATGCTAAACAATATTCTTCTGTTTACAAGCATTTGCTCTTCCGTGGACTGGAAGGGAGCTGTGGAGCCTTCCCGGTGATCACGGATGGCTGCATCATCTGAAACAGCCTCTGAAATTTTAGGCTCCTTCAGGGTTATAGACTCGACTCAATAGCTTGGAGAGGAAAGCCAAGTGTGTTGGGACCAGTTTAGGCACCAACCAAGATCAGCCAGGGTGTAGAGAGCATCAGGCTGCTGGTAGCAACCTAAGATCACCAGTAGGTCCTGCTGCTTATTTTTCCTATGCTGAGCTGTTGCATCTTCTTCAGGGGAGGGAAGAGGTAAAAGGGAAGCAAGCGAGCGTGTCCAGGCCCAGCAATAAGGAAGGATAGGCAGGATAGTTGAGGAACAGCAAACCCAGCTGAAGCCCCTCAGCCTCCCCTTACCTGCAGACCCACACTTGATGCCTTTCTGGAAGGCTGTGACCGGGTGTAGGGGAGTGGGTATGTTAGGAGGGGTGGTGGCATGGCCTGTGAAATGTTAGCAAGGCAGTGCGGATGGAAACGTGGCACGGCAAGCACAGACTGATGTGATGAGCCCAGACGGTGGCTGAGGACATTTGTGTATGGTCCATGTGTGTAATTCCTGGGTTCTTTTTTACCAGCAGTGTTCATTGGCAGCTCTGGCAATGCCCACAGAAACCTCAGTCTGGCTCAGAAGAAGTACTAAGGTATGCCCACCTCTCTTTCTCAAGACTTTGTGGGTATCTTCTTCTGTCCAGCTCACAGGTACTTTTGGAAACATTATTTCTGTCAAATGTAGATGGTAATAGAGCTAATACTCTTTTATTGTCCTGGGCTGTCAGAATAGCTTTAAATCTATGTATTTGGAACCTCAATCAGGTATTTTTAGTTAGAATAAACTCAGTTCTAAAGTCTCCCTTGTTAGAAGCAACATGCTTTAAATACATATCTTTATTTTATTTTATGGACTACACTCTTCAAAACAAATATTCCTTAAGAAACTACAAAAAGGTGAAATCCAATACTTTATACCTTTATCTTACTGTTTTTACTTTAAAAGGACCAAAGTAATAAATATGAGTTTTAAAAAATAATTGTTTCTGAAGTGGGGTTCAGGCCTGTAAATTGAGTTCAAGTTCAGAAGATTATGCTGGAAGTGCATGGAAAAGCCTTGAAATAGGTATGTTAAAGAAAATTACAATTGAAAATTGAAATATTGTATTGAAAAACTAAGTGTGCAGACCATGGCATGAAAAACGCAGCTGAGCTTCTGTTGACAGAAGTGGAAGGTGGCTTACCTTGTGCTCCTTTCCCCAAGGATGCTTGTGGGAGGCCCAGCTCATGAATCTCGCTGTTGGACAGTGCTGAATCCTGACCTACGTATGGCTATAGTGAGAGCGATTCTTTGGACAGCTTGGACACTCATGACCCTTTGTTTACAAAAGGCATTTTTAAATAGCAGTATTTTGGACTCCACATCTGATCTGTGCTTCAGTGTAGAAAAGCATTTCTTCAGTTCATTTTTCTCTTAAGGAACTCCATCCCAAGCCAGCAATCTCATCTTCTGGTCCTGGTTAAGGCATCAGGCAAGGGAGTCAGGCTTTTACAGTCAAGCTTATGCAAACACGCACACCCCCACGCACCCTGGTTTGTTTTGTTATAAGGCGAGTGAGGGTCACCCAAAGCTTTAGCAGGGGAAGTTCAGAGCCTTAGTCCTGGCACTGACTGTGTTTTAGATAGATGGAGCACAGCAGAGGCGTGATTTAGTTGCCTGAGGTGCTAGTAGTTTATTAGCTGTATTTGTGGAGCTGATGGGAGCTTGGGCTTTTGTGGTACCTGGTCTGCAATGCAGAGCAAACCAGTGGACCCTTGAACAGTAGCCCAGTTTGTGCAGGTCCATGTCAGTGCCCACATGGGTTAGCAAGGGTCAAGCTTTAAAGTAATTAGAGAAGTCAATTTGTGAGATGCTGCATTTCATTTGGGAGTCCTAAAACCAGCATGGCCAGTGAAGCTGGGGGAAGCCAGGGGGATGGTGTGAACCCCCTCCTGGCCATACCACAAAGCCCCATCCCGGGCTGTGATGTGCCCAAGCAGCCTGCAGCCACCCGCTGCCCTCTCTGCTCTGCAGAGGTTTTCTGAGCGTGGCTTCAAAACCGTGCTGTCTGGACTGAACACGTAAACCACACTGCACAGCCTTAAACCCTAGGTTCAGCCTCCAGAGGGAAAGTGGGGGGGGTTTCCTCTGGTAACAGAAAGCTATGTTAGCAGTCTTTGTGCCAGGCTGCGGTGTGGAGTGAGTGTGTGAAAATGGCCAGTGCCAGCTGGCTCACATGCCCTTGGGACCACTATTTTTTTTTTATAATTTATTGTATGAAAAATTGTATTAGCATAGTTTAGAGTAGCCCTGAGCTCCCTGACTTAGGGCTACTTTGAATAACTTCTGGGAATCACAGACAGCCCTCAGGAGTCTCTAATGCAGGGAAGCAGCAACCAGCTCCCTTGTATTATCATTTCTGTGCTGTTTTTTCACTGGGAGATGCAGACGGCCATGCTTAATGAGGCAGTTCCCATTGCAAAAACTACTCTGTCAGAAGGCCAGATTTCTACTTGCCATTCACCCATGATGGCTGAACAGGCCAGCCACAGAGTCCAGGTTGGACTGACTTCGGTTTTAGCAGTATTTCCAAATCACCCTAATATGTTATTTTAATACGTATATTATATGTATGTATGTGTCACTATAGAATATGTATAATGTATGTATTATATAAAATATCTGTAACATACATCTTATATACATATAATGCTTGGGTGGTTTTTTTAAATATATATATATGAAAAATATGTTATTTCCTGACAATCTTATTGAAGAGTCAGTTATAAGCTTCCACAGTGTGTCATGACACAGAATACTGCTGACAAGGCAGTGGCCTGGCATTGATTTAAAAATCAGATTCTTCTTTAATAATAGACACATTTTTGGTATTGACAGCATTAGGCTGTAGCGTCTGCTAGAACAACGTTGTTCTGGTTGCTTGCCAGATCACTGACCCTATTATTTCTCTTACACCTCTGTATTAAGTTTTTATGCAGTACTCAACTCCAAAGCAAAAGTTTTAACAGGACACTGAGCCTTCTACTCTTTCCACTTCTCTCTGTAACTCCAACTGCAATGCACTTTATTTAATTCACTGTAACTGCTTCTCCATTAATTGACCATTTATAATCCACAGGAATCATAACAATGACCTATGCGTTAAAATGAGAGTAATGGACTATCCCCCCAACACAGAGTCAGCCCACCTTGAAAGCCCTGACATTACCACCACCCCACCGGATTAGAGGAGATGTGGTTTATATTAGTGACCTGAAGAAGGTTCATGCCCTCTGGGAGAAGGCTGTTCCCTGGAATGGCAGTGTGATTAATGGTTTATTTACAGCACTGACATCAAGGCTGTCAGGACTCTTCATCAGTCTTTGATGTAAAACACACTAAGAGGCCCTAGGTCATTCTTATCTGCTCAGAGAAAAGAAATCAGAAATGAGGAGCAGTTCAGTGTAGCCACAATTCTGGTACTAATATTTTCCACGGTGGCAACAACAGAAGAAAATTACAAGATCACTTCTACTTCACTGGACTTACTGGTGAGTGAAGTCTGTGACCACAGAGAGACCATGGCTTCTCTTTTTTGGCTGCGGGGAGGGCAGCAAGAGAGTGCTGGTGACAGGTAACACGGTGAGAACATACAGATGCCTACATCAAATCCACAGGACATTGTGTGGGGTGAGTGCTTCAGTTCTGCACAAATCACAAACCAGGATTGATTTTCATGTCCTAGGTGAAGTTGAGCTTAGACAGATATTTTTAGTGATTACTGTGTAATCCCCAGCACTATCGTATATAGACATTTCCAACTTTTAATATTTAATACTTTAACACTATTTTAGAAAGGCTTCCACTCCTGAAAACTTCCTCCATTTTCTTGCTGAGTTGACTAAGCACGGTCTGATTTTCCTCAGCTCTGTGTGCCGGTAAATCCCACGCAGTCTGCTGCTCTCATGGTCTGGCTGATCAGTGAGATAATGTTGAGGCAGCGTCAGCCCTTTCCCTCAGCCCACTGATGGGAACGGGCTTGCTGACAGCCAGCACGTTTGCACGGGCAGCCACCTCCTCCCCTGCCCGATCCAGCTCCTGTGGTGCAGGACTCTTGCAGGAGAGCTTTTGTGTCGGGGGCGTTACACAGTATTGCGCCTGTGGTCCTTCGGTTCTGCATTGCTTTCACAGGGGACTTAAAAATGACTAAGATGCCTGAGAAGTTCTCCTGGGCCCAGTTGAAATAATAACTGGATGAAAACCAATTACTGAATACAAGCCAGATAAGATTGAAAATAACGCGGCGGGAGGGGGAAAGAAAATTATGTTGGAGAGCCTCAGCTTCCCCAGAATTTCCCTCTGTTAAGAGGTCTGGCACTTGCGCTATCGGCATGTTCCAACCCACTTGGCTTGGTGTGGGCTCCTCGCTATTTCCTGGTGCCTGAGCAGCACAACCCGTGAGATAGCTCTTCTGTGTACGATAGCCTGGCAGGCTGCACTCTTTCTTACTAGGTTAAGATCTACAGATAGCAATCTATGACTTGCAGGAATATGCATAGGATATATGCCTGTGAATCAAACCATTGATCTTAACAGGGCTCTGGTTTGTTCAAAACCCTGTTAACAGGCTTGCTTGGCAGAGATGGCTTCCCAGAGCACGTTTTGCTGGGGCCCGCTCCCTCCTTGGCTTCTTGTAGAGTACTGTATGGAAATTAGCGTATGCAGTGAGGACCACCCAAAGCAAATGATTTCCATTAGAGCTAACGAGTCCTTACACACAAGAGCGTAGCATGTACGTGCAACAGGACCCAGAGATTTCTCAACAGCAGGTGTTACTTACAGGAAGCAAAAAGCCCCAGGATGTAATAGTAACAAACCACTCAAATAAAGCAATCAAGAAAAAAATACAGAAGCAAATTAAAGTTTGCACACAACAAAAACAGAGCTAAACAAAGCTGCACTTCCCTGTCCTAACTTTAATCCTCTAAAAGGCCTTTAGATGTTGCAGTAGATGGCTTCTAGCCCACATGTGAAGATCCTAGCTATCATTAGGCAAATGATTGTAATTAGCAGTCTAGTTGATTTCACTTCCTGAAAGTGCAGATTGCAAATGCTTCACATATTCATTATTTGACATTTCTTCTAAGTTTCTTAGGGGAATAATTCTCAGCTGTGGACCATTTGCAAATATTTCATTCTCAACATTTGACCTTTCTGCTGTTGGCAACTTAAATAGATTTTTCTTTCTTGGTTGGATGTCCCTTAATTAGTCAAAAGCTTGTATGGCAAAGATGATATATGAGTGTAAAACCTTAGATGCTCAACTCTGGTTAAGCAGGTAAAGTGAGCACTACTCAAGCACTTTCACTAGAATCTGCTAAGGAGTATGTACACACTCTTACATACATATACCAGTGCCAAATAAACCCCTTTTGATGCAAACATTTCACACACACCCAAAAAAAAAGTGAAAATTTTGCAAGAAGGTACAACATTGCTTTCCAGCTTTACTCTAAAAGCTGTAGTATTTTCATGGCAAGTATTTCCATTTGATTAGTACAGTTCCGTGTACAGAACCCAAACCAGAAAGATTGGAAAAGACAGGAGAAAAAAAATACACAGAAAACAAGTTTTTGTTGATGACTTTCCCTGTTTCTCTTTACCCCCATTTCATGAAAGATTGGAGGTAACAGAAGTTTATGTGGCTAGTGAGTCACAACCAACAATCATTATACTCAATACACAGTATACATATATTTTGGTATTTTCCAGCTCCCAGAGAAAGTTGCATCATTTTCTCATTCTAAAACTTTCCCAGACCACTCCCTTTGTAAAATCTGTTAAAGGGTTTTTAGCCATTTTGTGGTCAAGGCTCTGTCCCCCGTGCAGTGTGCTAGTCCCAAAATGTGCTTCAGTAAACACAGAACAAAGTTGGGCTACCCTCAGAAGCCCCCACTCCCTTTCTTCTCTCCCTCTCCCATCTCCACATGGGAACTCAAAAGCCTAAATTATTAAATGCTGCAGGGTTTGTTGTTGGTGATGAGCAGCTGCAGCGCAGAAATCAACAAGGGAAACACGGAGTTTCTGGCACCCGTCTTGGGAAACACCCAGACCTGCAGCCTGGTCCTCTCTCACCACTTTTGTCTCCCTGGTGCCACCTGAGTCTTATCCCTGACCATGTGCATCTCTTGGTGCTCTCCATGCCAGCCAGAGAGGTCTCTCCACTCCTCTGCTGCCTGCCTGCCTGCCTGCCTGCCTGCCTGCCTGCCAGGGGGATGTCTGCAGCCTGAGCTGCTCAGAGGCTGTCTTCTACAGTGCTTCAGTTGAAGTGTCCTGGGTGAGAAGCCAGTGAGGGTTGGGGAGCACTGAGGCACCAGCAGCCCAGCTAGCAGCAGGGGAGCTCTGTCCTGCAGGGACAGGGCATCTAGAGCTGCTCTGGGCTGCTGACGGTCAGATCAGGCTAAGGAGCTGCCCGTTTTTGTCAGACTCCTTCCTGCCAGCAGCATCCCAGTGGAAAGCAGAGACTGTGCTCCCCTCACAGGGAGATCACAGGGCTCCTCCCAGGGAGAAGCAGGTGATGTACTCGCATGTTTCAGATGACCAGCAACCCAAGGGTTAAAACGCAGCTTTGCCACAAGCTCTGTTTTAGGTACAACTGAATAAATCATTAGCAGCTGAATCATATCTGCTTCCCGGATCCCCTCCTTGAGGGAAAGGCAATGCTGCCAGCTCCCTGCGTGACACACAAGAGGACCTACCGGCTTGCTGGTCCTGCTCACCACCCTGGAGCCAGCTCCCCACCCACCCTGCCTGCAGAAGGAGGTGCAGAGGCTTTGCCCAGCAGTCAGTGCAAAGCAGGAAGAGGGGACTGTAGGCCCTTTTACCCATCAGCATAGGTTAGTGGGATGGGCCACAGCTTGTTTCTAAAGCCTAATTTCTGCAGCAGAAGTTGCGGCTTGAGCAAGCTGTTTTGCCTGCGCTCCCCCTCTAAGCAGCATGTCAAATTTCTATTCTGACTGCTGTATCCAGAGTCTAATATTGCTTCTTGAGTCTGACATAACCTGCTTTACATCGGCCAGAGTTCTTGCTGTGGGATATATTGCAGGGTCTGACAGTCCTTACATTGTACGTAACAGTTCTTCAGGTGCCAAATTTTTCCAGTTTAACACGCAGCAGATGTGCTCGCAGTCTTTTCGGAGCTGTTTTAAAAAACAGCTACAGTCAATCTATTTTCAAAGCTGGCTGGCTAATACATCCTTGCTTAAGGGTGAATGTTTTCATAACTAGCCCCAGGAATGGCTCATCATTTTTTCAGTGCTCCATCTATGAAGCATTTCATTAATGGCTATTGAAAATCTACTGCCAGATTAATTTGTTGATATGATATGTTCTTTAAAAGTTTCTGCATCCAGCTGGGAAGTTTAATATGGTTAATAGTCAAGCTTTGACAAATGCACTGATTCATTTTTGCAAGAAGGTATTGCAACTTTTTAATTCTGTAGGCATTTCAGTTATCAAATGCCTGTGGGTTTGGATAAGGTGTCTGAAACATAGCTAAACTAAAACCTAAATGGATATGTAACACTGACAAACTGAAAAGCAGAACAGCCATAATACTCCAGGCACAATATCCTCTAAGAGTCATAACAGGCTTCTCTTGAAGAGCGCAAGTGTGGAACAAGGTATAATGCTGCTCCATCACAGTTAAAGACAAAACTCCCATTGACTTAACTGGGAACAGCATCAAAGCCAAGCAATAACATCCGATAATGAAGCAAATGGGAACCTTCTTGCACTGGGAGAAACAAGAAATGTCGGCGTACTGCGTTGCTGTGCGTGAAGTTTTGTTTGACAAGAACTGAGTGTGAGACATCCAGTCTTGTTCATTGCTCACAGAAGGAAGCAGTGTTGACACTGGCGTTTTTACCATACTTTGGAGCTGTTTCTCCTCCAGTTGAAGTAGAAACACAACAGTGTTAGCTAAATTAGTGTCTTTTTTTACCCACCAGATTGCAGAAGTGATTTTCTGCAAGGATGTGCTGTACCATAGTCAGGATACAGGAATGGGACTCTGGTATGCGGTGACTTGCTGGGATATTGCTGCCTGTTCTAGGGCTGGGTCAAGAGGTGTAAGTTAGCTTTCAGCTCCTCAGTGTGGAGTTGGGGGTTGTCGTGTGATGCCTCCATGGGCGGGTTGTGTGCCTCTTGCAATGCTCAGCCGTAGCGAGTTGTGTTACTCAGCCCAGAGAGACACGACCATCAACTGTGCTGGGTACCACGTGAACAGATAAGGCGATGTTCTGTCTTGGACAAGCCACTTATGATTGGAACAATGGAGGAACTCTCACAACCTGAGCAGGATCTGGGACATGTATGGGGAGCCCAAGTCCACGAAGACAACTCCCAAAGCCCCTGCTCAGCTACTTTCCCAGCCTGGAAGCACCCAAATGCCATAGGCCTCCCCCCTTCTTTGGGCTCTCCAGGCACTTAGGGCTCCTGTGCTCTCACAGTAGTGCCCAGCTCACTGCTTCAGGGCTTTGATTGGACTTGGATCCGGGACTAGATGCTACTCTGCTGAAGTCCCCTGGGGTACCAAGCATGCTGAGGCTTACAGTGTGCATCTAACAGCTATGGGCACGACAGCCCCTCGTGAAACAGCAGAGGCTGCTTCTCTCTTTTAAAGCATAGCGAGAAACGGAGAAGCAAGTGGCCTGCTGCTTTCCGTTCCTGCTCTCCCTTGAGCTAGGACACCTAGATCTAGCTCTCTCCTCAGTTTGAAGGCACTCAAACCCATTGGTCTCGTCAGCTGAGCAGAGCCCTACCCCCAGCCTGTAAGCTGCTGTACTGAGGAATGCTGCCCCGCTCCAGGCTTGCTCTGCAGCATGTAACCACATCATCACACCACTGGGTGAGCACCAAACTGAGCATGGCTCTGATAAGAGCGTGTGCGCAGGAGGGACTTTGCGGTGGTGTAGCACCCATGTCCTGGGCAGCACGGGCGCACAGCCTGATGAGGAAGCCTAGCTGTTCTATACACAATCCCTCCTCTGGAGGCAAGGGACTAGAAGTCACAAGCACCCAACAGCTGCCTTCAGGATAATGAATTCACAGTCTTTCCCTCTGTCTTCTCATGCTTTTGCTCGTCTATTTGTGCCATAGGAGTTAATTTAAAATCAATTTTACTAGCATAAATGCCGATATTACTCAAGGGAACTGGGCTTTACTGGCAATTGGTGAAGTGTAAAGTACAGCCGAAGGAACAACGTCTCAGCATAACACGTTAGCAAGCCCTGAGTCAGCACAGGCGCAACACTGTAATCAAGAACATCGCCTGTTTACTTCAGTGTGATTAATATCAATCATCTGTTCTTTGTTAAATGGTTAGATCCCTGATAATAGGAAATTTCCTGGAGTTATATTTGGAAATCTCATCCATCTCTCAAGAATTTACCTGCTGGCTCTTCACCTTGTGTGGCAACAGCAATGGCTTTGGTACAGGGGTGGCCAGCTATGAGGCTGATCCAGGCTGGAGGTGCTGGACACTCAGGAAATCCCAGAGGCGAATCAGAGCTGAAAATTAATTGCTTTTTAATTTAGCTCAGATCTACAGGCCATGTGTGAGATAAAATAATGCCTGAGATATTAACAGTGTTCCCGGTTATGCTAAATTTTAAAAGGAACCTCTCAGCCTTACGCAGATTAGGCCTCGGTCTTTGACATGGAAACAATTATTACTTGAATGTGGTCTCTTTTTCACTGTCATCCTGAATTGGCCTTGGCTCTTAGCAAACTAATGCATGTCGAAAAGATTAATGGATTAAACATGGCCAGGGATAAGCCTATTACACTAAAGCCCTTTAAAATCAATCCATAGCTTGTAAAGGAAGACATCACCTGAAATACGGGCCTTGGGCAATATCTACAGGGTGCTGTGACCATCCATACACCACGGCTGCTGTCATAGGCACAACTAGACTGGACATGCCAGCTCTGAGTGTTGCACAGGCCACAGCCAAAGCTGGACACTGGGGCCCTTCCTACCTCACCACCCAAGCCATAACCTACGTAGCTAGTTTTAACATCGGGAAAGATTTGCCCTCAGATGACTTTACTGGACTGTGTTTCCCTTGACTTCCCAGAGGTTTCTTTTGCAATTCGTGGTCTGGGCTCAGACCCCAAAGTGACTGCCCCAGAGGATCTCGCTGGTGTCATCTTCCACCCTGCCTGCCCCGTGGAGCCTGACACTTCCCTGCAGCTCCGCGATGTCTCTTTCAGCATTTTCTCAAGAGGTTTTGAAGAATATTTCACAAACAATTGACCTAACATACTGAAAAAAATACCCATTTTGTTTATCTACGCTCCAAATTATTTACCACAACTGGTCATTTTAAAATATAGTTTACACAGCATTTGAACAGTTTATTCAATAACTTAAGTGTTATCTTTAGAGATTTTTAAACATTCTGTAAACTTTTATTTTTTTTAATAGACAATTGTTTCATATATAAAAATGTAAATGGAGAGAGGGACAAGAGAGCCTGACCCTCAAAACAGGACCTTTGGTAAAGAGAAGGAAACCACCGTCTCAAATCCAGAGCTGGCACTACCTTCTGCTCCAAAGCACACACTGTACCTTAGAAGACCTGCACCTGGGGTTTGCATCCACTGGAAGTGGCACAAACAGGGGTCAATAGAGATCTGATGCCTTTGAAGCCAGCTTTGTATGTGTTCATGCTGAAGCCAAAGGGATTGCCTACACAGCAGGCTACTGCTCTGCTGTTTGCAGCTACGGCCAGGTAGCTGAGGCTGCATGTCTCCAGTTCCATGCTACCTGTTAAACTTGCAGTGGCAGATAAGCCTTTTAAAAAGCCTTATAACCTTCTCCACAGTTTGGCAAGTCAACAGCAGTTAACTCAATACATCAAGATTTTTGCAAGCCAGACTCTTCATTTGACCTCAAGCCTGCAGGACCTGCCCATATCTAAGAATGCAAGTAATTAAGAAAGAGAGTTTAACTTATATGTGGGGAAAATAATACTGGACCAAACTGGAGGCAGCGTGAGCAAACACCGCACAGCTCCCAGGGCACCATGCTCAGCCTGCTCCCAAATTCCCTGGTTGTGTCGCAGTTGTCTGACTTCAGCTGACTGCAAAATATAGTCATTGGCCTCCTGTAACGTGATGGTTCTGTACTAGCTGTAGGTCTTTCAATACTGGAAAACCAGATGAACAGATCAGCTGCAAATAAGATACAGACCAAGATAAAGTCTTTTCAGGAAAACCACTTCAATGTCAAAGGCAAACTAAAAGAGCCTAACAAGCAGGCCAAGCAGAATGAAGTGAGAATCACTGATCCTAGCACGAAATACAGAGCCTTTGGGAAACTACAGAGGATCTTGTAGCCTTCAGTCAACAAACAGTTAACTAAAGCGACAAATCATTTTGACCATCTCTGATGTTATGTTTTCAGATGTAGGGAGCTTGATTTTTAGAGGTGCTTTTCCACCCTTTTTAGAAAAATTATGTTTCTTGAAGGCATGTCGGGTGGTAAAACCCTCACACTGAAAAAATGAAAAAGTTTCCAATGTAAAATCTGCAACTATTTAAATAAATAATATTACAATTTATATTAAAAAAATGAAAGAACCTTGTTCTTTTGGACAGTGTTTACACTGCACAGATTTGACTGATGAACTAGAATGTGATTGATGGTCCAAAAATGCTCACCATATGTCCCTTCTCTGTATTCCAGGAGACTAGATAAACATACAATGCTTTCTTGAAATGAAAGAAGATTTTGTAAGAGCCATGTACATAAAACACAGTACTTTGTGAATGAAAGAGATTTTATCTCCATAGATATTCTCATCTTTATAAGCACGATATCTTTTCACTTAGTTAGGGGCATATAGGACAATTTGTTTGTTCCACTTCAGCCACATTTGTCTTCAGGTTCTTAAGGAAAAACAGGGCTTTCTCCTTGTCTGAGAATGTTTTTCTGTCTTCCTTTTTCCTTAATTTTTTCAGGATGAACTTCATGATGTAAATCATATCGGCAATTCGAAGTCACTGTAAAAAGCAACAACAAAAGTGTTTTGTCTTACTGCAATAGCAGTGCAAAAGTTTAGACACTGGCAGAAGCACACAGGGACTCTGAAGGGTGTAAGGTCATTTGTTAGGTTTTTTTAAATCCATTCTCTCTTCATTTCAAATGACCACTGGAATGTCATGAGCATTTGGAAATCACTGCTTTTGCCTTGAAGGTATGTTGAATCTTTGCTGTGGAGAATGACCATAGTGCTTTAAAATCTAACTGACCATCAACATTTCCAGATGTGCAAGGAGGACTCGATTTCTTTCTCAAAGCTCCTTTTCAACACACAGCCAGCCAGCAACGCAGTTCAGAACATATGGAAAAGGCACCAAGCGTCTGACCTTCTGCTGGAGGAGACCTTTACTTGAGATTTGTCCAGTGTGTATCTTACATAGAAACTAGTGCTAAGTATACAAAGTAAAACCACATTTTTGGCTTTAGTGAAACAAATTGCAGCCCCTGACACGCCAGAAGAATGCAGGCTACAGAAAAAGGAAGAAAAAAAAGTTAATGGATCCAAAGTAAAAGAGATCCAACATGCTTAAATCCAAACCCTCCCAAATGTTGTATTTAAATTAAAATATCAAGGGAATAATTTCTTTTGATAGACAGAGTATTTCTGTTCAAAACGTCCTGTGCAAGTCTTTTTCTGCATGTACATCTACTGTAATACTGATTTTCATGATTTTTAATTACTGTCGATTCTTTAACAGAAAACTAAAGGGAATAATATTATTTATTTTTCAGAATAGAAAACCCTCATACAAATTAAATTATACATGTGAAGTGGTACGCATTATATGTATTTATTCTATTACACATGTAATGTAACCGCCAGTACCATATTTCCTCCTTCAAAAC
Organism: Pygoscelis adeliae; assembly: GCF_000699105.1. Classification (NCBI taxonomy): domain Eukaryota; kingdom Metazoa; phylum Chordata; class Aves; order Sphenisciformes; family Spheniscidae; genus Pygoscelis; species Pygoscelis adeliae. The sequence continues at coordinate 4,521,161 of NW_008824243.1, forward strand.
AAGAGTCTTTTGTTCTTTGTCTTTTCCCCCCTCTCCTTATAACAAAGCAATATACCTTTAAATGAGGAAAATTCCCAAAGTAACAAGCAAACAAAAACCTAAAGCTTGATTTAGTGTTGTAATGCTATGGCAGTAAATGAGGACTCAGGAAATGTCCTATTCCAAATGTATAGTTAATAACATAGACTTAAGGCACTGTTATAAAGTATAAACTATTCACCAATTCTTTGCTGGGCTGTACTCCAGGGAAACTGTATTCTGCTTTGCAGAATTCTAGGGCTGACAGAAACGTAAATAGAGTAGATGTCTATATTGGAAGAAGATTTTGGTTTTCCACATTGAAACTATCTCAGAGAATTTATAAATCTAAGAGTGGATAATACTTTCTTTTGCCAAACCTCAGGTATGATAAATGTATCCTCTCAGAAGAGCATTTTAGCCATTTTTGTTCTGAAGCAGCAATAGCAGAATTGGTAATTTTATGAATTACAACTTACGAACAATACAGGATGCTTAGCTAGTGAAGTTGCTTTAAGGTTTTCCTGCCAAGTACGATCCCTGTATCACTCCAAGCATTGTTTGATTCTCTAGTGTGTGACATACCATTTCGCTTCATTTTGTGGCAAAATTTGGCTCCAGAGCTCAGGAAGTACAAGGTGGTTGCACAGCTCTTCGTGGTTATTGCTCTTGCTGCCAGTGAAATGCTCTGGATCCTGCCATAGGCTCAGCCTTTTAGAGATGTGTGGAACAAGTGTATTTCAAACTATAAGAAGCTATTTTTACATTGGAAAAAAGGGTGTAAAAAGAACCTTTTATGTTAGTTTAACTGGATCAGTTTATAGGACTAGCTATTTGGCAACAGCATAACTTTCTTCTTGTAGATAAATCCTCCACTTGGCATTAGACCTCATTGAAATATATTATGTCTTTCTACCATGGATGTTACGCTTATATATTTTTGCCTCATTTTGACAAATTCATCACCTGATGGATAAAAACATGAAATCATTGAAGCACAATGACTGAAAGCTTATCCAAAATGCTAACTGCATTTCCATTTTAATGTTTGAACCATTCCAAATTCCTGCACATCTTGTAAAACCCTCTTCGATATTTTCATTTGTCAACCGATGTACACAGAAACCTCTTTGCAGAAGCTCTTCCTTTATCTTCAACACACTAGCTCAGGCAGGAGCTGATGTCCTCGTCTGTCTTTTTCAGGTTCAGTATGGGGTTTGTCCTTAAAGAAAGGTTCCTTGTACAAGGCATGGCAAAAAGCTAATAATAGCTGTATCTTGAGGGCACTTGGTGAGGGGTGACACAGGCGAATGCAACTGTAGCCACAGGGTATATGAGAGAAGCACTCATGCACGAAGAGCAAAGAGCGGACAAGAAAGTGAGAAGGGGGCCAGAGAAAATCCAGGGGGACTTCAGCTGCCAGGACCAGAAAAACAGGGATGGGTTGGGATGGATTTAAAAAGGCCAAAAGCGAGAGGTAGAAATTCTGGGTGGTTATATATGCTGATGAGTCCATTCACAGCTATAGGGAAGGGACAGAGTAAGATTTGCTCCAGGTAGCCTTTAACTGTACAATAAAAAGTTACAAAATATTTTAGGAAAATCTGTTGCCCAGGGGTGTTTGTAGATGATTCTCCAGGGGGGTGGCAGGATATAATGCCAGGTCTTCATACAGATACATCTCCTGCTGCAAAAATCTGTCTGAAATTGATCCTTTCATCACACTTTGTTGGCTACTTAGATGGCTTCTCTTTACACTTGAAAAATGAAAGGATGTAAAAATAGCAATATGCCATGGAAATCATTAGGGACCGCTTATGTGTGTCCAAGAGAAAATATATGGCCTCTGGAACCATTTTGTGTCTGCTGAAGTCATTAGCTTGGTGGAAGCAGAGTGCTTGGGGATGAAGGGGTTCAGGTCCTTGGCCACAAAGCCCAACGTCGGCTAGCGAGCAGCCACGACTGACTCCGAAGGGCTTTCCAGCTAGTCCTTCCTGTTTAAAAAGGTTATGGCTCTGGCATGAGATCTGTTTGGTATCACTACACGCAGGCATTGACATGTTCCTTGTCAATAGTTTCAGGAATTCAGCTACTTGCTAGCCAGTACAACAGCCCAATGTTGGAAGGAAGCTCATAAGGAAAAAAGCCCCTGGGTTTACACAGAAACAAGCTGATATGTGAATGAAAATATATTTCAGCCTTGGCAGGGCACACTATTATTGAAATCTCCTGTCTTTCCCCCTACCACAGGGTGGTTTATGCCTAGCAATAAGAGGATAATTGAAGACTGGAAGGGTTAGAAGTGATTTGATTTGCACCCAACTGTCCATGGAGATTTTTACTATTATTACTACCATTATGTGTGTGCAGAAAATTCTCCAGGGGAACAAGCAAGGTCTATGGTTGTACCATAGCACAAAACACTCACACGATGTTTTGCCTTGATCCATCCCTACAGCCAGATTATGCCCTCAGACTTGCAGCGATGAGACTGAAGTGTGGATAGGGGTCCCAGGTAAACAGAATGGGGTTTGGCATCCCAAGTCAGGGGTCCTTTTTTTTTTTCTCCTTCTCTCATGGCTCAAGGTTGAATGAGAAGGTGCTGTGGGTCAGGTCAGTGCAGGGAGGAGAAATCAGTCGTTGCCATTTCCCCACATTCAGCTTTGATCAGATGTTATAATTTTTTTAGTAAACAAAATCCTTACTGGCTCCAACACTGATCAGTTAGCTGGTTTCATTTGTATTTTGACTTAAAAACTTCAACATGCATTTATCTTAAATAAGCCTCTGATCTTGTTTTTGTGAACGTGCTAAGCCGTTTCCTCCAGTCATACCCCAAATCTCCCACAACCTTTTCCTCCCTTGTCCTGGGGTCAAGTGTCTTGGTGGGACAGCTGGTGTAGACTCCTGCTCTGAGCTTTGCCTTCAGCCATGCCCCTGGGATGCTAGATAACCATCACCTCTGCCGTGGTATCCACATCTGGAGATGGAAAGAATGGAAGTTGCCTCCTCTTGTAAAGCATTTTGAGTTCTTCTGATATCTCTCTGCAAAAGAATGGCCTCCAAGCTCTGATTTCCACTCCACAGAAGTAGATGTCTAATAAGCCTAATGTTTGCAAAATTCTTCCCATTTTTACAACAAACAGCAACATTTATTGTAACTGTGCTTCTTAGGGTGTTGCTGCAGGAGAGTTTCTGCCCTTTAATTCAGTGCTGAGACCATCACAAAGACTACACATTCCTTCTGATTACTTTTTTTGCTTCACACTCCCTCAATTTTTTATTTTTTATTTTTGGAGAAGATGAAACAAAGTCAACAAGTGCCTGCCTGAAAGAGGATTAGGGACTGTGGATTGCTGGGTCGAAGCCTAAGCGAGCAGGGAGGGAAGAGGACTGTCTGTTGACCTGAGTACAAACCAATTGGTTCCCGTGGGAAACAGCAGCAGTGCTTGCTGAAGTGGGTTTTGAGAATGGGTTCAGGATGCATGTTTTAATAGGCAGTTACCTTTTCCGGCACAGCTCTGATCCCCACCCCACAGAAGTCCTAGGGGGATGCAATAGGTGTAATTAATTCTATCAGCAGATTTGGATTGTACATTAATTTCTCCCCCTGCAAAGGCACAAAGAAGTTACTCGGTATTCTACTGGTCCTTCTCACTGTGAAGGGTGCTATGGTAGCTAACACTAGTGCAGAACTTTCTACTTTGTTTACTAAAAAAAACTGATTTTAAGGTTTAATAATAGTTACAAATAATTTTGTAGAGCACAGAGTAGATGCTTAATATTAGGATTATAAATTGATCTTTCTGTAATTCATATCTAGGAACCTAAACATTAACTTAGAAGCTTAACTTTCATGACCAGCGTTTGAAAATAATGCTCCTGTATTTTCATGTATGCTGATCTCTGGAACATTTCAAAAACACATGCTTCACATCCCCAAAATGTCAATGTGCACTTTCTGTGCAATCAGAAGATACGTTATCCATCATGAAAACAGAGTTTTGCAGAGTTCCTTAGAAAAAAAGGCCATTATGTCTGTGCGGCATGTGACTTTTAAAGAGGTTTTAATGTAGTTAGTGCTAAGCATGGTACAAGTCCTGCCTCCAACTTGCTATTCAAAAGGGCAGGAAATTCACAGGTAACACACAACATATACTTGGCAAAGTGCCAGTTTCTGCCATCATCTTAAACCTTCATGTAGCATGTACTTCACTCCTTGAGTCCTAGGTTTTCAGACTATAAAAGGAGCTTTCTAAATAAAAGGGTCAAAAAGATGGTTTTCAAAGCTGAGGGGTGCTTTGGTTCAGAGCTCTCTCAGGCATGATGGTCCATCACGTAGGAGCAATGCAGATCGATGCAGGTTTGCCTTTCCCCGAAGTCAAGAATATCATGGCTTTTCTCCCTACCAAAAATACATTAAATCATCTGTTTTACTTAAGAGGTTTCTTTGTGGAAGCCAGATCTGTTTCAGAAAAAGTCTTTTGGTGCTGCCACACCAGGATCTGAGAGTCCCAGGTCAGCATGCATTTCACGTGAGGAGAATGACATCTAACTCTTTAGTTAGATGCTATAGGAAAAATGTCATCGAGGTTATGTACTTCAACATTTTTAGGTGCTGCTGCTATTAGGGAAACTAAGGCAGAAAAGCATGCTAAAAAAGCAGCAGTATCAGCAATGTCTTGTTAATTTTCTCCCCAGATGTTTTCTGCTGCAATTGTGGCAGCACAGCAGGGTGGGAAGGGAGTTAGCAATATTTTGAAGGGACTGGTTAAATTTTAAAAGACCAATTTTATTGCACAATAAAGGAAATCTTCATTTATCTCCAGGATTTCGCATTTTTTTGCCGTCAGCAAGTGCCTTTTGTATTCCTCACTCTCCCAAAGCCCCATCACGACTCATTAAAGAATTTTGTTGCAACAAACTGCTTGCCATTGTTCATATTTGGGGTCAAGTTTTCTAAGGCATCTCAGGGTAAATCCACAAAGGACAGGGCCTCTGCTGTGTGCCTCATTAAGGCATCTTCCCAGATCTCTGCGAGCGCTGGCTGGGTGCTGGGCGGCCCACACAGTGAATGGGAAAGTTGGTGCTTATGTGGAGGGATAGACAGAGGAGAGCACATGGAGCTGGGAGCTGAGCAACAGGCAATGCTGAGAAGAGGAGCAGGGCTTAAACTTTTACCTCTGGGTGATCTGGGTACTTCCCTCCTCTTCAAATTAATTAGTCCCAAGCACCTCCTCAAGAGGTAAGCAACAGAAGACACTTAATGGCAGCCTGGGCAAAAAGTGATTTTGAAGTTGAAGAAGTATGAAGACATTATTTTTGTCCAGAATAATTCACAATGGTTAAATTGCTAATGATACAAAAAGGGATTCAGTAAGTATGTACCTCATTTTAGAAGCAGTGGCAGGCTGTCTCTGCTTCTCATGCGAACAATGAAATGCTTTTCAGTTTGTTAGTAACCAAAGGGATACAAAAAAAAATTTAGGCAGAAGGAAGAATTTTCAGTTTGGTTTCCTACAGATCTCAGTCTGCCAGATCCTATCCCAATAATTCCAAACCCACAGACTAATTCTTACCAATTTAGCGGAGGAGATGTATCATAGATATCAGCTCCCACAAGCTTTGTGAAAATCAACAGCTGGGCAGAGAGAAAGACCCCATTAATGCTTCATTTCATTAAGGAAAACTCAGCTGCTCTCCGTGCTGTTTGGCAGCAGACAGCTGTTTCCAAGCCTGCAGGTACATCTTGGCCAGCTGGTCAGCAGCGTGTGACTCCAGGTTTCCACACAGCCAGCCAGATTCACACACTTGTGCTCCAGAGAAAGGAGCCTGGGGTGGAAAGGTGAGGCAGGACACAAATCTGGTTTCATCCCTTCCACTGCTATGGTCCTGGTTCACTTGCAGTAGAGGCTCCTTAAACAGCTGTCTGCAGGGATTTCAGTCCCACTGCCTGTAATTTCTACTGTATTTTGGAAGCCCCATCACAGAAGTAGAGTTGTGCCATGCATGGTAACTAATTGTAAACTGATTAATTTGCTATCAGTTGTGTCAGCTGTCTATTCAGGAGTTTAAGTAAGAGACAACAAAAGGACTGTACTTACAGCTAGTCAACACGGTTTCAGAAAAAAATAGAACTTGTTAAATGCTCCTGATGTCAGAGACAAGGGTTGATTGAGGCAGATAGCTGACACAGTGAATGTCTGCGATGCATTAACACCACATAGCATCCTGATTACAAAGCAGTGCTGTAGCATATCTAGCAAGACACTTAACAAGTGACTTAAGATATGGCTAGCTGACAGATCTCAAAATGTGGTCATCAAAAGACAATTGTAACTAAATAGACTGGGGATTGTTGTGTAGTGCCACAGGGACCAGTGTTAAACGCGCTGCTATCTAATGAGGTCACTAATGACCTTCAGGAAAATATTAAATTTCTGCTGACAGAAGTTTTGCAAAGATTAGCGTGTTCAGTCTCACAGCATAATTGTAAGTGGAGAAGAATCACCTTCACTGGAGGTTTTTTAAGAACAGGTTAGGCTAGGTCTGTTGGGGATGGTTGGGTAGTTCTTTCTCTGTGGGGGGAAATATAGTGTGGGGGGACAGACTAGACAATCTTTTGAGGTCCGTTCCAGGGTTACACATCTGTTGGCATACAGGCCTGGACCATAAAGTAACTATGTTAGGCTTATCATCAATAGCTTAGATTTTCTCAAATCTTTCCATTGACTTGATAGCTTAAAGAGTACTAACATCCAAAAGTAAAAAGTCACACACAAGCCTGATAACATGTAGAGGTCATCATTTATGCTAAGTCTTTGTTGCCATGAAAGAAGGTTGTGAATTTTTCACAACCGATGGGTATTTCTTCTAAAAGAGGGTTTCCCTCAAGTTATTAAATGGGAAATTATCCAAAGAAACAAAGAAGAATAGAAATATTCTTTCCACTTGTATTTTTAAGCAACACCCTTTAGTAAACTATTGCTAAATCAGATTGTCTTTCTACAGAGACAAAATGTATACAACCTAGTGTAAGCAATTCTTTCAAACCTGGCAATTCCTTAACGCATGAGCCATCATTGATCAGTGTTTGGAAATTGGGTGGTCTCCCGTAAGACAAGAACGGAGCTTTGCTCTCCTAGCCTGACTCCAAAGTGTTGTGCTTACCCTGCTGTTGTTTTGTAGCAGGGCAGTGCTGCTGAACAGCACAGTTTATAAATCCTTACGTGCTGGTGTTGTTGGCTACCTCCATTCAGAAGGGGGAGGGCTGGGCACTTCCATTACTTGGATGACCATTGCCAAACTCGTATCTGATGGGATCCTGGCGTCTGTCACAGAGAGGGTCCTTTCACGGCCACACATAAATGGAAGAAGGCGTTTTGGCAGCTACGGATATTTGCCCGTCCAACCCCACTGAGGAGTCAGAAAGACACTGAACTGCTCTCACAGCCCAGATAGGCACCCTCTCAGTAGGTGGTAAAGATTTAGGCAGCTTTTTATGCAAAATCCTTCTGTTCCCACTTTTTCTGCTAGACTTCCCTAAGGCAAGGGAACAACTGCCTGCCAGAGGAGGCTTTTTTGCACTGATGCAGGCTGGTTTTGCATATAGGCGAGAAGCTGCTCTGTTCTCTGAGCCAAGCAGTGCAGGGGAATGAACCCCCAAAGCAGAAGGAGAAGAGATTCAGTCAGCTCCCTGGGGAGCCAGCATTGCCCCCCACCCTGCCTGCCCCATGGCTGGCAGGAGAAAGGAGGTAGCTCTAGCTCTGGGGCCGGTCTCCTGGCTCAGGGCAGGACATGTGCATGGGGAAGGTGGGCTCCCCCTTTGGGGCCAGCGTGGCCTGATGCAAGAGGAGCAACTGGGAATCAGCCTACTCTCAGCAAAGTAGCACGCAGGGAAATTAAGGGTGGGCTGGCTCATCTAGCAGGGGATGACACATGGCTGAGAGTCCATGGCATGCGTGGGAATCACTTTTCAAGAGCTTTGATTCATTACTAACACCTTTTCTCAGAGTAAATCACACACACACGTATACATGCATGTATATATATATAGGCTGCTTCCAGAAAAGAGGAAAGAAAAAACCAGCTCTGCAGCAAGTTGTGATGGTGGGTGAGCTCAGGTGTTGGAGGAGGGTGAATCCCCAAATGAGGGTGCTAGGGAGAAATGAGTGGCCATTTCCTCGCCTCCAGAGCATGCATTATGGAGTCTCCTTACTCTGTCCAACACAACAACCAGATGAAACTACTAGACAGAAATCATGAGTCATCAAACCCTAGTAAAATGCATATGTTACACAGCTGTGCTCTGAGCCAGCCACTTTCTTATCAGCATGACTCGGGGCTGTGTTAGATCCTCTAGAAGCACAAAGAAGCAGTCGCTTGCTCTTCCTGCCCAACTGGGTGCATTTCCCCAGACTGTCTGCAGGGAGTAAGTGTCTGGTCAGGTCCAGGCAGGCATGGTAGCCTGGCAGTTTGAGGAAGTATCTTGAAGAACAAGAGCAATGCGTTACTTCAGTGTTAAAACTGGAAAGTCATTGAACTGGTTCAGAGAACGACTTCAAAACTCTACCGGGTGTTTTTTCAAAACCAGATGTTCAGCAAGCGATGGGCTATTATCCCCTAAGAGCAAAGAATTTTTTTGTTTGGGTTTTTTGTTTTGTTTTTGTCTTAAAAGGCATGATATTTATATCGAACGCTTACCCAGGAGAAATATTAGAAGAATGTCATGAAGCTTGTAAAATCAAACACTCAAGAAATACCAGGAGTCAAGATGCGGTGCACTCTTAATTCATCTTCATTGCGAGTATGCTTAAATGGTAGTGTTTAACCACATGAATGCAAAAGTCTCTCCCCCTCCTTGTTCAGAGTTCTTTCTCAAGTAATATTACAGCTTCTTCTCATTCAGTACTTAGCATTCTGTCTTATTTACTGCATGATATTTAGGATCTGCTTTGAAGATAAAACTATTAGTTTTTTCCTGGCTTAGTCTGGTGCTTGTCATTAGGGTAACTTGGTGTTTCACAAACATTACCACAGTTATTTTTTTGATGCTCCATTGAAATAAATGTGCATTATGATGACCTTGTGCAGGGGAAGTTAGCCAAAGAAAGGCAAAAGAGAAAAATTTGGGGACTGGGGGTCTTCTGGCATAAGGGTCCACTCTACGAATGCTCATGCAACTCAGCAAACAAGCAGCTCAAAGCAACTTAGATCAGGTACCTAAAAAAAGAGGACTACACAGTAGCCCACCAGTGAAGAGTTTAGTTCAGCTAACCTAGTATTATCTAGGAAGAAGTGGATAGTAAAGCTGATTTGCTGGCTAATATTCTGCTGCACTGCATGTAAAACTAACTTTTTTCATCTGCAGTCCCAAGCCTCATCTTCCAAAGTGAATTATTTTCTGCAGAATCTGGATTATACCAACAGTTTTATACTGTATCTAAGTCTACTGTATTTCTACAGCCTCTCTTTCCTTTGCACTGACTGTGGTAAGGGATTATATGGAAAAAATTCTGTGTACTCATGTAATTGCAAGACGGTATCCCAACAAACAAACATAAAAGGAACTGCTTTAGGCTTGTAGAGACAGCCTCATTTCAGGCCTTAGTCAACATCGCCAAACTTAGTCTTGTAAGTACTGGACTTTAAGTTCTGGTCTTTATTTGTTCCCATGTATAACCTTCCAGTTTGCTTATAAAAGAATAGTTCTGCCCCCAAACGTTTTGCATCATACTGGCATTTATTTGGCACCTGCGGTGTGCCTGAGGCCTTAGAAACTATTACACAGATCTCTGACACTTTAAATAACTCAGTTACCAACCGTCAGTAATTGCTGCTGTCGGTAGGGACCTGGGCGAGAGCAGAGGGAGAGGCCACCCGTCACTGGTTCCTTGCGGCGGAGGGATGGTGAACCTCAGGCGAGCCGGGCTCTGTCCTGGCCTCGGGACGGAGAGATGCTCTGGTAAGCAACGCCTTTGCATGTGGGTATTTCTCCTCTCTGCCCACTGATTCCTGCCACTTCTGCCCATTTGCTGCATTCTTTGCCGTCCCGCTGCTATGTCCTGTCCCAGGCTTCCCACCTTTGCAGTCATGGCTTGGGTGTCGCAGGTCCCGCACTCCTGTGCTCCTGCACCCGAATCCCAGTCCCTCCCTCAGAGCAAGAGGGCCTGAGAGTTTTTCCAAGAAAATTTTGCTAGTGCATAGTGGGTTTTTTAAGGTGGGCTAAAAAATGGTTTTCCCTCAGGCTTTGTTCTCAGAAGTGACTGAAATATTTGGGCCCAAACTTTTCAAAACTGTATTTGAAGGAGAATTCAGGCTTGGTTTCCCTCAGTCCTGCCGCTGGTGTTTGTTGTTACTGTCTTAAAGGTGAAAATGGGCAACTGCAATAGGATTGGGAAAAGATTGGGAAATGTTAAAGACAGGTCAGGCTATCATGCAGTCTGTCCTCTATATACACAAAGAACTTAAGGCGTTTATATTTCCCAAAACAGTGCTTGACAGCATAAAGCATTTTCATGCAATCCAGTATCTGTGAAATCTACCATAAGTGCTTTTATAGGATGATTTAATGTCAATAACAGTTCCATTTCATGCCAAAAATATTTATACTTTGTGATTGTAACAAGCTATGTATTAATCAAGGATAGCTGAGAAAGTACGGTGGGCGGGAGAAGCTAGACCAGTGTTGCCCCTGGGAGCATAGCAGGGGCCATGGACTGCCATTAGACCCCAGAATTTGGGGGGAGATGGACCTTTTGTCTGATCCAGTATGGCAGTTTGTACAAAAGAGAGATTTTGATGAAGCAAACCAGGAGAGACGGAAAGCTTCCGCTCCTTGAAGGTGTGCTAATAGCCGAGGAGAGAGGTAATGGCACTGCACTCCCTTTGACAAAGGCTCGATGAGCGATACTTGAATCAGTCGAGCAATGCAGTAGCTCTGCTGACTCACAGCTCAGGACCTAAAATCCTGGAGGCTAGATGCTTGGACCGGGAACACTGCATTAAATTGAAATGAAGATGCCTTCTAATTTGAAGTGATGGCAAGCATCATCATTTTTCCAGAAAGATGTGACAAAGTAACTAATGCTGTACTGCAGCACACCTAATCTACTCCTTCTATCCAGTGATTTTTATATCATTCTGTCAACAGGATGTATTTTGTGGCTGCTCTTCATTTACACATACAAAAAGGCAGTTTATATTCCCTGTGTAGGACTGTCCTTATTTTATAGTGCCAGCTGCTTGCAAAAAGATTCGGATAGTAAATAACTGAATAATTTCATACTAGGTGGAAAAAAAATACATGTGAAACATATTTTTCCCCACTGGCTTTAATTTACTTGGTCACAATGTCACAGGGGACTAATTTTGCTATTTTCTGGAGGCACGGTTACATTATTGTTGTGTACATCTGTCTGGTTTTATCAGCCACATATGGCATCACGTCAAATAATATGAAGTGACATGACTAGTAGAGTCTGACAGGATGCTCTGGGAGAGCCTCCGAGCAGAGATGTCATCTTTAATGCATCTACAAGGAGTTTTGGAGTGTGCTTTGTCCATCCTCACCATTACTTGTAATTAGTGCACTAGAAAGATCCTGCTCCTACTGTGATCGTCCTGGGAAAAAGTTCATTCAACTGCTGCCGATAATGTGGGCCATGTCTCTTGAGTTATGATGTCCAGAGGGAAAAACAACCTCTGAAGACATCAGCATCTTATTAAAGTAACCACAGAGACATCCTGAACCTTTTTCTTTGGAGTGTCTGTTGCTTTTGCTGTTTATGCAAGATTTCAAATGTTTAAGTCCTTCTGACTTTGCTGCCTGTGATTCACGGCCAGAATCTGCCCAACTTTCTGCCTGGGGCAAGAAGAGAGTAGCTGGCAGCTCTTTGGGCTGCGTGACCTGTTTGGGGATGTTTGTGGGCGTCATGTGCCCGTGTACAGCTCTATCCTGGAGGGCCGCAGGAAGAGGGCAGCCTGAAAAAATGTAGCAAAGCTCTTCCCTTTGCCCTCATCCTTAAACAGTATCAAGGAGGGGGGAGTCAGCAGCGAGGCAGCCCTCGCCCCCTTGGCGGTGGGTAGCAGAACGCTGGTCCTTGGCCTGGTGGCACCTGGATCCTGTGCGTTGATGCAAGAACTGCACATCTCTCTGCGTGAGCTGAAGCCTGTCACAATTACAGTAACATTTTCCTCCCGTCCCCGAGACCGAAGGCCAGTCCCATGGGCTGGGGCACTTCTACTTCCATGCCAGATAGCACATCTCCCCTAGTGCTAATGGGGAAGGCTAAGATTAACCAGGAACGTACAAGCAGCTCCTGAATGAGCCATGGCCAGAAGCCCACGATTAAAGACATAGCAGGCTGCAGGTCAGCTAAGGCTGCCAACAAGCCTCCTGAGCAGGAAGAAAACACTTAGAGCTGTCATAGCACTTAAAGGTACAATCCTGCTCTCTGGGCTGGGCTCCTTTTTTATTTTTTACTTTTTATTTCACCTATTTTTTTTCAGGGAATTCATGCTGCAAAGAGTAGGTTCCTGTGAAAGATGCTCCTAACCTGAGCATCAAATTCAAATTTGAATTTTTGAAGGATGGAGGCTGCAGCGTGACTGAGAAGGGATTGCAAAAGGATCAGGCTGTGCTGCTCTCAGCCCTGGTGCTGACTCTCTCTTCACTCCTAAGTTTCACCAAGTCACTTAAACCCCTCTGCAGCTTCACTGCAGCATCACTTAAAACTTTTTTCAGATTGAGCGCCTTCTCTCCTAAGACTGAAATTTCTAAAAATGAGGAATTATACGACTCTCTAGAGGTATTGTGGTAAAGGCAGCCAGTACTTGAAGTTAATGACTGCAAGAGATCAAACGTGTTACAGTCTTTCTTTCTCTTTTTCTATATTTTATTTGCTTTGTGCATTTGAATTGCTGGGGGGGAAATCCTGGCTCTGCTGATTTCTGAGTACTGTCAACTGCAATAATACCAAAATATTGCCCTTTGGGTATAGATGTTATAAAGTTTTGTCCAGACAGTCATTGTGTTAATAACTTTTCCTATTTCTACATGTCTTAACACAGGAACAGAGGAAACATTTACACTTCTTTTTTAATAGGAAAAAGTGATGGCTAAACCACATCTTGGCAGGGGAAGTAGGGGATAGGTGTGCGAGCTAAAATTTCTTTTAGCTCTCTTTATATTGGCTAGTTGTCAAGTTGACTTGTTTCCATTTACGGTTGAGTACAGTACTGGAAATTTATAAGTATGTATATGTTTATATATGTATGTACACGACGTGCACATATTTTTTGACAAACTTATTATGCTGTCACTGTAGAAAATAAAAATACAGCTACAGCAGACTGTGTGTGGTGGAAGATGGTTGTTTTGATTTTGTCATACACAGTGTTAGATTGTACCACTGAGCAGACTTACCAGCAGGCTACCGCGTCAGGTCCATTTGTATTTATTCTTCCTTATTCATTGTATGCTAAGGGAACTGTAAAAGCACATCAAGATAAGCATGCAATACACGAGGAAAAATAGCACCTAAAATCCATGTACCTGAAATTGTTTAGCTACGTCTCTTGAGATATTTCACACTGTTCCGTACATCTAAGAAGTCTCCAAAATTTGGGGTGATTTGAGTATCACACTGAGCTGCAATGAGTTCAAGACACTACTTCCTTATCTGTAGGAAGTGACTGTCTTGCAGAGAAGGGAACAGGCTGTATTTTGGCCCAGATCGGTCACACTGGGAGAACCTGCTGCTCAGCATCTGTTGGTGGGCTGGCGAGCGGCCGGTGCCTTCTGCAGCGAGGAGGTCCCCGGGCAAGCCAGGCTCCTCTAGTCACCCTCCTGCTGCTTTCACACCAGCTGCTGTCCAGCTTTGGATACCCAAGCAATGAAAAACAGAAATATTACATAGATCTTATGCTCTCTTCTCTTCGGCTATTTTGCTGTACCAGGCTGGAAGTACGTCTTTTTCTGGGTCTTAATTCCACTGTCTGTACAATAGAAACAACACCTGTAACTGTTATGATACATTGCTGGATCAGAAGTCCTTAACCAGGACAGGTTTTTGTGCAAATGTAGCTGTCCTGCCTGCGCAGGACGTGATTGTTGGCATCCACTCACGCTTTCAATATTTTGCATGCACAATTATGGATCCTTGTGTTTTGCCAAGCCTCCTAAAATGGGGAATTTGAAGTTTAGAAGACTAAAGCGCTTCCTGAAAGGGAAGTCTCCACTGTGTGGACTGCAATATTTGAAATTCAAATTCAGCTCTTGTTCTGGCCAAGGAAATCCTCCAGCCAAAGCACTGCCGCAATATCGTGGAATTGATCGGAAAATAATCAACACCATGGAAGTCTCTGATGGTGAAAAGTGCACCTTTTCTGAACTGTTCAGAAACTGTTCAGAAATGGATTTTGTTGGGAGAAAGGGGACTTCTTTTTTTTCTTCCTGTAAGCTGTTAGCAAAATTTGCTGATTTATATAGGGTATTTTTTTCACCATCTATTTCAAAGAGCTGAACTGCTTGTAATTGGGTATGTGAGATATGTCCTTGCTTAGGATGGCAGGTCATCACAGCTCATCACTGTCTGATGAATGAATAACTAGAAATTGAAGGAACAAAACTGAGACAGCTTTTCTTAGTGCCATGGAAGGATTGATGTTTGTAATACACATGATGAAAATAAAGCATTTTACATGCCTCTTTCTATACCGTGAACTACTGCCCACTTAGTCTGAGCGGGGGTGGCCTGTTAGTCTAACAGATATTTTAATGACTTTTTCACCCAGGCTGTGTAGTGACGGTGTTGGCAAGGCACCCCACGATGTGTACAGTGTCCCTTCAGGCACTTTGCTGTTGCCGGATATTCAAGCAGCTCCTCTAGGCACCTCCTTTCATCTGCAGTGAGCTACAAGGTTATATTCCCCTCTGTCGGTTGTTGGATAGGCCATTGTGATCCACATCTGCAATTTCTGGGCTGGACAACAGACACTTGGTCCAATGAGGAATTTTTCTTCCAGACCTAAATTAGGCTGTGACTGTCCCAGACTCTCTCATTTGGTCTCCAGCAGTTTGGGCTGCTGAGGGAAGATCACCACAGCTCTCTGCTCATTACACTGGCCTCTACAAAGCCACAGGTCTAGTTGGTTTTTGCTTTGACACCTTGTAGTAGGGCAGTCTACCCTCAAAGCCCCTGTTCTTGGTGACCATCCCCAGCAAAAGGGGTCTTTTGGCATCCTGCAGTGGGGGCCTGGGAGGTGAGAAAGAAGGATAAGCTGCTCCTGAGAGTTCAGCTGGTGCAAGCACGAGCCATCGAGGCTTGCTGCTTCCCTGGGACTGGCTGGAGTGGTAAGAAATAAAAGTACAAAGGGTCCTTTCTTATCTGCAGAATAATTTGTAAAGGCACACAAAGATGTAAGCTCAGTCATCACGCAGAAAGTTTCAGCCGTTAGTCTTGGAAGTTTTATGATTCCTTGGCTTGATTTTCAGCCTTTCATCTCTGTACATTGAACCACCAGCCTAATGTGTCCTCTGTTTTCCTTTTGGGAGTAGGAAGAAGCCAAAGAACACATCTATCGAAAAGATGAGAAAGCAGCGGGAGGGTAGAGGAAAGAAAACCTCTTATTTTCAGTGCAGTTGTTTATTTCTGTCCCCGTGGAGGTGTGTGAGACTCCTAAGTGTAACTGTGATTCATCGCAAGAGCTCAGCAAGGTTTAGTTCCTGCCAGTCTCTGAATTCAGAGCACACTGGGGGAAAGATTGCCTAAATCTGCAGTTGTGTCCCTCTAATGATGTGGCAGCAGACTAGCTCTGGAGCTCTCCTGTATTAAATTAGTCAGTGCATTCAAGAATAAAGTTCTTTAGTGTGTCTGCATATTAATTGCCATTAAATTGTCAGGAGGAGGAAAGGGAGGGAATGAGATAATTCCATCTCTGTAGAGTATGAAAAAAATCATCATGTTGTTAACTGTGCCTTGCCAAAGGCCATTACCAGCTCAGTGTGAGACTCCTAAGTGTAACTGTGATTCATCGCAAGAGCTCAGCAAGGTTTAGTTCCTGCCAGTCTCTGAATTCAGAGCACACTGGGGGAAAGATTGCCTAAATCTGCAGTTGTGTCCCTCTACTGACGTGGCAGCAGACTAGCTCTGGAGCTCTCCTGAATTAAATTAGTCAGTGCGTTCAAGAATAAAGTTCTTTAGTGTGCCTGCATATTAATTGCCATTAAATGGTCAGGAGGAGGAAAGGGAGGGAATGAGATAATTCCATCTCTGAGAGTATGAAAAAAATCATCATGTTGTTAACTGTGCCTTGCCAAAGGCCATTACAAGCTCAGCTGTAGCATACGATCTGCTAGAGGGCAAGAATTATTCAGGTATTTCTGAGTTTGTGAATAACTGCAGTTCCCATTCAATCAATACTTCGCCCTGTTACCTAGAGCATATGGTATGACACTACAATAAGATGCTTAATTCAGCTTTAATGTGACTTAAGTGGAAGGTTAGGGATCTATTTATGAACATCCTGCTAAGTCACACTGCACTGAAAATTGAACTGAGTGTGGAGGCAGACACAGATAATCATAGCAAGGCTCTAAGTGTTCCTCTGACATTCCTTAGATTGGCTTACATTGAATTTGGCTTGGCTCGTTGGAAAATTTTTGGTGTCCATTTAACTGGGTTTCCTGTAACTTGTTTTAAAATTGTTTCAGTCTCAAAATCCTTGTTTTAGACTCTTCCCAACACCACTCCCAAAATACGTACTTTTTTTCCCTCTTATGGTATGGTATTACTCTACAACAGCAAGATGTTAAAAAAAAGTTACCAGAATATAAAACTAGATTTCAAGTGACTTTACTTTTCTATGCAGTGCTTTATATTCATGAGCTATATCTAAAAGAGCAGAGTTCTGTGGACATTTTATTATAAATAATTATTAATTACATAAGCTAAAGTCTACTAACTACTGATAAACATGTAATGTATCCCACCTACATGAGCAGTGGAGCAAAAAAGATGCTGATCTGGAAAGGAATCCACTTGGACTAGAAAATAACATGTATCTAGATGTGTTGTTCATCCAGAAAGCATCCTCTCCTTTCCGTTTTGAGTATAGTTTAATACTTCTTGCGTGCAATTGAGCTATTATTATTTTTAGTTGAGATGGAAAATTGCTTTCCCTCAACACTCTGCAAGTTGAATGTCTACGTCGAAAAGTTAGAACAGGAGATAACGTGATTGATAGGCTTGTAGTAATCCATTGGTCCAAAATAGAAGTATGTGGTGTGTCTATAGCAGATCTGACACCTCTGATTTGACCAGCATATATTTTGACAAGAGCCATGTTTTCAGCCTCTTTCAGAAATTGCTGTATCTTTGGTTAATCATTTAAAAATGTGGGAGTCTTTCCTGTGTGCTTGTGTACAAGAATGTGAAATCTCCTCTCATGAGTCAGACCAGATTTTGTATGATTCAGTTTGTCTGAGCAATTAGATGACATGAGCTGAATTGCCAGTCCAGTAAGTCCTGGAAGAAGAAGAGATATCATCATCTGAGACCAAGATCCTGGCCTTTGCTCTGGAAGCATTCCCAAAAGGCTAACCCAACGTTTTGGAGAAATGTGGCTGGAAGACCAGTTGTGAATACAAACCTCTGAAAGACAAGGTTTGTGGTGTGAGAGCCGGGGCTGTGACTGCCAGCAATCATCATCCTCCGACAGAGCAATCCCCTCACTTGCAAAATGAACTCCGTGGAAGTATTGCGTGTTGAGGAGACTGCCCTGAAACCCAGACATCTAAATCTAAGTGAAAACACCATTTCCATCTCCTGATCTTCTAGAATAGCCTCTAGAGCACCGCCTCTGTGCTCGAATAAGATGATAGCTGAAATTCAGCACTCAAGCCTCTGAAGGTGGACTATTTAATCCAAAACCATTTATCCCTCAGATTTGAGCTCAGGATTTATAGCCCCAGTCTGTAATCATGCAAAAGTTAATTTTTGACAGTTTTTTTTTTTTACTGTGAGCATTCCTTGCAAGCTGAGGCTCAGATGGGAAGACATTGTGCAGGCTGAACAAAGCCTTTCTGAACTTCAAGCGAACAGCAGCGATCAGACCCACGCCACTGCTGAGCAGCAGTGGATTGCAGTTGTATATTTTGGGTTGTTTTGTGTTTTCTTTTTGACTTTCTGCCTTTCTGAGGCTGGGACAGGACAGGACAGTTCCTCTGCCAGGCTCCGCGGCTCCTATCCCCAGCCCCAGCAAGGCAGGAAGGCCGCTGGGATTACAGCCGATGCAGATGGCTGTGCTCCAAGGTGCACATTTCCTGCAAGAAAGCTCAGCTGGGAATGCTGAAAACCAGCTGGAAAACCAGGTCCTACACGAGGCTTCTTCACTGGAGCCTGTGCTGCAAAAAGAAGTCAGGAGGAGTTCAGCAATGCAAGCTGCTGATCCCACAGGTTTTTCCAAACCGGGGATGGCAGGAGTGGGCTGACTCCCTTGTCCCTGTCTACCCCTGCAAATGGGGACAAGGTGTGCGGCAGGGGAGCAAAAAAGTCTGGCCAGCGTGTACAAACCTGAGTTGGCTGTGCAAAAGCCTGTGGCTTTTGATAAGGACGTGTCACTATTTGGGAAAGGTACCAGGTACCAGGTACTAGTGGCTGCCCTTTGCTCAGAAACGTTTTTGCTGAGAGAGTCAGGACTCCTGGCCAGGGCAGCGTTGAAGCTCACAGCCTCCTCCCTCGGGAGCGCCTGATGCTCCCGCTTCCGCACCAGGGCTTGTCTCCTCCTTCCCCCTCACCCCGATGGCTGTGGGTGCAGGACCGGCTCCCGTCCCACACCTCCCAGGGCAGTCACCAACAGCAAGTGGAGAGGCTCCTGCATCCTCAGTGAGGCAGTGCCTCTCTCAAAAGCCTTTATCACCTGCTTGCACACTCTGCATGAAATTATTGGGGAAAAAAACTACTCTGCCCTGACAAACTGCTGACCCTTTGCAGAAGTGTTTGTTTGTTTGTTTGTTTGTTTGCAGCTGTTGTATGTAGAGGATTTCTCTTCCCTTTTCTCCATTTATTAATAGGTCTGTGCTGTCACGGTTTGGAGCTCCAGTTTAACATGGAGACAAATTCAGACCACACGTGGAGGCTGGAGAGGAGACGTTGGCCCGGTAGAGCTGCACACCAGGTGCATCACCTCCCGCAGAGTGCACGGGCGGCGCAAACTCCCCTTACTCTGCCAAGCAGAAAAACCACCAGCCATCAAATTAACAAGCCCACCACTTACTTTCCCTGGAGTTATCTGCTTCCAAGTGTACCCCTTCCCCACTGCTGATGCACCCAGTGGTGCCTCTGCACCTTCTGCTCTCTCAGCCTGTGCTTGAGGTCCCCAAAACAACAAGGTCCAGGGCTGTGCTGCAGCCCACTGCGGTGCAGAAACGGGCGATTCCTGGAGGTGGAGGGTTTGCTGGGCTTGTAACCTCCAGAGAGCCCACGGGTGCTGGTGTTTAGAGACTCGGCTTTAGGAAAAGGGGACTTTCCCTTGCGTTGACTGCTCCCACCAGTCTTTCTGTGATCCAGATCAATTAACTATTGCTGTTTGGCTTCCAGAGCAGGAGAAGACAAATGCCCGGTTTAACAAAACAATGGTAAGCGCATGTAGCTGTGTAAGGCTTCCTCACTCCGCTTGCTCTTGGAGACAGCTTTCCGTCCAGCTCTTGAGGCAGTACAGCTGTGCCACCTAAATATCTTGGCTGCTCCTCTCTGGTGCCTGTTCTGCAAGACATTTACTGCTGTCTTCCACAAAACAAGAGAAATCTGCAGATGTTGAAAACATTGTGGTGAAATATGACCCGTCAGGTTTTAGCTATAAAATAGTTCAGCCTCTGTGTCGTGCTGCTCTAATTCCATAGCTGTTTATTGTTTGAAATGAATTCTTACTTGAATTGAAAAATTCAAAAAATTAGGACAGAAATGGATGAGGGATGTTGATTCATATGCAAGGGGATGTCTAAAGTTTTCTTCAAATCCACTGATCGTGGGTATGAGAGAGAGAGAAACACTGCCTCAGCTTTTTCGGTCTTCTTAAATTCAACCTGGTTTAGTGTCTGTCAATTTTGCCTGACCCAGAACACCACCATAAAATCTGAGTTTCTCCAATAGTTTTTATGGACTAGAAGAGCTATTCCATACCGTCCTCTGTACAGACTGACAGTAGGCTGAGGCCCTTGCTGTGCGAACAGCAGCAGCAATAGCTTCCCATGGGAGCAGCTTGCGCCTGAGCAGCCTGCCCCAAGGGCAGCAGCTCTGGCTGGTCCAGGGGCTCTGCTGCACTGCAACATGACGCAGCAGCGTGGGGCCCATCTCTCCTTTTCTGCTTTCCCTTCCACCTGGCTGCAGATGAGACAATTTGAGCATTAGTTATTCATTCATAATTGTCGAATAAAGCCACGGTAAGACCGGAGAGAATCTGTGACCCCTTCCCAGTCTAGCGCTTGGCCATTGAACTCTGGTTTTGCAGCCTTTGTACTGGTACCTTGCTGCTGTGATGGTTAGCACAAGTATAAATATCTCTGACAGCTCTGAAAGGGAGAGAAAATCTTTGTTAGATCACCGGAAAGAATGGATTAGGTCGTGAAACCTTTTCATTTTAAAAAACGTGATTTGGTCAAGGTGGGCTGTTTGCATGCAGGCAGGATACTTCAGTAACTTTTAGAATCTGCAGTTAAAATATTCTCCTTAGACTACCTTTTCCACTCATCTAGCTTACATAAATATTTGACTTGAACAGATACCACTATTAATCTGTTTAGAATGCTGCTATACTGTTTACACAGACAGGAAAGCTGTAAGCCTGCTTGTCCAAATAGTTTTAAGCAAGGGCAATGCTGCTTTTTAGCACCTGGCATAAATATTTGGAAAAATTTATAAATCCCAGATAACCTTGCCTCTCTCAGACGTATTTACTGCTTCCTAAAACCTTTTCCCTAAAGGTCCTCTCATATTTTTGTTGTTCTTCTGGGAAGAGCTTGATTTTTCTCTGTGAATTTTATTTGCACATCCTTCATGATCCTAATGAACGTTGTGATTTTATGAATTAAAATGTTTGTCTACCTAGATTTGTACAGATAACACAATCTAGTAGAATACAGCAAGATCACTTGAAAATGCCCACGATGTGAGTTAAAACATGCATATTTGAACAGATCATTTCAGAATAATGCAATAAGATGTCTCATGTTCTGTGTGTCCTGGTTTTCTTCTTACATCCATTTGAATTGCCTTATTATTCCCTTGAAGGTTTCCTATGCTGAGAGACATTGCCTTTAAATAATAAAAAAACCTAGCACCACTGCAGTACGGTGGAGCTTTGTTGCGAAGCTGTCTTTTATTTAGCTGAGATGTATCTGAAACAGGTTTGTTTTTTCTTAAGATTTTATCCATTACCAGTGATATTTTTCTCATATCTGCTAGGTGAAATATATGTGACTGCACATGGAAGGGAAGAAAAACCCTGCCGTATTCTCTAAACAGTTTATGATTGTATTTTTTCTGGCCATGAGCCAAAAAAGGTCAACTAGAATATTTTGATATGATTATTATTGTACTATCATTTCAAGGGCGAGTCGCCTGCTGTATGCTCTAGGCAATGCATACAGAGCAAGGGAGAGCCGAGTGCCTTAGGGGCAGGAGTGTGCTTTGTGCATTGAGATTTCTATACAAACTACTGATAACTGCTCTAAGACAAAAATATGTTTATGAAGTGTTTTCCCAGCTTCATTTAAGGTTTCTGTGACCTGCTTTTTTTTTTTTTTTTTTTAAAAAGCATTGCTTTTACAGGAGAGCTTCTTTGAATTTGAGAGATCAGTTTCAGTGCGCTTGACCTCTTTTAATAGTTGTTCAGCCTTTCAGAAAACATTAGCTTCCTGGTTTTAAAAATCTGGGTCTGTTGAATCACAATAATAAAACTGCAAATTGATGAAGACTAAAACTGATCACTGGAGTTAAAAAATGCATTATAAATAATGATGTTATTGACAAGTGCAAACTCACCTTATAAACAATGATCTAAATTTTGAAATGAAAAATCTGGTTTAAAAAAATGGGAAGAATTTGGAATTCCTTAGCATAATTTCCACCTGCCTCTGTCTCACTTGCCTCAGAGACAAAAACATGGGGGAATGCAAAGAGTCGACCCAGAGGAGATCTGGGGATGATGGGGCCTTCTGCCTGTCGGGGGCTTCATGGGCACTGAAGGGGAAGAGAAGGCATTTCAGCGATGGAGAAGAGGGAGGTCAGAAGGAGCTGTGGATGGGGAAGCCATGGATGCTCAAAAGACAGCACACAGTAGAGAAGGCAAGCTAGGGACCAAAGACTACAGTGAGCCAGGAAAGGTTCAAATATATTTAGGTGGCTGCTACTAAAATTTGATATACAAACCAGGTTATTCATATGGCCATGAAGTTAGATCAGATCTTTTTTATAGTGATGTGCACAAATATCACCTGGAAATTCCAGTCCGTTTTCCCCAGGATCCGTGGACCTGGTGAAATTTTGTGAATTGTCCCAAATGCCATGTGTGCAGGAAATGAATCAGCATACAGAAAAGAAAATTATGAAGGGGCACATCTTTCCTAAAGAAGTCAGAGGAGGAAGAGGCAACAAAATTTGAGAGGTACTTTGAAAGGAACTGTGCCATACTTACATGCTGTGCAGTGTCACGTTATAATTTCTTTTTAGTTTACAGCAATCTGATTTCTTTCCAGTCAGCTTTCTCATATGCAGAAACTCTACTAAGTTGCATTTAATTACAACACAAAGATTAAAAAATGATTTGTTCTTCTTGAACTGGTGCTCCGTAAATCTTCAAAGTGCCTGTAACACCTCCTGTATATCACAGAGCAAAGCAATTGCATCCCATCTGCAGGAGGTTTGCCAGAACCCTCTTTTCTGCATTGTCTCTGAGTCAGGAAATCTAAACACGTATTCCAGTTTGTCAAACTTCCCAAAGTGCTGCTATGTATTTTGTGGCATGGTGAGACTCTGTTTATACCTCCCTCAACCATGAGTGTGAGAGCACTGAAAGAAGAAAGGAAAAATAATAATGGGAAAGAAGAACAGAAGTAAGATGTTTCCCATTGGAAACTGCAAGTATTGGTATACAGGCTGTCTGATTGCAAAGTTGGGGGCCCATCCTCAGCTATTACATATAGGCAGTCAAATTCCTGGAAAAGCTGACAGTGATTGAGCTGGGTGCAATTGTTCGGTCAAACCTTTTTGGAGAGGGGGAGAGGGAAGGAGGAAGGGAGAGAGGAAGAAGAGGTGGCGGATGCAAACAATGAATCTGTATTCAGTGGCATGGAGAAATATTGTGAATTTGTTCAGGTGTTAACAAATTGTGTTTAGAGAAAGGAAATGCAAGTACACATGTCCAACAGTTAATGCACTTTGTTTGACATAAAAATGGTTACAGATTTTCCTTCCCATATGTTGAAATAAACTACTGCAGTTTTGGTGGGAGTTTTTTGAGTTGAACAAAGAAAGATGGACAAAATAAACTTTTTTAATGTGTACTTGATTCATTAAAATATTTGAAAAATATTCATCAGGTTAACCTTGAAGACGTTAAAAATCTCCACCCAAAGCTACCTGTGTATTTCATATTGTTAGTATTTACATCCTTCTCCAAAATCCCCCCCCTCCCCCTCTAATGCCAAGACCAGATACTCTCAGCATTTTGAAATGCTGGACACCTATGAAGGTGTCTCAAAGACACACAGAAACTGCATCTGTAAAAGCTGAAGTTTGGAAGTGGTGTGTGCCTCTCCACGCTTACCTGCAGTGGAGCAATCCTTTGTAATAGACCATGAGAAAGGGCTCCTCAGGGCTGCCGCTGGTCTCTGCTCTGAACCTTGCTGCCAAACATAGGAAGGAGAGAAGCTGTTGAGCTAAGATCTACTTCAATGTTATTAGGAAAGGAAGGAAAGAAAAGCCTGAGGGTCAGATCCCAGACAGTCCTGGCAGCCCCCACCGTGCCACAGAGCTTCCTTCTGGCCCGGGAAGTCAGGAGGGAAGTCAGAAGCTCTCCTGGCAGGGAAGTCACCATCTGACCTGCTTTTTATTGTCATCCAAATAGTTTCCCCCATGTTTTCTGTCTTCCCCTTCCTATGAGCACAGTTTGCCTCAGTTACTATTGGGCTGAGACCTGTCTGCAAGGAGAGGACTAGGGAACTGGTGGCCAGCGGAAGCGTTTCAGGGGAAGGTAGACCAGGACACGCACGGCGTAGTGCTCTCCTTGGCACAATCTTCAGGCCATCAGCAGTGTGTGTTGATGTTGGCTCACGATAAGTGTTGTGATTCAGGGTTCACAGTTGTGCAGAGAAGTACATACATCACAGAGCTTTTCCTGCAAATACTTTTGAAGTCACGGGGCTACCCTGTTTTACGAAAACTGCTTCTCCA
This sequence comes from Pygoscelis adeliae, assembly GCF_000699105.1. Taxonomy (NCBI): domain Eukaryota; kingdom Metazoa; phylum Chordata; class Aves; order Sphenisciformes; family Spheniscidae; genus Pygoscelis; species Pygoscelis adeliae. The sequence continues at coordinate 4,545,631 of NW_008824243.1, forward strand.
AATAATTATATGCAGGCTGCAACGTAGCATTGGGCCTGGGTGGCGGTTGGAATGAGCAGTCTCCTGTGGCCCTGGCTGGCTGCATTGGCTGGTGAGGAGACAGGGCTCAGGAATTTAGCTCTGCTTCAGCTCCTGTCCCTGAGCAGACCTCTGCAAGCAGGAGGCAGAAAGAAATTCATGCTTGAGATAGATGAGTCCAGGTTGCAGTGTGTCACGGCAGGAAAGGTTTTGTAAAATGCACAGTCTAAGCCTTATGTGCTGCAGAATAATCCAGGCTCTTCTGCAACTGCTGAAGGAGTTTCCTTCTTGATCTAAAATGCCTGTACTTCCAGGACAGGCTCTGATTTTTATGGCCCCAGACGGACAGAAAATGGATGGGTTTGGATTCAGCTCTTCAAAACCAAAGACAGAAACACCATGCTATGCTGCAGTCAACTCTTTCCATGAACAGGAAAGGGAATGCATTGGATGAGATGTTCTGTGGTTATCTGTTACTTAAATATGCTGTCCCAAATTTGTGTATGTAACAGAAGTCATGGTAGAGACTACGAGACAAAGCTCAGTACAGCCTCTACAACATGACTCTCCTTTTGGAAACAATAAAAGAAGAAAGAATGACTTGTTTCTTACTCCCTATTAACACATCCATTTCTGGACAGATTTTTAGTCTTGCATTAACCAAAAGTTAACAATCTCCCAAAAGGAGGGAGGATGACAGGAAGACTGAACGTCTGGGGACTGGGGGAATGGATGAATACTGTGGAACTGGAATCTCTCCAGGTCTCCTGAGCTATTTCTGGTTTTGCAACACTGGTTAGTTTGCAAAGCATTTTTCTGTAATTTAAACCTATCTCTTTTCATGGATGAGTCATTTTAAGAAATAGTGTTCTGGCTAAAGGCAAATCTGTGCTATGTGCTTAGAGCAGAAATATCCTTCTCACACACAAAAAAAAAGTTATATTTTCTTTGCTGTATAGTCAAATAGTCTGCCTGAGATGGAAACAGTTCCCCTAGTATTTCTATTAAAATTTAGTCTCAAACCCAGTAAATCTGAAGGGATTTGTGTTGGGCAATTAATGTAAGAGTATGACAATTCCTATCAAAAGTGCGAAAGAGACATCTCTGTGGGGTTCAGTGAAACTCCACAAAATGAAAACAGGCAACAGGTAAGGAGACAGCTCCAAGCACTAAAAGAACATTTTAAATAAAATGTATACTTGGAAAGCATTTTTCTGGGAACAGGCTTCTTGTACAAAACATGCAATCTGCAGCTCAGGTCTAAAAAGAGAAAAAAGAGCATGTTCCAGCCTTGCTATGAGTGGTGGTGTAAGAATCAGCTGGGTAATCTATTAGCATTAAACACAGCTGATTAGCAGTCAGAAAAAATGGATATTTTATCAAACTGTTATCACAACAGAGTAGAGATTTTTTTTATGATCTCTCTCTGGGTTCACACATTACAGTTAACACTAATATTTTTGCAAAATTGTCACCCTCTATAAATGGCTTAGAAATGCTGTAATATATTGAAATTTTCATAGATATATAACTTTACAGTGTCTATATTGACAAAAACATTCT
>NW_008824243.1:4547240-4570546 GCF_000699105.1 Pygoscelis adeliae
ATGGGGTTTTTCCTTCCACAGAAACAAAGCAATCATCTGGATGATAAAACAATTTCAAATGCTCAGCATCATTGGCACAAAAACCTAGCCATCTGCAACTGATCTGAAATCAGCTTGTAAGGAAATTGGCCCAAAGTGGCTGGTCAACGGCCTTGCAGATCATATCATACATCATAGTACAAGTAGGAGAGGTTGTGAGAACACTGAAGGAGAGGTAAAAATAAGAAAAACATATCTAATGAGACACTGTGACTTGAAGGCACTAAGCCTCCTGCTTCCCAGGACAGCAAGAACTTCTAACTTGCTTTCAGTGAAATAAGTTTGTTGAATTTTCATTTCTTAGTGTGGCTTTTTTTGGGTATTTTCATTTTCACCTTGCTAGCAGGATTCCTTGCTAACCCCTTGCTGATTCCCTTTATACTTTCCCTTGATGTTTAAGATCTCTTCTTCCTTTATGTATCGGAGCACTTTCAAATATTTACCACTAGGGGCACAACCAGATGTGCAGCACCTGTACTCATCCTCTGAAGACACACTTCCAACTAATTTTCTCATTTAGTGTTCTTACCCATCATGGGTAATATGCTTAGCTCTTACATGATTGTAGAGTTATAAAAGACAATGTAGGATATCTTTATCATTTGCTGGGACCTGCAAAATGGCTAGATTAAGCTACTACTGTTCTTGTGAAAAATAATTATTTTATGACTCATCCTTCAGATTATGGAATTGGAAAGCAGCCTTCATCGTTAGAGGACCTATATATTTCTTCCATATGAAAACCTAACAGGTGGCCCTTTGTTTAGTAACTAAACCTATAGTAAGAAGATACGAAAAATACCATTCCACATTATGGCAATATTCCCGAAGGATATGAATATATGAGAAACATCTCTTTTATAAAGATTTGGGCAATAGTGAATGCTGATGGGTTTTTTATGTTTTTAAATGTTCTAAATTCATAGAAATTTGATGTAGACTTTTTTTTTGTTTTAAATGCCCATTTTCTTCTTGTTGTATTTGCCGAAGTACGGGTTACCACGTATAGTTTTAGTACTCCAAAGATTGTCAGTCTGTGTGTGTAACAGTTGCCAATGGTCAAAGGGAAAAATGTTCCCCTCACCTCAACACCACAGTGGGCTGTTTTTCAAACCACAGTTTTGTTAGGTGGCAGCTAGCCAGTTGGGGGGGGCTGTTCCTGGATAGGAACCCCACATCTTAGTAGCTGCTGCCAGTTAGATATGATCCCTGCCGTCCATCACTGGGACTTGATATGGGTAAAATCAGAGTGAGTGTAACACTTATGGCCGGAGAAAATATTTACCTTGTCACGTGACACTATATTCGACTTTGAAACCCTGATCCAGACACTGTGCTTATGCCAGAAAATAAAAACTCCTATTTTCCTGACAGCATTCCTGGCTGTCAGATACTTCAGACAGCAGGAGCCTGGAGCCCCATTATCTATGTGCTTTAAAACTCCCCCAGGGTTTGAGGTGGACTGAAGGGGTTCACACCTTTTCACTTCACACCTCAGCTGTCTATTATTTTATTTGCTTCCCGGTATCCAGATGTGTACTCCCTCACTGAGAGTAGTATTACTTTCAGTGCCTTCATTTCGTTGAATTGATGGTTCAAGCACGTAGTTTCTTTATCAAGCAGGATGCGACCTCTGGGCAAGGTTCCTCAACCACAGGTGATGTGGAGAACGTAGCAGGAAAGCATCTCGCTGCAGGTGTTTTGTTCTCTTGCTCTTTCCCAGACACCTCCTGTGGGGCAGAAGCAGGGTGCTGGGCACACTCACTCTGATCCCATGTGGCTGTCTTTGTTTATGACTTGGGGGTTAGTCATTTTGTTTCCAGTCAAAACTGCCTAGCTCATGTAAGGGCTAGCTTATTTCTTGCTGATGTCTCATCTTGCCATGCTGAAATACTACCACCAACACTGCTGTGTCTCCACAGGACCTTCAGAAGAAGGTCAGGGACATCCAGCTTGTGAAGAGTGTTGAGTTTCCCTGCTGATCACAACAAGGATGCGATCTGATTAGTTATTCAGGCATCCATTTTTAGTTCCACTTTTTTTGGCAGGAACATTATTTTTGCTGATAACCTCTCATCTGGGCAGAATCTCAGCGTAACTCTCCTTGGGCTGATTGATGACTTCCTGGAGCTGGTGTTGCAAGGCAGTCTGCTGAATGCTGCTTCCTCCAGAGACTCTGCCGAAGACGTTTGGGGCTGTAAATGGATTGCATACGCAGGCAGCTTGGGAGCTGCAGTATGCTAAGATTTTATGGCTGTTTTTTCCTTCTCATTATGTCTAATACTAGTCATCCAGGTGCTGTGGGCTTTCCTCCCCCAGTTCTTGTTGCATGAACTTGCTAGGAACTGTTTATCTGACATTTATATTACCGGGATAAAAAATTGTTACATTTGTATTTTTTTGAATTTCAATGTAGTTGTACCCCTCCAGAGGCATTAACAACTGTACTGCTGCAAGAGTATTTGTTTCCATCTTTAATTTGGCTGATTTCCATCTTGCATCTGCTCTTTGCTTTTAGAGTGATGGTAAAACTTGAAGTTCACATGTGTGATAAAGATCTGTATGAACGGACCTAATCAAGATTTCTTCTAGAACAAACTGTGGAGATCGTGCTGACCTACCCAACCAGTCATCCAAAAAATATGTCTATGGATTCAAGTCATTTATTAGTCTTGGCTTTTATTTTATTATTTTTTATGTTGCTCACCATGAAATTTTCTCTTGCTAAACATGAGATCCTGCTTTGGGGATTTTTGGAAGCTCTGCTCCACTTCTGTTCTTGTATGATTGAAATACGCTGTTGTTTTTGTTCTATAAATGTGAATCTCTTTAAGTTGACAAAGCTTTTTGTAGTACACAGATTGCTGCATCCAATGTCTTGATCTGGATTCCGTGCTCTTACTCATCCCAGCCTGTTAGTGTTATCTGCTAGTTTTTAGAAAAACAATTTTAGCTTTTATTTCCTGTCAGATCCACTTCCAGCCCAGTTTACTGCCTCCATCAAAAGTCTCTGAGATGCTACTGTCTAAATGTCTTGAGCTATAGTATAAATAGATCTTGCAATTTGTTTATAAACACGCCTTTTTGCACAGATCATAGGAAAAAAGGCTATAACGGCATTTTGAAAAAGCAGCCCCACATAGGCTGCCACATGTTTATTCAATAGCTTAGGCTCCTTCTGGAGTGTATGATAAATAAATACGTGATTGAATTAGATTTACTGCACGAACATCTCCCATGAACTGATAAAGGATGTAGCAAAGCAGGACAGAAAGTCCCATCCTGTGTGGTGCTTGTTTGAGCAACCCTGCTTGGAGAAAGAAGGCTTGTTCCTCCCCGGACCTCATCCCTGTGGGGCTGGACAGGATGGCAAGTCCACGGAGGTGGCCGGGCTGCTGCCCTCTCCGCACCGTGGTCCTGGGGTCAGCTGGGAGCCTGAACCCAGGCACTGACTCCCACGGTCGGTGTGTGTGTGTGTGTGCAAGAACCCCCAAGCTAAACTCCCACCTCACTGCGCATAGGGCATGTATTTCATCACGGCCTTAGATTGCTTCCAGATGAGCGGAGACAACTACAGAGGAAAGCCTGTTTGCAAAGGTGGTGATGCTAGAAATGGACTTTCTGCTTGGGCAGCCTTGCTGCAGGGATGCTGAGCCCCATCTCCCCTCTGGGAACAGGAGAGAAGGGGAGGTGAGAGCTGGCAAGCCACCCTCTGCACTGCTCCCTCTCCCGGCGTTGTCCCTCTGCTCTGCAGCAGCCCACCCAGAAAACCATCTCTGGATCAACCCTCCTCCCTCCCTACAAAGCAGACAGGGAAGATGGACACCTTGGTGTCAGGGGGTCTGCACCATGCCAGGGGGCTGCCATCTGCTGGTAATTATTCCTTTTTTTTTTTTTTAATTAATTTAATGAGTGCAGTTCAACAGCCTTTCAGACATACCCCAAGACTCTTTCATTTAGCGTGATTATGATGAGGAGAGAGTTGCCTGTTGCAGCAGTTGGTGGAGGCAGGACTAGTTGACCATGCAGATGTGGGATGAGGGGTGGCCATGTAGGTGGTGCGTCCAAGCAGTAGGCTCTGGAGGTTGCAGGGTGTCACAAGCTGTCCGTGAGTCAGTAGAGTCGTGTTGCCACAAAAAAAGCAAACATCCCACTGGCTTGTATAAACAGGCTTATAGCCCACAAGAAATGTGAAGTAATCCTTCCATCCTGCTCCACATGGATAGTGCCTCAGCTGGAGTACAGCAGATGACGCATTTCCAGAGGGTCTGGAGAAAATGGAGCGAGTCCAGAGGGCAGCAGCGGGAGAGGTCATGTTTCCAAGGCCTGTGATCAATGAAGGGAGGCTGGATGAATTGAGCTTACTGTTGTCTAAGAGCAGTGGTACAGGACCAGGCTGCAGCCTTAAGGGATGCATAAAGGCTACTGGGGCTAGTCTGTCTTCCCTGGCATCGGTAGAGAGGACACAAATTAATGGACTTTAATTTCAGCCAAGAAAATTCAGGTTAAACTTTGGGAAGAGCTTTCTCTTGGGGGAGGGGGGAAATCGGTCTCGGGGGTAAACTCTCCGACAAGGCTGCAAAGTCACCAGCCAAGTGCCGACGTTGGTCTCCTTCTCGGGAGGGCAGGGAGGCAGCAGGCAGCCCGGCTGCTCTTCCCTGTCCTCCCCTTCCCTAGGGCACGGGATACTCCCCCGGCACCCATCGCCCTCCCCACTCACCTAAGACAGCCCCATCGACTGCACTGGGGACAGAAAGCAGCCACCCGATTCTTTGAGATTTTTTCACATCCATTCGACTTCTAGCTGTACTGACCTCAACTTTTCAACACAGATTTTGTTCTTCCTGAAGGAGTTAATGTATTACATTAGCTCTAAAAGTGAAACTACACTACTTATAATTTTCTTACAGATTTATTCTTGGGTAATGCTAGACATTACAAAGGTTCAAAACAAATGAGGTGAGGTCTGTGTTGCGATTCCAGATTGTTTCTTTTTCCCCTTTGAGATGTATTATGCCTGGCATTTTAGTGACTCCAGTTAATAATCCCATTTTTGCTGTGTGTGTTTTGTTTTTTGTTCAGAAACACAAGAATGTTAAAATGTGTCATTTAAAGGAATTTTGCAGAAGTCTAAACCATGTCCTTCTACTTAAGAGCCTGGGAAGTTAAGAACTTCCATATGTCATGACGGCAGCCCTAGTCAGTGTATAATGTATGTGTTCTCAGCATGTAGAAATGGTAAAGCATTAGAGTTAATGTCTGGGAGAATTCAGCATTTGTTTCAGGTGGATTGCTCAGTCAAAACCTGAAAATATTCTTGGCAAGGCTCTAATAAGCGTGACAGTTTCAGGTTAGAGCTGCTGCAAGTGCCAGAAGACTATGAATTTCATTCATTTTTCTTGAGGATCCTGGAAAGAGCATCAGCACAAAACCTTTTCCTTTTATCTTTTTTTCAACTGCATTTGATAGTTACAGTTTCCGCTAGGCTGACTCTGGCACTGGATAACCCGTGATGGGAATTCCATGGGTTTGGGGAAAAAAAGAGTTTTACATGGAAATTTTAGATACCCCTGTGAAGTGGATAGTTGAATAACAGCTGCAGTAGCTCTTCGTGTCTAAATTAATGGATTTTTATTAAATGTAAACACAATCCCTAAAAGTTCAATATTGGAAAATAGAGCTCTAGGGTGTTTTTCAGAAAAGAAGCACGAGCTGCTATCTGCACCTCCCAGCAGACTGGGGACGCAGAAGGATGGCAGAAATCTTGCATAAGTTTGCTGGGGCTTTCTCTGAGGAAGTTTCTCTTTGCAACAGTGGAAGTTACTTTCTTTTATGATGTCCAGAAATAATGTTCTAAATCAGAGCAGCACTTCCAAGTGCAGGTTCATGTAGTTTGAGCTATATTTTGGAAGAAACTGGTCTGCTGCTCGGATGTGCTTTCGTGTAAAAGGTATTTTCATACAAAACCTTCTTAAATATATTTTCACAGTTGTTGGTTTAAGGGTTTGTTTACTTTTTGAAAGTATGTCATTTGTGTGGAAATTTTTTCTTTTAGAAAAAATGTGAACATCCATCTTATATCCAGAAACGCTGTTTATTTATTTGTCTGTCCAAAGGCTAAAGCATTTGACCCAAGCATAAACATTTTGGCTGTAAAGATGGCACAAAAGTTCATGGGAATTTCTGTTTGGGTACCTGAGACTTGTGTTTCCCTGCAAAAGATGATCTTCAGCAGATCTTTGGTTCATGGGATGGATTGTGAGCACATGACTGCCATGAGGAATTGCCTTCTCTTCTTCACAAAGAGAAGAAAACGCACTGTAGCGTAGGGAGCATGGCTTTCCTCCAAAAGCTAACCAAAGTGCAAGAATGACAGCACCCCTCTCCTCATGCAATTCAGATTCAAAATTTTTTTAATTCTTCAATTGCAAAAACTTTGGCTATTTCAGGTGAAAAAATTTCAAGGGCAGAAGAAGGAATGAATAACCCTTTTCTGATGAGTTCTGATATAAAGCATTGATCCACATTTAATTAATATTTTATTTTGCTGCTGCTGCTGCTTTGGTGCCAGCCCAGAGCAGATGCTCACAAGTTTACTTCTTACTGACTTTCTTAAGCACCATTTTTTTGTATCACTTATCTCTCTTTTGGTCCCTCGGAAGGAACTATCCTATCATAGTGACATAGAAGATTCTCAAATAATTTTTACCCAAATACGTCTTTGTTTACTTTGTAAAATTTCAGTTTCTTTTAAATTCAGGAAGGATGATGAATGGCAATTTTGAAAGCAAAATAGCTATTAGGCAACCAAGAGCTTGTTTTGGGCAGCAGAATAGCAATAATGCAATGAGACTAATTGGTCTAAATTATGCAGTGAGTTTTCTTTTTTTAAAGCATTCCTTTGGATGTCTCTGAGTTCTTCTGGATCATGTGGCTTTCCCACATCTGCTTTTTTTTTTCTCATCTGGGCTACTCTTTGGGAGAAAAGATTGTTTTCCTTTGGTTTACAACTTTGAAAGTTACCTTTCAGAAATTGGGACTTCCAGGGAAACCATGCCCTCATTTAGTGCACTGATGTCCCGTTACCATCCCTGAACCCCCCAGACCCTGCACCATGATGTTGCCTTCATCTTGGCAGCCAGCGACATGTCCCACCAGTGTGCATCATGAGCCCTTCTCCGGGAAACCAGGGATCTCTCCGCATACTGTGTGCCAGCGACAAAATAGTAATAAGTAATGAGCAAAAGTGACAGGGTAACTCGGGCAGTTTTCCCCCAGCATCACTTCCAGGGGACCACGTCAGAGGGCGGATGGTTGATCCCTGATCATGGCACCAGGACATCTCTGTAACGTTGTACAAAGATTTAGCCTTTGCTCAAATACTTTCTTATCCAGTTTGTCCGCATTTGACAACAAAAAGTTGGGTAGTTTTCTTTTTTTTTAATCTCTTTGTAAAAATGATACATTCCTGAAAAATTCCTGAAGAGTTCTGCTAAAAGACTGGTAGAAATGAGGGGCCCATTTGCATAGTCAGGGTATGAGTCTGAAAACATATGTAGCTCCTGAGTTGGCTGGCAGCCTCAGCTCACTGTAGGAACCTGTCACCTGAACACAGGAGGCTTTTTTCTGAGCTTCAGACCCATTCCTTTCTTTTCACTCTTGTTTATCTTCAGTGCTGAATGCAGAGAAGGGAAGATAAATCACTGAAGTCTTTAGTATTTCATAGTTATATAAATGCATCCCTGCTGCAGTATGTACTTGCATCTTGTGAATAGCTAATCGCTGCTCAAACTGACAGCAGGTCAAAAGTGCACAGCAGCCATCTCGGGTTTTAAAAAATAAATAAATAGGAGATCTTGTTGACTCTGGTGTGGAGAAATGCACATCTGAACTCCCTGTTGTATGCATGAGGTGTTTCCTCATTTACCAGATGGAAAATTTTGGATGAACTTCCTGTGGTGACGCATCTCGCATCAAAGCTCAGCAGATAATAACAGGGAAGGAGGCTGTGACTTGGGATTAGTGCTGTACATGCAGGGTCCTGTCTCAGTGGGACTTGCTGCACCAGTGATGCTGCAAAAATTTCAGGAGCCCAGAGCAAGCACCACATGTAAACCATCTCACCATCTGTAAACATCGGTGAGAAGAAAAAGAAGAAAAAATTGAAGGAAAGTGATCCTTTTATATTCCAAATTCCTTTACTTCTGTGGATAGCTGTCACACGGCAAGCAGAGGAGAAAGAAATCAACAAACAAGTGGAAGGTGCCTTAGATGGGTGGACACTGGTAGTGCAGGCAGAGGGAGGAGAGAAGGAGGCCGAATCCAGGCTCGAGGCTCCACAACGAGTCCCGTGAATGTCCGTGGTGGCAGGGTCAGGCCCCCTGCCCTGGGCAGTGCCCTTTCAGATGAGCACCCCAAACTTGTTGTGAGGAGTGGGGACGTACTGTGGGCTACGGAGAGGTCAGGGCTTTCCGCAGTCACCTCCGCTCCCTGTTTTGAAGGGCGGGTGCAAGTCAATGTGCTCAGTAAGGCGCTAAGCAGGTGGGAGTAGGAGGCTGTAAGGAGCCATTAACTGCTGGAAATGGGTTGACTCAGAAAATAATGAAATGTAATAACAAGAGACAGCAAAAACTCCCAGGAAGTAGAAGCACAGTAAAAAACATGGACTATTCCTCCGAAGGAAAGCAGTGAAAGCCTCACTGCCTCCGACAGGAAGGGGGACATACTTCACTAGGGTAATGGTTAGGTTATGTAGCAGGTCTTTTCCATCTCTGATTCCTGAGATCATACAGCCAGGCATGTTAACTATAATTAAGCAAACCATCAGGCACCATTTACCCAAGGGCGTGCCATGGCTGCTCTGCTCTTCCCAGCGTGATGCAATTGCCTCCATTAGGAACAGCTCTCTGAGCACAAGCATCCGTGACTCATTGGAGGCTGTCTACCTGTCTGACTGCTCACAGACTCAATTAAACACTGTCACGGAGCAAAACACAGGGTCCATTTGCACTGCGGCATGCCATGGCAGCCTGGTGCGTGAAGTTACCTTGTAAAGGTGTCTGGTCAGGATAGGGGTGTGTGGTGGCACCCTCCTGAGTGTGCACATGGAGAGCTAGATGTTGCTCCAGCACCTTACTGACAAAGTCAGGCTTAGTAAAAACTATTGTTCTTCCTAAAAAAAAAAAAAAGAAGAAGAAAATAGAGTGGAAGTACGCTAAATACAGTCCTTTTTAAAGATCTGATCTCTACTTGCTCTGAATTCAATGCTGGTCTTTATCAGTGTCTTTTTTAATGTTGCACAATTGGACTGCTGAATGGCAGAGATCCCCAGTGCAATATAGGGTATGGTGTTAAGTCTCTCACCTAATACTTGAGATGCCTTGGTTTTATTCCCTGCTCTGATGGTCTAATCCCAGATTCATCCCAGCTAAATTTAGGCACTTAACAGCTCTTCCTGAGGTAGGAGCTTTGCTTCCTTTCTGGAGGAGGCAGGGATAACGCTGGGCTGTGGTCTCTCTGTGCCTAATATTTCTCAGAACCTGGGGAGGGGGCTGAGGAGGTCAGGGAAGGGCTGGGAAAATATAAAGACAGTGGAAAAGAAGAGGCACTACTGCCAGGCACTGAAGTGAAGGACTAGCGTCAGGTAAAAGCCATCAATTTTCATCTCTGAAGTAGGAGAAATTGTCTTTATGTCAGAAGAGGGTAAAGAGGAGGAATGTGTTGAGGGTTGCCAGGCATGTTGATGCGACAGTAATGGGGAGCAGGGCAGGAAACATTTATTTAGAGACCAACCCAGTCTGTTTCTTCATGCACCAGTGCTGTGTACCAGGTAACTCTTCAGGATTTGAACAATGTCAGACTTATGGGCTTGTCGGGCCAAAGCTTAGATTCTCTATAGTAATTTGAAAACAAGGTCACAGGCCAGCTGCTATCTTTCTGTAGACCTCTGGAAGAGGTTGGGAGCATGGGGTGAGCCATGTTGAGGGAAAAGAAGTGTTCACAGAGATGCCAGTAACAGTACTGCTTGGTACATCAGCATACAGTTGCAAGTGCCCTCATGAAAGAGAAGAAATGGTAGATTGGCAGATGTCGCAACAATTATTTTTCATGGGTGCATATGAGGTTTAGGGCAGACATGGGATTTAAGAGACTATCGTATGTGGCTGCATGTCATCATCAGAAGGTGTAGAGAAGAAATCACTGGATTCCCATAAGCAGATGTTAATGTACTGCAACTGGCTTCTTTTTTTGTTTTGGAGAGTACACCAAGTATGTTATTACATGACTGTGGTAAAGACCAGAGGACTCTAATGACCATAACAAATTAATCCTTACAAAAGCTCTGTGAGTAGTAGCATTATTATTAATGTTGGCAAAAGTCTTTAAAGGCAAAGCATGAAGTAAATGCCAGGTGTTTACATTAGCACTCTAGACGTTTGATAATGAACAGCCCCATGGAGATGCACTTGCTCCCACCATACCCTCTGGAGCATGTCACAGATAAGGAGCGGACAAAGTGTCGCGCTGATCCTAAAGATGACTGTTGACTTTTAGGAAATGTTGTCCTACGTCCTGCTGTAGCTTTGTTGTGGCTGTTGATACTGCTGGTTTTCTTCATTTCTGCAATAGGAAGCCTGGGGAATTGCACTGTGTCTAAAGTGCATCTTATCATTTACGTCTTGGTGGACTTTGGCTTTACTATGCAAAATAGCTTTATATAAAACAAATGACAAGAAGGTGTCTCATTCCCCTGCAGCTGTCACTCTAAATAGGAAAGACAAAAGGAAAGATGTGTAAAAGATTGGAAAATTAAACGTCTGGTATCTTCCCTGTGGCAGACCTGTAATCCAGAAACCATTCCAAAAGGCTGGCTGTCTTCCTCTGATGCTGTCACTATTCTGTTTCTCTACATTTCTAATTTTTTTTTTTACCATTTGGTAATTTCTTTCCCATTCCTAGCATGAGTTGCCTGAAAGTCTTGTTGTTGGGTTGAGAGTAAAACCAGATTCAGAAGAAAGTTTCTACATAGTGACACAGCATGTGAAACTTCCCACTAGCCTGTGACACTCGATGAAGTTTCCATCTTGCGGGAGAGCTGTGCTTTGAGCAGCCACAGGAGGTATCACCCTGCTCTTGAATTGCTAGATTTTCCCCTGAAGGGCAAATCAGAAGCATCTTCTTTAAGCCTGACAAGTGAAGCAGGCATCCTGCTAGTCAGTGCCGGCTGTTATCCAGTCACCCCGCCAGGCAGCCGCATCCTGAACACTTCATGCTGTTTTAACTTGGTCACTTAATTGGCAAGAGGCGCAGGTTAAAATTAACACTCAGCTTCCTGAGCTTGTCTGAATTTTATGAAATAAAGACATTTTGGAGGAACTCTGAACTGTGGATGTAGTCCAAACGGATGGGGGCAAACACCTAAGAAATCAATTTTTAATAACATTGAGTCTGTATGGTTTGGTCTGTGTGAGCGAGTCATCATTTCTGTAATGATTTTGAACAGGTCACTCCTCTGTCCTTCTCCCTCCTGTGGGTCCCCAAGTCTTCTTTTAAAGGTGAGATAAAATAAGTTTCCAAGGCCTGGGGCAACTTGCCCAGGATACCTCAGCTGGTTATTTGGTCAAGCAAGGTGGGAGCAGACGTATTTTGTCTTGGCACCTGCTGCCTCAGGCTGGTGTGCTCCTCAGTTAGCGCTGCTTGGGAAATGTGGTCTGAGAACATGCAAGAAACATGCTGGACCTTATGAAAAGCAACCGTAAAAGAGATGAGGGATACTTCTATTTTTTTTATTTACTCATGAGCTCCCGAAGTGGCAGTGTGGCCAGAAGTGTTGATGGGGTGGTTTGAATGTGGATTCAGGGGAAACTCGGGAGGTTTCAGTCCGGGGCAGGGATGCCATCAGAGTGAAAGAAGGTTAGTCTGGGAACAAAAATGTGTGTGCACTGAAAAATGCCAAGCAAGCCGCTCAGCTTTTGAACAGAGGAATGAAGGGAACCTGCAGATTATAAGCGCTTCCCTGGGAAATAACACCCTCAAGCCTGGATACACACCCTGTGACATTCAACGAGCTGTTAACCAGGTGGCTTACCAAGTTCTGTGGTATGTTCCCCATCACTGGGATTTTTTGAAACCATGAGTAGAGTTTTCACTAAAAAAGATGTGTTTAGTCCAAACTGGCATTAATTCAGGGAAGCCTTCTGGCCTGTGTGATAAAGGATGTCAAACCAGATAGTTGTGCTAGTCCTTCTTTTGATTTATGAATTTATTAACATTTTCTCCAAATAGTATGTTCACTGGATATTTTTCGCAGATTGCAAAAGAGGTTCTGCGTGATTTTAAAAATTTGTTGTTGTGATCAGCAGTTTGCATTCATCTTCAAACAGGAATGCATTTTCCTGTAAAGTACAACTAACTTCCACCCACTCCTCTTCGCCCCTGCCCCAGCCTGTGATTTGGTTTCCAATTTCAAATATTTAATAGAAGGAATCTTCGGTGGTTTATATTCTGGGCAGAATTCATAGATTGCAAACTTTTTGTGATTCATTTTATTGCAGCAAGATTCTTTCCAGAAACGTTATACTATGTGTTGTTGTTTTGTGATTGGGACATGTGGTAACTCTACTTCAAGAACAAGTCAATGCCAGATTCCACAATACTTTTCTACATTGTCATCCATATAGAGGAAAATCAGAAACATCTGTCCTTTTTTTTTTAATTCATTGAAAAGAAATATTACAAGCACAAACTAGTATAGGTAGTAGAAGTTGATGCACAAGAGTGGAATAAAAAGAGCCATGTGGAAGCATATTCTGGAGTTTATTAATAAAAAAGACAAATCACTGGCCATTATTTACTAGTAATAAACAGTGATGTTCAATATTCTGCATCTCTTTAGGAGTCATCACTGCTCATCTTGTGACCATGTGTCTATGTGGAAGGTTATTATCAGCTTCCAGACTCTGAAATCAATTGCAATTTTTCACTTTTCTTGAAGCTTGCAGCTGTGTTTTTAAATTTTCACTCAAATTTCATATTTTAGAAGTTCTTTTTTCTTTAAGAATGTATTTATCATTGTGTTGTTCCTTAGATGCTCCTTGGGCCAGGTATCTGTTCACCAGGACACGTACTTCCCTTCTGTTCACATTTTGTAATGCCATGGGCAGTTGCAGCCAGGCAGAGCAGCGTCAGTGTTACTGTACAGAAAACTGTTCCAGGCACTGAGAGTTAAAATTGGAAGGATATTACTGGTAGGTTAACATAAAGAAAAAACAACGCATTTTACTTGAAGAACAGCAGGCAGAATTAACAGCTTTTTAGACCTTGTTCAATACAAATTTTTCTATAAGCTCACAGTCACTCCCCTCAAGAAAGCAGCGGTTACTGTCACTTCTATCATGCTGGGTTATATCAGCTCCATGGGATAAACTTAGCAGTGTTCTTACTCTGAGTACTTGGAAAGCATCCCTTTATGTCTCAGTTTTCAGCATTCCTGTAGATTATCTCTCTTTTTTCACCCTTCATAATTTGTATATATAGAGAGATCACTTTCCCTGAGTGCTTGTTGCAGTTATTTTTCTGGAAAACAGCATGCATTTTTCCAAACGTTGTTGGCTGATAATATGACAAGAATATACCAGTGCTATTCCCTTAGATTAACAAATCTCAGTCTAAACAAGATTAAGAGAGTAAGGGTTGAGTGAAATATTTTAGTTCAAACTTCTTTAATGAATGTAGGCAGCAATTTAATATGCTTTGAAAAAACTGGCTTTATCACAGTAAATTATTTCTACTGGGGGAAGATAGGACATAGTTTTAAAAGCCTCTGCATTGCCTTAAAAATATGAACAAAATATTTTATAACTAAGAATTATTTTGTTTCAAAATTCTCTACACATTTGAATATGAATATTTCACCCTCCTGACTGAACTTATTTTTTTGGTTTACTGAAAACTTTGGAAAATAACCATTAATTTTTTTAGCAGAACTACCAACACACCAGGTAATCAGTCACATGCATCACTCCTTGGCCTCGTATTTGTATCACTGTCAAAATTATGAGAAGTATATATTGTAATGGTGTTGAAATATTTTTTTCTGTTTTGTTTCTAATTTTGACAGGGTAGGGTTTGTCCTCTCTGATACTTGCTCCCATGTGACTTTTTGTGACCCTGCTGCCTTTGTGCATGTTCCTGTAACTAAAATGTAGGACATGGTGCTACAGACTTTTGTAAAGACCAAAAAAGGTAATACTATTCAAAAAGTATTAGTCAGATGCAATCGATAATTTACTTGGAATTTCCACTTTATATATGTCCTGCCCTCCTTCTAATACCTCCTTAGGTACCCTCTACTTGTGCATGGAGACTGCCCGAGCTGGCATGGCATTTCCTTTGCTTTTATGGCAATTTTAGTTGTCAGTGATCATGATAGGAACAGACAAATTGAAATCGAGCAGTTGTAACAGTTTCATGAAGATTCAACAAGATGGGAATGTCAAGAGTACACTAGCTTGTTTTTAGGAGCACTATCAATGCACCCTTTATCGTGTGGGAACAGTTGTGCCTTTGTTTTGGTGGCGCTGTTTTTTGGAAGATGAGTGAATAGGAGACCATTGATACTTTTTTTTTTTCTTTTTTCCCAAATCTCACGTATGTCCTTTGCCTGGCACATCTTTCTCTGAAGCATAAAAATTGTGTGCCACTTCGCTTTTCACATATTTGAGGAGCCAAAAAGGGGGGAGGAGCAGTGGGTACCAACACTGTTGGTACTAATGGCTACTTTTATCCTGAGACTCGGCAAATGAGGCTATTCTCTAGCAAAGCCAGGGAGCATCACTGCTAGGTTCCCAAGGGTCTAACAACTAGACACGTGTTGACGAAGGATGAGGTAATTTCGAGATGATGGGTGGCAAGTGCCGCGACAGTAACGGTGGCAGGAGAGCTGGTGGTGGGAACGGTCTCCTCACAGGTTGTTACCACGGTTGTGCTCGGTAGAAGTCTGAGGTAGGTCCCATGGAGAGAAAGAGAAGGGGAGGTGGAGGAAAACAGTGAATTACTGACAAAGTCTGCTCTGCTTGTTCACATTTTTTTCATTCAGTTCTCCCTTTGGTTGTAACAGCCCAGATTTTGCATGACAGATGGCTTATTGTTTCTGTCCTGTAAGCTGCTAAGAAATGTCTGAGCAGAAACACGCAGCGTTACTTTCAGAAAGGCACTTTGCAACATCCAGGCTATGGCTGTGAAGGACCCGAGGTCTGAGTCACGTAGACCATAGGGAGGAAAAAAGCAGTGGGGCTTAATGTGTAGCATCCAAAAATACACTTGCTGCTTCTACTAGGTGCTCTTCAATTTTAGTCTGGGATTCAGAAAACAAAATGACTTCCAGATATTGCCAATATAAATACATAAAAATCTTTCTTTTTTGTGTTAAAGTGTTAGTTTAAAGCAATGAAAAAAAATACTGGAAATATAATCCTCCTGTAGAAAAAGTCTATTTCAAGTTTATAGGCCATATGGCCACATAGTGAGAAGAAGAATGGAGTCCTCAGAAACATCCATAATGAAACTTATCCTTTTGTAGACAGTAAATAATTTAAGTAAATTTAATTTGATATTTCAGGTGGGATTTATTCAAGTGGTTATTACAAAACTGTGTGTGAAGATAAACACGTCATCTTCATGAAAATAAAAATAAAATATAAAAAATATTTCAGCTTGGATATTGGTCAAGGTCTTGTCTGTAGCCACAGCAGCAAGTGGGTGACTAGACCATCAGGGGCCCTAAAATACAGGGTCAGAGAAGGCACGCTACATTAGGAATGGTTATTTTAAATCATCGAATATGCGATGTGGAAATTTCTTTCAGAATTCTTTATAACATAACGTAAGACAAAAGTTTGGCTCTGGCTTTTTCAGTTTCAGCATAATATTTTTCTGGATGTGGTATCACTTTAAAGCTCATCCTGTGGCTTTAATTCATCACATGAAAGCTGACTAATCTTTATGTATATTTGTGAATATTGCAGCAGGCATAAAATAACATTGTGCTTAGTAACAAGTTACTCCTTTATTTGTTTTGTTTAAAGATATAATAAGTCTTGCAGGCCAGGTTTGGTTAACAATAAATTTGCTTGCAGTTCTCATGCATATCCAGTATCTTATAGAAACACGGAAGAAGGTACTGGAAAAAGCCATAACCATGTGCGGACTTGCACACGTAAACAAACCTTAAATTTTTACCTGAAGACTAAAAGAAAACATGTTATGCCTCTGGCCTATCATTCAAAAGATTCGGTGACATTCCTGTAAATCCAGAAAAACCTTCCAAATGTGGACCTGTAAGAAGGGAGAAGGGGAGGGTAAAAAAAAAAAAACAAACCATGCCAGCAAACAGACAAGTCTTGAGCAGGTTGATGTAGATGCCAGGTCCTGAATGAATGCAGAACTAGACCCCTAAGGATCTAAAGCCAGATCATGCAAAGTGCTTCTGAAAATAAGGCTACTTGTTTCCTCCCAGAAATCACTTTGCAGTTTTCAAGCTCTCCACAGCAGCTGAGATCCTGCCTCCATCGAAATTAATGGGGCGTTACCCTGACTCAGCTGGGGCCAGGTTTACACTCACATGCTCGTGCTAAAAGTAATGCTGAAAATACGAAGAGATAATGTTCCCGGTCACGTTCTGGCTCAGTGTTAGACCTTTGAGTGCTGTAAGATCCTTTGACCTTTTCTGTTTTCCTGTGAAGAGCCATCACCTGATAAACCTTGGGGTTTGGGTTTTGGGTTTTTTTTCTTTTTGTTTTTCTTAAATGATTACTGTATCAACTTCCCCAGATTTGAATGAAATAGGAGAGGTGCCTTGGTGACCAAATTCTTATTAACTATTTAAATGTGGTCAGGGAACGGAGGATGATTTGCATTCAGCAAATGAGCTCAAGCTCACAAGCTCTTATTTTATTCCTTCTTTACTTGGAACTCCATAACAAGGATGATTTATTTGCAAATGAATTACTTTAATAATGGGTTTTGAGTTACACAGAACATAGGCGATCTTGACCCCATCTCTGCAGCTGTAAAAGTAAGAGCGTGGGTGTGGTTGCCTGGTGGCTGGCCAGGATGATACAGTTCAAGGGGGTGGATAAAATAACATTTACACTTACAGTAACTGTTTAAAAATGTAATTTGAGTTCTGCCAAATCCTTCAAGTTCATTTTGGGAATCCAGCTCATTAGGGTTGCCAACACTCAACTCTTCTCACCCTAGTTTTTTGCAAGTTATCTCCTCCTGCCAGATGCATTTTGCTGCAATTTGCTCATTATGGAGCGTGAGAGCATAATTGCTCGTTATGCTCTGCAAATGGTTACAGTGGGACACTCCTAGCCGACAGCCCTGCCTAAGCAAGCAGTGACTGAGCCTGGCCGGTGAGACTCAGCACCAAGGGGGAATGCAATCCCAGGGGAAGTGTTCCTCTTACAGCTCTGTTTGTATCTGCTGCAGCAAATGCTCCCAAGCCAAGCAAGGTCAGACATTTGTTGGATCCTCGAGGAAGCATGTGGTGGAGAAGATGGAGGCTTGGAAGTTGGCACTTGTCCTTCTGAGCTGGAATTGCAGAAGTGCTCCCAAGCAGTGGGGGCCACGAGTACCAAGCTTCTTGTCTGACAAAGACATAGAATGATGTCTTGACCACTTTGCAGTCTCATAGCTGCTTTTTAAAAGGGGGCAAGTGCTGGCTGAAATAGCCAGATCACTCCAACTGGAATAAGCACTCTCTCTCCCTGTGTTCCTCCTATGGCAGCACCCTGTTTGAGGACACAGGGCAATTCTGCACTACGGCTGGCACAGGCTGCCACACGCAGAGCTTTGCTGTGTCGAGTCCTTGCAGCCCTTACCTGCGTCACTGTTGCGCTAAGCAGTGCAGCCGGTTGTGAAGTGCTGTAGTACTCCTGAATAGAAAGTGGAAGGCATTATTTATGGCTAGAAGTAACAATTGTTTCCAGTGGCATACTGTGAGCTGTGCTTACCTGTGTAGATTGATAGATCTTTTGTTAGACAAAGAACCCAAGCAGTGTGGTGCTTGGGCTGCTAGTGCGAAGAAAAGTGTTTTGAAGAGTTTGCGGTCTCTGCTGGTTGAAGACCCATGTTCACAGCTGGTCCATTCAGCCCACTTTTTAGAACTACTCATGGAGTCCTTGCTGACACCAACCTATTGCATGATAGCATCCATGACTAATGATGTCTACCGTTGCTGTGCCACGCCGGGGAATGGTTCACAGAGCTTAAGACCTGAGGAACCACTGTCTGCCCTGTTTACATTAGGCCGTCATACTTCATCCATTTTTGATAAAATATATTTTTTTCAGATCAGCATCTAGTGTTGAACACATAAGAAATGTAGAATCAGCTCTGTGGTGACTTGTTCACAATGTGAATTATTGCCTTTGCTTGTTAAGAAAAAGTCAACCTTTCTGCCTTGAATTTGGCAAGCTTTTTCAGATTAAAAAGGTGTTGTGCTTTTTTCAGATTAAAGAGCACTCTAAGTCCCAAATACCTTTTCTTAGTGAAGGTACATACACGTCCACACTGTTGTCAAGTCAGCCTTATTTTGCATCTGGCTCCTGTAGTGACAAGATTTGTGATCTTCTCCTTTTGTCCGTCAGCTTCTCTTACCTAACACATTTGGAATACTTTGCTGATTTCAAACAAATGTTAAAGAGTGTAGAAGTCTCAAAGAAGAGAGTTCATGCTGGCTTGATGAAAAATTGGCCTGGGCAGAGGAGAGAGACTCAGAGAAGGGAGAGCTCAACTGTCACACACTCTGTTTGGCAGCCCAGGGCCAAGAGTCAGTGTGAATGTATTTACAGGCTACCTGCAGCATGTGTCATCTCACGTCTAGTAGAGGCGTCATAAGAGACATCGAGACTAGGGAGAGTTTTCCTTGAGTTTTGTTTCCCTCAAACGCCTTTCCACCAAAAATTGATATGAATTCAGGCGTCAGGAATTCTGTTGTTCATGGAACATTTTCTTTTTTGTAAAATGAATTGGTTTTCACTCATTAAGCTTTTCAGTAAATGACATTTTCTTCTGCCCCCAAGTCCTCTGTGTCTTCTTGTCTTTTTCTTTTGCCCTCTCCAGATTTTTCAGCACCTGAAGTATGAGTATCAGACTATATGTACAAGTCTATTATTGGTCTTAACAGACCTTGCTCTCTCCTTTCTTCAAAACCTTCCAGCTTTTCTTGCTGCAGCTTTGAAATGTGAATGTTGCTTCTCTGTCATGAACCCCAACTAGTCCTTGTAGCTGACGATTGCTAACCTAGTGCCTACCCAGTTCTGCAGAGAGAGACTGCGCTTCCTGCTCCTGACAACATGGCCATGCTTGGCTCTGGACACACTGTTTCTGGTATAATGTATGGAGTTTTCCAGAGCACTCTATATGGCCACCATGGTCTTCTCAACACTGCAATAAGCTCTTAGTCATCTTAGTCTTAAGTGGTAATTATTTTTTATTTACTTCTACTGATGTAAAATGCCATGGTACATCTTTTCAACAGAGCACATAAACACCCTGCAACGTAAGAGAAGTGAACAAAAGACATTGGATCATATATGAGAGATAATCAGTCATGTCATTGATGAACTGCTTATAAGATAACACCGAGGACAATGTAATAATCTTTTGGAAGAAATCCGTTCAGCTTCCATAATCCACTGATCTTCAGTAATTCTGCAACAGGGAAAAAAATGGTGACTTGCCTGAGGTCCTACATACATGGTGCCAGATGGTCATCATTGTCCTCAGAAATGTTGCATGTAGACTTTATGATCATATAACTTTGCATATAATTTTATTTTGAATTAAATTTCCATTATCAGGAGAATATTCTTAACAGGCTTAGGTTCAATGAAAGCCATTGGATATACCACTGTGTAGACAAGAAAATCCTCTCAGAATAGATCTATACTGTTTTTGCTTTAAATGTTCTGAAACTCTGCATTTTTTATGGGGAACTCAGGCATTCATTTTTAAAGGAAATTCATTATAAAAATCTTCAACACCTTTAAATAAGATGTGAATATTTCTTTTTCTCTTCACAAGTTTTTATTAAAGCCTTGACCAACTTTAAGTGATTCAAACACTGAAACTTCCATTCAGTATCAGCCCAGCATTTATAGAATGATGCAGCCAAAAATCTGGAAGATATTGAATAAACTGTACCCCAATTTTTAGTATTTATAAGTTTGTTTAATCAGGCTGTTGAAGGAAACATGAGACTGTAAAATTGTTTAGACATTCAAATAAGTGAAAATTAATTGTGAGGAAATTTTCCTATCTCCATTCACTAAACAAATTCAATCCACAAAATGTGCTTAAGGTACCATCTGAAGAGAGCATTTAGGAATATATTGTTTTAATTAGGAGAAGGCAGTTTCAAACACAACTTTTGAATCCAGTCCAAGATTTTCAGTGTACACAGAGTGTTTCCAAAACACACTTTTAAATATTTGAGCTTCAACTCTGGTTTTAAGTACTGCAGTTTGATGAGCTGTTCTAGTCTGGGGCTAGTAAACAAGTCTAGAACTTGCTGGATTTCTCCCAGCAGATAAATCGTCATCCGTTTAATTTTAACGTTGTCTGGATTTGTCGAGTCTGTCCTGCAATCTTTGTCTCCAGGATAACGTGCAATGCAGTCATCTCATGGGAACATGGCAAGATTTTCAGTTGTAATAATGACATTAAAGTGAGCTTTTTGTGAAAAATGTTCCTCGTGGCTATAAAAGAGGTCAGCTTCCCCGAAGGTAAATTTTCACAGCAGTCTACAAGATTTTTGATATATCACCCCTGCTGAATTTTAATAGGGTGCTTGGTTTTGCATGTAGTAAAGATGTTTGATCTACATCCATATCATGGGTCTGGTTTTTTTAGCTTCCCAACATACAACAGCTGTACAGGTAAGAGCAAACTAGTATGTGTGTGGATACAGAACAGCATTAAAATGCCAGCTTTTGTGATTAAGTTGCCCATGGATTTCATTGGCTGAAAAAGGTCTTTTTATCCAGATGCAACATTTTTCTGGTTGTTAAGAGGATGTGTGGACATCTGAACATGAAGTTATTCCATGCTGTGCTTAGGCTGAAATATTTTGTGCAGTTTACAGAGAGAGATGCTTTTTAATTTTTTTCATTTTTTTTTCATCATTTTTAAACTTCTTTTACTTCCTGTGCTCTTCTCTTGCCTTTATCAGCTCAACACATCCTAATAGGTTCACCTTAAATAAGACTTTGAAAAAAAAAGCTCTTTTTAACACTATACCAAGCAAGATGTCTGTTCGTTTTGAGAAGTTCTGTACTTGCCAAGCCTTGCAGAGATTTTTATTTCTGAAGGGTCTAAAGAGCTTTTCAGCTGCAGACCACACTATGGATAGGTGTGTGTGAGCATGGCAGGTACCTCATTGCATTTTTATCCACATTTTTGGACAAAAATCTGCTAAGACACTTGCTGCCTGAGCCACCAGATCCCTTTTTCTAGGCAGGAGTTGCTGGTCCCTTCTGCTTTTCTTGGCACCTCTAAAAATACCTGGAGACCGCACGGTATCTCTGTGTTCTCGTTGCACTTACTGCAAGGAAGACCGGTCGGTTCATAGTCAGAGCTGGGCTCTTTGAAGCCAGGCTTGCTTTATCCCCTGAAGATATTATGATGGTGTGTGTGTCACTCCATCAAAAAGTAGATAGGTTTTGACATACACACATGAAAAAAGTTTGACCAGACAGGCCCGGTGTCAGGGGTCTGGAGGTGGGTACCAGAGGGAGCTGGAGAAGGAGGGAGGGGGTTATCCGAGCTGCAAGGAAAGCTGAGAAATGGAGCAGAGTCACAAGTTTCTGACTGAACCGCCTCCAATTTTCACAGACATTCTTTCCCAGCAGGGCAGCGGGCAGCAGGGCTCACCTTGTGAGCTGTGCAAAGTCTCCCTGGCTGGCCGGGGAGTCTTGCTGGATGGAAGGGAGAAGACAGTTCTGGTCAGTCTTACTCTGTCTGACAAGATCACTGCTGTACTGACTTCTTGTAGCTGTAACAAAGTCCTTTCATCCCGCAAAAGGGATGTAAGATCTGATCTCTGGTGGGCTGGGTTTCTTCTCTTGGTGTGCTTTGTGTAAAAAGTCAGAAAGATTTTCCTTGGTTTTTCACTGTACTGCTGCTAGCCTGGTTGTTACATGACACTTTTTAAGAGCTATTTAAAATCTCAGCTGACTAAAGTGGGGGAGACAAAAACCTGTTTCATATTTTGCCACACAAAATATTATGTTTATCCTTCATTAGATAAAAAAAATTAAAATATTTGTTTTAATGTGGGTTGAGTCTAACAGGGGAATTCTTCAGGTTTCCAAATTTATGGAGTGTTCTTCCTGAGTGGTTAACTGTTCCCACATTTGTAAAAAGGAGGGGAGAGGAAATTGCCAAAGAAGTTTTGAAAATTACCGTGGACATTAATGGTTGTTTTCTGTTTGTTTTTTCTGTGCTAATTCTAATAAAGATTTCTCAAGTCACACTATTGTGCCGCTCTCTTCTAAACATCTGCTGTGGAAATAAGAACAATGTTGGGAAGTTGGTCTGTTTTGCATTACAAAGCATTTTTATATCATAAAGCTCTGGAGCAGGTCTTTATCTCCATCATTAAACATGAAGGGACAGAAACTCAGCTGATCTACACTGGCTTATCTCCATGGATTTCACTGCTGTGAACAAGTTTTCAAAACAAAAAGATTTCACCCTTTGCAGTAAGATTCCTCCTTATGAGATTTATTTTCCTTTGGTTAGGTAAATAATCCCTGAAATATATATTAAAAAATTGTATCGATTCAGCCTTGGTTAACTCATGGAAGAAATCACGTGTGAGGCAAATTGCAAAAGCAAACGTTGCTCTAGCTGCAACAGTCTGCAAGTGGCAGGACAGCGCCGTGCCATGTGGCTCTCTGCCTGGGATTTGCCCATGTGGCTGGGGTAGCTGTAAGCTAAGTTAAACATCTGCTTAGAGAACGCACAGGTAATTTAATCTTAGCTTAAGCCTGCCTGTGTAATAAAACATGCCCCTCTCCTGTGTGCCGCCACCCAGGAGCCCACAAGCAGGTTCCTGATGAGTCCAGAGCTGTGGCACAGCCCTCAGGGCACCATGGCACAGGTGCTGCCTGGCTCCTTGACCACCCTGGCAGAGGTGCTCCCACTGGCCAGGCATGGTGAGGACCGAGCCAGTGACAACTGCAGCAGGGCAGGTACGA
>NW_008824243.1:4570593-4571495 GCF_000699105.1 Pygoscelis adeliae
AAGCCAGGGCAACCTACTCCTAACAACCTAGGCTAGGAAAGCCTACTGATTTATTTCTGAGTTTATATCAACCAGCCACAAAGTGTTAGCTAAAAATAACTGAAGGGCCAGCCTTGCAGGCTGGTGGCAGCCACCTTTGTCATCTTGTCAGAGCTGGAGCTTGATTTTGATTCCTGCTTTGCAGCTCTGTGAGCTGACAGAGGGCCACGTTTTCAGACATGTGAAGATACCAAAAGTTGAGGACAGACGCAACAACTTCTGAATACCCAGCTTGGCATTTACTTATACCATCAGGCTCCTCAGTCCCTTCAGAAATCTCCCCCTAAGTTTCTCATGCAGTTACCCACACAGGAGATGGGAGCTCCTCTTCATAGGACCCTTTCTTTATGGGGCCTGATAATTTTGCTGGCTTCTGGAGGATTTTTTTTTGGTCCTACTCTGTCTTTCTTTGAGACCCAGCCCAGCTAGGTTGCAGTAGCATGGAGAGTCCCAGCAGAGTATTGCAGAGCAGTCCCGAGGCTCTGAGGTCTCTGCTGAACATCTGGAGAGTATGTAGGCATGACATCCTGGAGTGGAGTGGACAGACGATTAGCCTTCAAAAAAGAAAAGTAGAAAACATGAGAAATCATTATTTGGGATGTCTGGCAAGCCTACTCTGAGGCTTTTTGGAAGGGATGAGGTGGTGGCTGTAGAGGTTGTTATTCCATGAACTAAACCAAGGAGGCAGGAAGCTCCCATCAATTGCTTTGTGGTAGAGTCCTCAGACTGAGTTTCCACCTCATGTTGTCCTTTCTAGCGAAGAAGAAAAATGTGCATCCTTTAAAGTGGTAATTTGGAAAAAATATAAGCAAAGTTTATGTAAGCAAGTACTGGAGAAGTGCTGCCTCTTTTTGGCTTGGTGC
>NW_008824243.1:4571565-4586395 GCF_000699105.1 Pygoscelis adeliae
GCCTGGAAAACATCCAGCCTGGAGTTAGAAAAAGGAAACAAGTTTAGGAATAAACAGTACCCGTCAGTCTCAATGGTGCAGTCATTCTGCGCTTGCTACAGGGGTTTTCTGGTGCTCATTGTAAGTAATTTATGCTCAAAAGTAACTCTGCATAGGCTGGTAGTTCTAGCTACCAACCAAGATCTCCTGCTCCCCATATAAATGTAGTCTTTCCCCAAGATATGGAAGTTTTGCTTTTCACAATTGTGTACTGGAAGCAGAAACAGTCTTGTTCAAGGTTGGTGGGAATAGTTATATTCCCAAAGAAGTCAGGAAATTAACTACACCGGCATGGTCTAAACAGCAAAGTATCCTTGCCTCTCTTGGGCTCAGTGCAGTGCAGTAGGTGGGTGAAACCCATGGACCTCAGGGAAAAAGCCCTGAGCAAGGGCTAGGCCAGGCCAGGAACTCACACTGGGGAAGGGGATGTTTAAGTGACATCTGTAGGAGGCACTGGAGTGTATCCAATTCCACCTTGCCGTTGTTGTATTTACCATTGCTCTTTGGTGCATGTGGTGGTGTCTTCTTCTGTGGTGCTTGGAGTGCAGGCTATCCCCTCTGCTCACCCTAAATAAAGTGGCATTACTGCATTTTTCTCCTTTTCTATACAGAAATTGTATTGTCAGTTCTTTCCTGCCTCCTGTTTAAGGAGGGAGGAGGGAAGATCTTTTTTTAGAAATAAAAGATTTGAAAAAGAAAGGCTAGCATAAAAAAAAAGGCGTATATTTTTCCTTCTTGGACTCTAATTTCGTAAGGAGGGAGGAGGGAAGATCTTTTTTTTAGAAATAAAAGATTTTAAAAAGAAAGGCTAGCATAAAAAAAAAGGAGTATATTTTTCCTTCTTGGACTCTAATTTCTCTGAAAGCAACTCAAGCTTCCCTTCTCCTTCAGGTCCTGTTCTCCTGCATCCCAAAGCACTGCTGGTGCAGCGCTTGGGTGCACAAAGGTTTGCAATGGTGTTTGCTTTCTGCTAGCACACCAAATGTGAAAACTTGTAGAATTAAGAAGGCTGAAGGAAGGAAACCAGGTCATGACTGATGCCAGGGTATGCCTGTGAACAAAGCCTCTGGCTGCTGCCTTACTTACTGTACCTGGCAGCACTCAGACAACTTTGCCTTGATATTGCACTCCTGAGATTAACAGATGCTATGTAAATGCTCTGTGCAAGCTTAAACCACCACACCGTATGGTGTACGGCAGTGTTTAACACTCAAGGGCTGCTTACCTTGCGTCTGAGATATTTTCAAATTGGTATATTGATTTTTGCATTTTGGTGCTGGGTCTGTTTCTAAAAACCACCCAAATGTGGAATCCATTGAATAGATAAGCTGGAATCTGCAGCTGATGGAAGGAGTTAGTTGAAAGGGCTGGGTTTTTTTCCTTTCATTACCAAGCTCTTTCAGATAAGGCAATATCGTCTTAAAAGCTCTTTAAGTAAATAACCAAATAAGATATTTTAAAATTAAGGACTTCATAAAAAGTCTTGAGAGAGGCTCATTTTCTTTCCTTTCAATTAACCCTGGAGAGTTCACCACAAGTCACATGTTTTGATGTAAATTCCCTGGAGAACAAGGCACACATGTGCAAGCTCAAGCTCAGTAACTTCTCTCACGTACGCATGTGCAAACCTGCAGTTGCACAGGGAGTTCAAAGACAAAAACAGACTGTTATGACAGTATATGAGGTTTTGGTCACAGAACTTTTCAGTTTTGATTCCTATGTGACATCATCCATGGTTTTGGGAACTAGTTTAATGGCTTACTTATTTAAGGGACTTCAGTAAAGACTCACAATGGCAACATTAATTCAGATAATTTACTGCCTTTTTCTGCAGAACAAATGGACTCAATGGATTTTTATTTTAGCTCAAGCTCTTTTCAAAGTCTGATCAAATAGTTTGGGAATGTCGAGTTCCACATATGAAATGTTAGTTGTGACCAATTAGAAATACATAATGCTGTTTCTGTTCTTATTTTGGGTGAACTCACTATTAAGCCAAGGATAGGCCTGTAGGTCTCTGAATATCTTGGTGCCAGCACATATTAATTTGCAGTTTTCTCACATCACCATGACCATGGAAACGTAGACTAAGTCTAGCCTGTAAAATTCTTTCACCAGCATTGTTATGTGAAGAAGCGCTCTACTGGAGATGCAGCTCCAAGGTCCTAACATTAACTTGGCTTCTTTTCCTTCTCCAAATCAGGGTAAGTTCTACTGCTAAGAGCACTGTTTATAGCTGTGTCTACACCAGGGTTAGTCGCT
The DNA here is from genome assembly GCF_000699105.1 of Pygoscelis adeliae. Classification (NCBI taxonomy): domain Eukaryota; kingdom Metazoa; phylum Chordata; class Aves; order Sphenisciformes; family Spheniscidae; genus Pygoscelis; species Pygoscelis adeliae. The sequence goes on from NW_008824243.1 coordinate 4,573,867, forward strand.
GCACAAGAGCTCTCCATAATGGTCCATATAGCCGGGTACCCTATATTCAGAAATCGGCAGTAACAAAAGCCGTTGGAAGGGATAAAAGGAATGATGCACAGAGTGCCTGAAGGCACCTTCAGGAACCTCTCCAGGTTTGGAAATCCTGAGCCACAAGTTGAATATAAGCTATTATGTTTAAGATATAGAGAAGACTAATGCTCTGTGGCTCTGATCAGTTTATTTTTTGATCAAGATGTGCTTTGGACCTTTTGCAGAGGTTGGAAATGTATTTCCTTGTGTTGGTTTTAAGCCTGCTGCTTGATAACCTGATTGATTGCTGCCTATTTCCTCTGTGTTAAGGAAAAGGGAATAATCATCCCCTGTTTGTTTTCCCTGTGTCTTTCATGATTTAATAGATCTTCATTGCATCTCCTGTGCTGTCTTGGTGTCTATTGTAGTTCTACTATCGCCTTCAGGAAAAAAAAAAAAAGAAAAAGTCTCTGAATATATCCACAAATGAATGCAGTGAGAGAACATTTTCTTCTTTAAATAATTTCTGATGTTTCATATAGTCTCTCCAGAGCACTGTGGTGACATTTTCCCAGTGATCTCAACATCTCTTTTCTGAGTGGTAAAGGCTAATTTCGAGCCTATTACAGGGTGATTTTTCCCTGGTATACTACTTTTAATGTACAAATACCAACTGTAACATGACAAAGTTACATTATCAAAACCCTTGTGCCTATACTAGTTCTGAAAAAAATAATGTATAATTTCATGATAAAGTATGGCTTTCTTTTTGTACTTTCATACATTTAATTGGCAACATACTATAACTGATTATCCATTTTAACTCAGCTATTACGAGCTACAACTTGCCTCCTTGGGCAATCTTACAATATACTGTTCACAAATGCTTGAATATGCCATGTCTTCTTTTATTTTGCTGTATTTTTATTGGAACTATATGAACATTTATAGGAGTATCGTGCCTACTCCTTTTTTCTCTGATTTTTTTTTCACCTGTCAATTTTTTGTGACTTTTCTGTCTACAGTTTAATAAAAGCATTTGAGAAGTTCATGACCTTCATTAAGTAATTCCTGGTCTGCAGATTGTTGCAACTTTGTGAGCAAAGATAGGATTTAGAACATGTGTTGTGCTAATTATGCAAACTACCCAATCAAGCTACAAATTGGCACATAATTTAGGACTGGCTCAAGCACAATAGATTGATAATTGTATAATTTATGGTGCTAGCTGAATTGTTTAATGCAGCTGTTAACTACAAAGGAAGCATAGAGTGTAAATTCTTTCCTGACAAAGAAGCATGCACCTGAGAGAAATGCTGTCTTTAGACCAGGAATATTTGAATGTTTTTAAAAAGCAACCTTATAGGGCATGGCGGTGTTGCTGAACCATGATTCCATTCAAAGGTAAATGCATAATTTCAGTGGGGAAAAAAAAGACCAGTTTGTAGTTACCAACAGAATTCAATTCCTTTCTCTGCAGCTTTCCTCCACCTTGCTTGTTCTGTTGCCGTTTCTCTCAACAGTTCGAGCCCTAAATATAAAGTGATTAGGATGAATATAGAAAGGGACCACTTATATGTAGTTCTGCATAGACAAGAGGGGTCACTAGTCTGAGGAGCTGACTGAAATAGTCAGCTCGGTCACCGAAGCTGTGCGTTGCACACTTCACTGCTGGCAGGCTGATCTGTGTGTGTCATTTACCCTGTATGTGCAAGAACTCACCAGGTTTTGTTGAAAAAGTTATTGAAATGACCTTCCAAGTAGCCAATTAATTCTATTTAAATACTTGCTAATGGCCAGAGAACAAGCGTAGTGCAAACTAAAGCTAAACCTTCAAATGCTGTTTTGCCAATAATTAGACTCAGGGCTCGTAAGCAGTGACCTGCTATTACAGTTTGCCTGAAAACCCTGACATTTTTCCCCTGACAAAGGTGCTATTGAATGCGGGGCTGTCATGACAGAGCTGCAGTTGCATTCATTGACAGCATGCCCGAGGGTAAGAGACTTGCATATATACAAGGTGTAGAAAATACTTAATTTACTTGTTAAATCAGTTCCCTATGCTGTTTCCCATTAACAAAAGTCTTTGCCAGCTGCTACTATAGATCCTGCTAAAGCTTCATGGAAACAGTTTCTTTTTGCTGCTGTTTTTGCAGGTTGGATGTTAGTTCTTTGTGTGTTTTGGGTAGAGATTTCTGGAAGTGAACAGGAAGGAGCTGCTCTCTCCTGGACTGCCTGGGTGAGTGGAGCTGAGCCGAGGCACGCAGGCGAGAGCAATGAGCTCTTCTTTTAGGTGTGTAAACAACCCAATGTTGCTTTGCCTGCGTATGTCTAATACCAGCCCTGGAAGAAATAAGTAAAGCATTTTATATCCGCCTTTGAAGGGAGGTGTGTGCCTAGGCTTTCTGGTTTAATAAGGTACAGTTGGAGCTGGCAGTATGTAGCACATATCTTTCTAAAAGACGTATGACCTGCTTTCCTGGCTGCCTAGTTTGCTTTGTGTCTATGACCAGTAAAGACAAACTTTGCTTAAAATGTGAAAGCATCCCAAAATGGAGCCACGTTCCTCTTCAAAGCCGATACTGAGAGCTGACACAGTTAGTATTAGTCCATATATGCGTGCATGCAGGCACACAGACACACAGCAACAAATATCAGCCAAAACCAGAGAAAAGAGGCCTAGATGCAGTTGTGGTTGAGGGATTATTAGTTAAAGACTGCAACAGTTGGCTTGGAGATCCTGTGTGCTACCAACTTTCTGTGTTTGTGGGCAAGTCATGTACTTTCCATGTAACAAGTTTCTTATTTGTAGAGAAAGACTTGACTTTGCTTCCTTTTCTGTTCTTTTTCTTACCATGTATTTGCACATAGCTTGCATATTGTGGTTGCTTAGGGTCAATACATCTTATGTCAATACAGACATAATATAGGTTTAATTATATGTATAATCTAATTGCCTAGACTGTGAAGAGCTTTCAGGAAAATACGATGCCATCCTAACAGCAAAATTAAAGAACTGTAAATTCTCAAATTGCACATAATTTCTAGTTCTTTTTTGCTTTACATTTATGTCACCACTTGATTTCTAAAGTTACAGTAATTTAACCCAAAAGATGGACAAGAATACTGTTCTTATCCTCAGTACTTACAAGCAAAACTAATTTGAGCAGGTCAGTCAGTAGTGTGTTTGTCTTTCGACATCTGAAGCCAAACCCTCTCGAAAGGATTACATGGCAAATTTGCTCAGACATTGCTGTCAGACTTCAAACCATTGGACTGGGACCCTCATTTCTAAGACCTTCCCATTCTGGGGACTTTGTTCCAGTATGGACAGGCCAAGTTGGAAGCAGGATGCCCTTTTTTCATCTCTAGAACCAGCTGATCTGGAAGGAAATCTGCTTTCAAAAGCAAAAATTTATGGAGATGAAAACTTTTTGCCTCTGAGTGTCTTAGCTGGTTCCCAAGTCATTGTTTCAAATCTGCTCAGGATTAAAGATTCACTTGGCTTCACTTGGCTTAGCTCATTGTAAACATAGGAGTTGTCTTTTTAAGCTTGAATTTAGCCATGGATCCAAGCTACCCTGAGTAGTGTTTGCAAGGTTGGAATCACCATTCTTCTGTAATTTCATCCATGGTTTGTGCTTCAGGAGAGTAATACATCACCACTGTGGCCTCATCTGCTTAGTACCAGTTAAATAATCATGAAGCCTATGGAAAGGGTTGTTATGATTTTTTTTTTACCTAAAAGAGATCTGATTGGAGGAAAAAAAAATAAAGGGAGAAGCATCACCCAAAAGCAATCTACTGTCCCTGTGCTTGATCATTTACTAACAACTATAACATTTCTAGTGATGGTGGTATAGATCCAGTTGCAGAGGTTGGAAAAGGATTTACAAAGAAATGTTTGTTTTTTTTAAAAACCAAAAGGTTAGATTTCCGTTCAAGCCATTCTTCTAGGAAAATTTAAGTATAATTAAAGCTACTAAGTGCTTTCCTTTGTCTTTCAGTTTGTTAACATCATCTTCTCAGAGAAAGTCTTACAGCTGTCAGTTTTTCTGAAAATATCGTAAAATAAAAAGAAAAAATTTGAAAATATTGATATGTTTTTTCTTGATTAAAATTCATATTTATTTTAATTGAAATGTGATTAATTATAATTTAATTAAACTTTATTATTTCAAATAATTAAAATTTTGATTAAGTGAATTAATATTTTGCACAGATTGCTTGATGACTGAAAGACAAACATCCCATTGCAAGGAGATAATAACTCAATCATCCAAGTGTATTGAAATAGTTCTGCAAGTACATATATAGGCGCTAGGTCGGGCCTAGCAGTAGCCTACTGTGCTGACATAGAGCTCGCAGGTGCCTTGCTTTTGTAAATTGTCTCATTATTCAGCTCTTTTCCTGGGCATCTCAGCCCATGCTGTAAGTATGCTCTGCAACATGAGAGTAGTTTGCTGGTCCTGCTCCATTCCCTCTGAACGGAGCTGTTCTTCCATAAGGGAGGTGATCAGGTGGCTATGGATGAGAGGGAAGAGGAGAAAAAGGAGACACAGGTTATGTGTGCAGTGACAATAAATAAGGGCAAAGTATGCTTTAGAAGAGGGAAGAGTGTGCGTTAAGGAAGAGAAGAAATGGACGTGTCTAAAGGGGAGAAGGAGGAGGCAGGGAGGGATGACCATGTCCCATGGAGAGTTCCAGATGTCCTAGGTAACCATCTCGCATAGTACGGCAGCCGATTTGCCCCTCTGCAGCTGTGGGGTCATTTCAGGAACGGTCCTGGTAGGCTCCAGAGGAAGTTATAGCCAGCTGTGCTCTGCCCAGGAGGTGAACATCACGACATGATGTAAGGACCCCAAGGATGAGAGTGGTAACCAGCAAAAATGGGAGATTCCTCAGGGCTCCTGTTGTTGACAGGTTTAGCTAAGGCACGAGGGAATAAGTTGTTATTCCAGGAAGCTTTAATGATTTTAGCAGTTGGCTTCCAAGGAACCTGGAATTTTTTATTTTTCTGCACAGTAATTGCAGGTTTCCTGGGATGCCATGAATACATCAGATGCACTTTGTTATGACGCCTAAGGTTTGATTTGATCTCCTTCTTTTTTTACACCAGTGTGATCTCTTGCTTAATTGCAAATATTCCTCTTTCCTGTAACAATTAGGAGATTTTTAGTGTAGCTTGTGTGTAATTTTATACAAGTGCCTGAGAGCCAAACTGCTAAGTCTGCTCCTTTTCCTCTAAGAGAGGCTTCTTGCTTTGGAGAAAGGAACTGCTTTTGTTTTCGATGTGGTTGAGAAAGGTGGGGGAAGATACATGTAAACATGTATATATCCCATATACACATAATTCTATGTAAAATGTGTGTTTGTGTATGTACAATAGAACATGTGTATATTAGTGCATATTTGGAGTGTGGGTATAATTTCTGTTCTCATTCATATGCTTTCGTGATGGGTAGGATGTGTTTATAGTAGATACAGTCAAAGAATTGGCCCTGCCTGTATTTCGTGTTGTTGTCAGACTGGTGTTTTCTAGGCAACTCTTGCAAATGTTCAAGACTAGCTCTGAAATTCAGGGAAATTCATTATGGTAGATTGCTCTTAGTGCTATCATTTTTAGGTCCCAAATAAATCTCAGCAGCATGTTCCTGAGCATCATGAAACTTTTTTTTTTTTTTTTTTTTAATGAAAGGGTAACTGAGCACTGACACAGGTTGCTCAGAGAGGTTGTGGAGTCTCCATCCTTGGAGATATTCAAAAGCCATCTGGACAAGGTCCTGGGCAACCAGCTCTAAGTGGCCCTGCTTGAGCGGGGGGGTTGAACCAGATGACCTCCAGAGGTCCCTTCCAACTTCAGCCATGCTGTGGTTCTGTGATTCTGCTCCAAATCAGAGCTGGTTCATGTTTAGCAAGACTTAAAGAATTCCCCCTACTTTCTAAGCTCATCTGTTATTCCCATAAAAAGCAGTAACTAAAGGAATGAAAATTGTTTTCTAGGAAGAAAATGAACCCTCAAGATACTTCTGTGCTGTTGCTGCCTGGATTTGATTTGCTCAGGACTGATGGCAGGCCTTCCAACATGAGGATTATTCATGTGGAAGTTGCTGCTGCTTTCTGTCTCGTAGAGATGTGCCAGGCAATTCCTAGGGCCTGGTGTAAGCTTCTTTCTACTAACTTCTTAATTATCTTAGCATGGCATGCCCTGCATTTGATCTAGCTCAGCCATCCACTTGGATGACTCACAAAGTTGACTTTTCTGAATTGGAAAGGAATGCGAAGCACCCAGATGACATTGGCACTGCACAGCGTGGGGGGAAGAGCTCCAATACACAGGAAACCAATCCATCTGGTGCTTTCCATCTTGGTCTGCAAATAATCTGCATGGTCTCATTGTCCGTGCCTGTTCCTATGAACCTGTGATCCTCAAATCCTCATCCCAGCTGTGTCAGTGCAATTTTGCCTCTGAGTTCTGTATATAAATTTATGAGTTGCAAAGCAACTGGGAATGTCCCAGTGCAGAGGAATTTTCTAGATGTGCTAAAAGTACTAGTCCCTCCTTGTCCCAGCACCAGGAGGAAGCAAGGGATCTCTGCAGTAGGAACCAGGAGGACTCAGAGACCACCCTATGCACTGGAAACCAAGTGTCTTGTGGGACCTCTGGCAGTGGTCCGTGCCTCTCAGGTCCAGATCCTCTGCTCCTGGGGCTGTCACCCTTGTTTCTTTCTCACCCCTCTGCTCTCCTGCCTTCCCTCCGCTTGGGAACGCCGCAGCACTGGGGCTCCTGCAGTTCAGTACATCTATGAGTTAGGACAGATCCCTCTTTCCATGCACGCGCATTGCATCTTGAGGTGTAAACCAGGATGAGCAGTGCAGCTGCGTCACAGATTGAGCCAAATCTCTGCTTTCTCCAGATGTAAGAAAAAGTAAATGATGACAGGCTGGCAATATTTGCTGTAGAGCGGTCTTGTGCAGCCTGTGGTTTGCAGTCCATAGCTGATCCAGAAGACATAGGAAGGTGATAGGAGGCATGATGGCAAGAAGACATCCTTCCCTCTGGTCACGGCAATGGGAACACAACTTTCCTGACTGGCCATGCCCAAGTGAAAGTGTGCAACTAATAACAAAAGGAGATACACGAAGGATAGCGGCTTCTCTTCCCCGACAATGGTAGGTTGTCCTTTGATTTTAAAACAGCTGAGAAACACTGCTTTTAAGGATTCAGCCTGCTAGCAGGGATTGATCCTGCGGGAAATAGCTGATGTGAAGCATAAACAAGTTTTGAAAACATACTGGCTAAGAGCTGACTGTGACCAGCTGATATATGTAAGCGAGTGTTACTGGTTGATGTTTTTAAATAGTGTTTAATTAAAACAGGTTTGCTACCACTCTTGACTTTGTGCCTGGCACTATTAGAGGTGCTGCTTTCAGCAGTGCTTGTAGAAATCCAGTTGCCTCTGTGTGGTATCTAGTCAGCTTATGTTTTGAATGAGAGCACAAATCTTCTGGCAGGTGTGTGGTTGCAGTTATGGGGCTGGGGACCACAGGGAGAGCTGGGGCTGGAAAGGGCTCCTTCCCCTGGGTCAGCACTGGGGCTGCTCTGCAGCTGAAAAATCCAAGTCAGATAGTACTGAGAGGGATTCTGGTTTCCAGGACTTTTGCTGACCAAACCCCAAAATATTTCTATTTGGCGGGAAAGGAAGGCAGAGTTTTGTGAGTGTGTCCTTTTTACTGAATGGTGGAGCAGTTAAGGAATTTGTCCAGTTCTCCTGTCACTACTTTGCCCAAGGAGGAGGCAGTCAGGAAGCCCTTAGCCTCTCCTCTTGAAGTTGCTCCACTTTGCATAAACAATTAACATTTACTAGAAGAGGGACTGGTGCTCAGGAAGTCTAATCTCTCAAAAGAAGACCCGCCAGGCTACTGATTCATGCACACACGTGTGCTCTCTCTCAATGAATAGTTAATGTTTTATTAAGAGTGGAGTGGATCCAAGAGGATGATTCAAACCTCCTCCCTGCATCCAATACTTGGCTTTCAGCTAATATGGTTTTTGTTCCATCAAAAATGTCATTGTTTTTACACAACTCCTTCTTCTTCTCCTCATCTAAATGCCCTTCTTTGTTTCAGTTGATTTTTGTTTTGTTACTTGCCCGGACCCTGCCCTCTCCTTTGCTCCTTGACCCTGAGAGTAGGAGATCTGTGGCTCCATTATACTTGAGATTAGCTGAATCTGTGGAAGGGCTGAAGGTAGGCTTTCTTCTGAACCAAGCTGGGGCGGGCTATGGTGTTCCCATCACTACACCGTCTCCCCAGGCATTCGGAACATATTGATCCTTGCCTGCTCCATGCGCCCTTGACGAGCCTGCAGACACTTGGTGCTTCCCAGCAGCCTGCTTTGGAAATTAGCAGAAGTGGAAGGGTGTGTTCAACCCTCAACAGACCCATTTTCATGACTGCACGTGTTCTGCCTCTCTCAGGGTGGTTTTGAAGCCAGGGAAGGCAGTTCCCCAGAAGGAAACACAAATTACAAGTGGTAACCTGCACGCACGGGCATCAGGGTCACGCTGCATTGCTTCGCAAAGAGAGAAACCCTGAGGGAAATCCCAAGCTGAGGACCTATAAATCACCTTTACTCTGTGGAATATAACCCCAACTTAAACCTGAACCTAATCTGAACCCAACAAGCAAACTGATAGGGATTTCCAACTGCTTTCTACAACTGTGAGCTGTAACTCGGGCTGCGATGTTTCAACCCAGGGTTTTGTGCTGAGGTTGTAGATACATTTCTCTGCCCATATGGTGACATTAATATGCATGCTGTTGCATAAAATATCCTGTTCTTTGCGGGTAGAGGCAGATGGAGAAAGTGGAAGTAGGGCTGAAACAGTTGAAGGAGATGAGGTGGTTGTCTCTGCACTGGCTGTTGGCCTGACTGGTTGGTTCAGTCACAACCTGGAGGAGAATTAATGGCCACCCTGTGGCTGATAGTAAGATGAGTGGCTAAGTGGCACTTACAGGGCTGGTCACTAATTGAAATTCAGATGCAGCCATGCATTTTTTGTTGTTATTTGTTAACCCTCTGCTTTCCTTCGTTCCTTCTGTCTTTCGGCCAACACGTCCCTTCTAGCCAGCCTCTCTGTCCCTGAAGATGTCTCTTCTCTGCTTTACCTCCACGTGGTGATAGGAGAGCTGTGTAAAACAATTGTAAAAACACCCACGGTAACTGGCTCCTTGTCTAACCAAGTCCCATCTGTTGCAAACCGCAGTGATCGTGTTGATATCCCAGAGCCATTAAATTGTTCCATATGGGAAGTTTTGCCATGTACATAACCTTGCCCACAGCAAAGCCTAGCGAAGGAGCTGTGATGTTAGGGAAAAACAGTACAAATCAAGACAACAGTTAACATATTTGGAGAACATGTAAGCAGTCTGCCAGTTGTAAATTGTAAATTCCAGTTGCCCACCGTGCAGTGGGGGGAGAGGAATGTGAGTAACACTAGCACCAATGCTCACATCTCAGACCATCTGCACCAACTGCTTTGATTCATCTTGGTAAAAGGGGGTTTCATGTTATCTGTTGTTCTTCGTGTGAAGCAAGTTGATTTTCATGCTTCAGAATAATGTAAGGCTGTACATTTCTTATCTAGCTTTACAAACTAAGGGTGCCTGCTGCCTCCTATGTATGGCTTTGCAAAGTGACCTTAAGTCTAGACTTCTGGGTTTTTTAGAGCACAATCATTATGTCCTTAACATGCTTTCTCAGTTTTGTTGTTGTGGCCGCCCCCGCCGCCCCAGCATGAGCTCTACTTCTTGGCTCTCTGAATAAACTCCCTCTGACAGGAAAATCTATAACACACCCTACTATAGTTTCCACTATTGCATATAGCTTTCTTTTATCCCAAGTAGCATTTGACCTAACTTGGGAGATGCAAAATAAATTCAGGTTTTGCTATCCAAGCTGTTTTAGGCTAAGTATTGCCATGGTAGGGATAGAAAATGAATGATGTAATTACATTGAGATTTAGTGCTAGGTTAAAGGGCAGGATCTCACAGGAAATGCAGTAAGAAGGAAAAGTCATTCCACTTTTGAAAACCATAGCCAATGTTCCCTCCAAAACTCGCTGGCTGCCATTTGCCTTCTGTTTTGCCAATGTTTTTATTAGTTACTTTGTAAAGGTGCCAAAGAGACCAAGGAACCTGGGAGTTTTTATTACAAGCATGTCTTAAGTCTCTCCTAGGTGTGATGGTTGTGCAGAGACTATTCTGTAAGAAAAGCCAAGCAATGCCACCTCAAAGTCTACTTTGGGACAGGGAAATTACAGCCTATTAGCCCCCAGCTGAGGAAAGAGACATCTGAACTACATCTCCCTCGTTAGAGAGGTGATGGCCACTCTGAGAGGCATGGACAAAGCAACCAAACTGAAACAAGCTCTGATGATTTTCTCATGTAAACCTGTGTACTGCCCTGCTGGCCTTTGTTTGGCCTGTGCAAAAGGCAGCCCACCTGTGGTTTTTGCACATCTGGTCCCTACCGCTGCTTGGCTGACTTGGAAGTGTGTTGGGAGCGGAGATGCACAGGCTGTCTCCCACTGCTAGCCTTGCAGCGTGTCTCTGTGTGTGACGCAGCCGGGATTTTAGATGTTGGGTTGAAACCCAGGGGTCCCTTTCGAGTGGTGGAGTTGGGCTGTTGAGCCTGCAGCTTCCACCCGATTTAACTCACGAAGCATCTCTGCCTCCACCAGAACCCTGCTGCCTTTTTTGTGTCTTTACAGAAGTCTTGTCCTCTCTTTTTCTAATAATATCATCTCCTTGCAGAGCCTACTGGATCCAGGCAAACTGAAACGATTATGCCACCAGCAGGATATAAAATTCCAATTTTTCTTTAGAGACTTAGAATGTGACAAAAACCAACAAAACACCCAGTGGGGGAACCATTCTGGAAGGCTGGTGTTTTTCATGTGCAGGCCAAACTCAAGCCTTCCTTTCAATAATTGAAATGCAATCAGAAAGATACAGCTGTGACTCATTCGGGCTCTCCTCTGACAATCTGTGAGCCGGGGGGTTGGAAAGGAGGTTGCTCTGCACCAGCTCATAGGACTACAGTGGATGTGTAATTTGCAGCTGCTTTCAGGATGCTTCCTAGTCTTTTCTTAACTTATAGACTTTTCAAGTAGCAGATATTTTAGGATTTTTCTGCAGAAAGCTGAAAGAAATATCCTTCATGTTCTTTCCGCTCTTAAGGGTTTTTTCTCTGTTTTTTCCAGATCTGAGCAGCTCTTTGCATTTTCTTTCCCGTTGTAACTGTCACACTTTAGCTCTTTTTTTATCTTTGTTAATGACTACATTTTTATGAGCCTGTGGGACACGTTCCATGAGTACTTTCCTTTTCCTACAGAACATGTGGTAACTTGGTTTCAGAATATTGTCTTCAGCATGCCAAGGTACTCTGAAAAGGATTTTTCTCGTGTTTCATGACAGCAGTGAACAGGGAAATCCAAACACTGGGTTTGAAGCAAATCAGACACCTCTTAGAGGAAAAGATTCTTACTTAATAGGCTTTCTTCTCTGAAGAACGGAAACCACACAGACATTTCATCAACTGCATTTTCCCTGACAGACGAAGGAAATTCTGGTCACTGCTGCAGTTGTTATTCTGCACGGATGTACTTCTGCAGAGAGGAGGGGTAGTTCAGAGGTCTGTCCGTGCTCCATACCGATTGTGGTACGAGTAGCTCTCATAGAGCCAAAGGACAGTGACAGACACCACTGCCTGAGCACTTGTGCTCCAACTCAGCAACGCTGCAGAGCAGATGGGAAAGCACTGTGGCAAATCCTGTCCTTCCTCTGTCAATGAGGTTAATGAAAAGCAACTTTCCACTCTTTTCCAAAAGCTTTTTTGTCTGGAGGTTTTGGTTTTATATATTCTCTCCATCTAGAACAATTTGAGGCACCATGGATTTCACAGCCAGCAATATGTCAGCAATTCTTGCCCATGTACCTACTTCTGCATGAATGCAATCTGCTAAGCTGGAGGTATTTCCCCATGTCAACAGGCGGTGACCAGCGGGGAGCAGGGCCTCTGGCCCTGGTTCAACCAAGACAAGGCTGAAGTTCCACCAGCTGGAGGAGGGGAAGGACAACAGGGTTGCTGCTGACCCTCTCCTTCCATGGGAAGGTATCTTCTCCTCCTCTGTTGAAGTAACATTGGCCAGTGGTCCCGTTTCAGCAGCTCCAGGACCAAGTCCAAAGTGTGGGACCTCTTCCTTCAACTGCAGCTACACTGACTGCAATGTAGGCTGGAAAAGACCGAAGGAGAATCTTTGTTTATTTAAAACAGGTTGTTACACATATCAAAATAGAACAGGCCTTCCCATAATCAGAGAGAGAAGGGCAAAAAATTCACCCAGAAAGATGGTTATAGCAATCGCTATGCAGATAAAGAGTGTCTGGTAAGCTATCATTCTGGCTGGCAGATCAGCCAAAAAGCAGCCTGTTACTGCCTTGAGCTAGCGCT
>NW_008824243.1:4586490-4634373 GCF_000699105.1 Pygoscelis adeliae
GGAGGGGGGGGGGAGGGGGAGGTGGTTTAGAGAAGCTCAGAGGGACTATTTTAAACAGGATTTTGGCAATACTAATGATAAAATGCCAGAAATATTTAATCTCCACTCGACTTACCTCTTGTTGACATTGAGCTAGCACTCTGTGAAGAAGTGACTGAAAGATAGTGGTCAAAGGAAGATGAAATAAAGGGATGGAAAAATAACACTGCACAGCGTAAAGCAGATAGAGTATCAAGTGTGTCCTTTAAAAATGAAAACAAAAAACCCCCTCCATTAAAAAAGCAAGAATACTTTGTTGTGTTTTTAATATGTGAGCTGCAATAGTTTCTAAAATGATGTTTCAATTAGCTATGATTTATTTTCTGCTGTTATGCACTTTCTTTTTCCATGACTGTTGTGCTACATCCTATAATTGCATTCTAATGATATTTCGGCCCGGGTTTTGAGTCTGTGGCTCTGCTGCAGCTTCCTACTCATGATGAGAATGACACTGCGAGGCCACGCAGCATGTTCTGGTTGGTCTCTCAGATCATTTCTGAATGAGTGATTTTGGCCTTGAGAAGGCTATTTGTGAAATGAAGTTAAGGAGAGCCGTTCTTATTCATAAGACCTCTCTTGCCTTTTAAGGAAGACCTTTACAGTTGGTTTTCCCCTTGTTTCCTATCAACATTTTTTCATAGAGAAGCTGAACTGGGGTGCTGCCCACCACCCTCTCCTCTGAACTCTCATAAATGAGCAGGAACAGGCGTTGCAGTTCCAGCTGGCCAGTAAATGGACTGTGAAAAAAAAAGCTTTACCTTTCTATTTTAAAACAGAACTGAGCTTTAAACTGCTGTACATAGAGAGATTAAGGGCACTGAAACAGTAAAATAGCATATATCCTGTGTAGCAGATGGCGGGAGATGAATATTTCAGTCTTTCACAATTTTTACTCCATTTTCCTCAAGTGTTTTATATAGCTCCGTTGAGACACCTTAATTGCTATAGGATACCCTCTCTCAGCAAAGATTTCCAAGAGTATTGCCAGTTTGCAATACAGGGAAAGACAATACTTAAGCAAAAGCAACATCCTTAAAACAAAGCCCTTCTTTCCATTTAAGAGTCTGATTGTACTCCAGTAAAGGAATAAAGTTAGGGTACAGTGAGACAATTTTGAAATTATATCGTTTTGGGCATGAGTAATGCTGCAGACTCCTGTCAGGTATCCATTAATATCAACTGAAAATACTTATTGGTTCAAATTGCCCAGAGAACCTCCAGTTCAGCAAGTGAAAAGGCGGAGGACAGCGAGGGGAGTGGGAAGCAGGAGTAGCTGTACTCAAAGTACCTGGTTCTGAATATATAAGTTTAGTAACTCCAGACTGATACTTCCAAACCCTGTTGACAAACCACTGGTAGGCTGGTGATAATACCAGCGGCACAGGGAAACTCATTGTTGTGTATGTCCAATAAGATGAAGGAAAGCTGAAAAAAAATCATTTAGTAGTGACCTGAGCATAGAGGGCACGTTTCAGTGGTGTTTTCTTTTTTTTTTTCTTTTGTAAAAAGTTCCTGAAATGTTATAATATTCAGCCTTAATTTTTTCCACAGATACAGTTAAGATACTCAAAAATACATAGAGAAAACTCCCCCTTCCTACTGCGGGCATATAAAAGATTGTCAAATTTCTGCTGTTGTCTTTTCTAACAACAATGCTGAACAGGTAGCTGCTGCCCCAGGTGTGGCTAAATGAGCATAGGAGGATGTAAACTTGGTTTTTGGGAGCCCTCACAAGCTCCTGGAGTAGAAAAAGGAACCTCTTTGGGATGGGTGGTGCAGAGCTTTTTTGCTTCTGTTGAGAAGAAAGCACTGTAAACATTTGACACGCAGATCTCTCACTTGATGATTATACAGAGGACATAGTTTTGGCCAAGAGCAAAGTCAAATCCTGTTGTGATCACTACGAAGTGTTGGGCAGGCCCTACGAAGTGGAACAAACTGGATTTTATCTTTCAGAGAAACAAACAGAAATACACCCTCAAAATCCAACAGTTCCATCATCTTGCCCTTACGTTATCTGTTTGCTCTCAGTCCCCAAGAGAAACCTCTCTAATGCCATCAGGAACTCAGCCCACCTCTAAGGTGAGTCACGGTGGGCAGAAAGGACTTAGAGGAGAGAGAGGGAAGTACGAGGCGTGTCTGTGCAAAAAGAATCTGTAACCTCGAGAATGCTGCTATCAGTAAGAACCTGCAATTCGAACCCCACAGTCCTTTTAGAGGTTCGTTGGCTGTAAAGTGGAGCTGCACATCTAACTTTCCATCTGGAGTGAGGATGCTGCTGTAGCATCCTTGGAGGATGCACATTGTGAGGGGAGACAGAAGCCTACAGCATGAAATGATGAAACCCCCAAACTGAACCTGCAAAATATACAATTTCATGAAACATACAACTAATTAAACAGCAACATCACAACAGCTTATAATTTCAGCTGTAGTAACAGCCTGTTACTAGTCACACTATTTGTCTCTTATATCCCTGACTACCCTACAAATCTGTTGGCATCACAAACCAACATTATTCATCATAGTGTAGGTTCCCCAGTCCTTTTAGCCTGGGTCATAATCCAGTTTTCTGTAGTTGGGGTTTTTTTTTAATATTAGGGATAAAAGTGTCTTATTTGCTCGTTGTTTCTTTACTGTCCTCCTCAATATAAGTGTTTCTTTTGTATTGCTTACAGTTCTGGTTTTACAGGAGATTATGTTCTCCCTTCCCCTCCCTCCTGGGTGTGTACTGGCTTGAGTTGCTGGTGTGTGAGAGCATGGCTTTTCTATCTACAATGCTGAAGCTCGTGCAGATGCAACTTGTGCTGTAAAACCAGTCCCACAGTATTTAGCACAAGTGTGCCATTTCCTCCTCTCAGGCCATGACATGAATGTGGTCTTTCATATGTTACAACTGGAAACATTTGGGAGTTTCAATAGGATACATTTTTATGAAGTTACGTGTTCCTTGCAGGTGGCACTGCTGTAGCACAGGGAACTTACTCTTTCCATTTCCCCTCACCTCTTCTATCCACGTGTGAAGGCCAGGCAAGGTTGTTCCCGGGCATAATCTTGAACATTAAGAAAGATGCCTGATTAATGCATGTGCACACGCTGTGCTCTGCAGAGATGTGCCTGGTTAACATTAATGCTGCTGTCAGTAGTGAGCTTTCCGGAAGACGGGATGCTCAGCCATGCCCAGAAGCACAGCACAGGCCATGCCTGGGGACATCCCTGTGGCGTTCAGCCCTAAGGCAGGCATGCGAATAGAGTCTGCCTTGCTTTCTGTCCTGATGGTTTTTTATGGAAGCTGAGCAAAGTATCATTTGTGAATGTTTTGTTTGCTAGTGCACTGGTTTTGGCAACTGGGAAGACACCCACGCATGCTTGCTCCCGTCATAGGTAGGACCCAGCAAGTGCAAGCAGATATATGATCGTGGACTACATGAGGATGCTGGAACAGAGGACATAGCCTCTGAGGGGTAGCTCTTGCAATCTCATACAGGTGCCTAAATTTAGGCATCTAGTGCTAGCTGAGATGTCCCAGAATATCTGAGACATCTGCACAGAGCTGGCAGCAATGACACAGGAACTACAGGAGGTCTGTGTCATGCTGGAGGACAGGCGACTCCAATGCTCAAGTGTATGAAAGCGCACAAGAAGGTCAGCAGCTGAGTTGCACCCCTGAACCGGGAGGTGACAACAAAAATATAATTCAGTCCTTGGCAAGTTATTTTCTGTAGACAACCAGTGTTTGCCAATGGGAACACAATTCAGCCTGAATCAGGCATTATTTCAGGACTTCTGGTTGCCTTTCTGCCTTCTGTTGTGGAAACAAACATCTCTGTTATGTAGTTATGAGAGCCATCAGTTACAAGGCAGTATTTGAGCCCACTTAGCAGGCCGTGTAAACTTACCTTAATGCCTCAGTAACAATGCAAATGTTGCAAATCAAGGCTTCCTGCAATACACTGTTTTGAAATAATAATAAGGGGATTTGTCTGGCTGATTTGCAGAAGGACTGTGTTCCCAGCTAGGTTAAAGGCTGTGGCTCACCTTGTCCCCTCAGGGACAGCCATTTGGTTTCTGCTGGGGAAGATGGATGGTCCTGGTTCTCGCCTGGTCAGGTTGAGAGCTGAGCAAACACGCAGAGTTGATAGCCTCTTTCAGGTGGTTCCTCACCTATGGATCAATACCACTGCTCGCAGCCTCTCCTGTTTTCTGTTTCTCATCCCCTTCCCCCTCCCTGTCTCCATAAATATGACAAGCGGCGCTGCGTTATACAAACTCTTCTGCCATAGGGGAAACATCTGTAGCCTGAACGCTCCTGCAGAACTGTCACTTGGGGGAATTGCTCTTCGTTTTATGAGAAACCTCTCTTTCAAGCCCTCGGAGGGGCTGGGGAGGGAGGGGACGCTGGGTTTGACACTAGTTCTGTGTTATTTTTCAGGGATTTTGCAGAAGAATGTTGTGTCTGATTTTGTGGATTGTCAAAATGAAGCCAGATGGCAGTGGATTAAGTGTAATGCTGCTTTGTTGTTCTTGGTTTGTGACTGTGCTTCCCCTTGAGCAAGGGAGCCCTTCCCGTGCAGCAGCCCCAGCCCCATGTGCCCTCAGCCACAGAGCGCCCCTTCCCATGGGCTCCCAAAAATGCTTCCCTGGAGGCGGGGAGAGGAGAAGCTTTATTTTGGTGAGGACTGCTAATTGGAAACCGCTTACTTGACGTTTTTCATGCCTAGATTATTCACCAAGAGCCTGTTTGCTGCACTCTCCATCCTACGAAATACGGGTATTTTGCAATTGTAGCCTGGTTTCTTACAGATTTGTGTCTGGTAGCTGGATTTCCTGATGTTTAGAAAGGCGTGAGTTCAATTGAAGTGTTTCCCATGAGGCATTCAAGTATTTCAAGCCTTTTGTTGATTCTTCAGTGTCTAATAAGGGATGTATTTATGTCTCAACCTTCCTCTCCATGTGAATGCTTAATGGGGTCTCTTTCTTCTGCCACTCTGCCTTATTTTCTTTATACTTATGGGCACATAATATCTTTGTGATCGTTATCCTTTGTCAACGTTAGAGTACTGGAAATAGCCACTGGGCTCTGAAGATACAGAGGGAGGCAGGCAGGCAGGCACAGACAAAGGTGTGATTGCCTCAACTTTGTTTCCCTAGGAAATTGGGTTAAGGATAAATAATTAATTAGGGAGAAGGTGAATTTAAAGTTGTGATGCTGAATATTTTCTATTTTCTTAATTAAAAGTAGATGGGCAGACAAATTTCCTCTTAAAAGGATTGTCCTTCTCTGTACCCTCTCCCCTTGGCATGAACACCTTTTTTTTCCAGGGTAGCTTTTGATAGTTCAGGTTACAGAGTGCTGTCCTGTCACTCCCCAAGAGCCTTGCGAGGGTTGCTCAAGCTCTGGTCCTTGTGCTCAGCATCTACGAACCACTGCAATTCCACTCAGCTTATGAAAACACCAGCAAAAGGTGCTGTACATTTTTCCTTTCAGACTGTAGCGTCATTTCAACCATAAGCTTAATACTTCCCATTTAATTTACTTCTCTGTGATATTTCATTGCAATTTCAGTTTAAACGAGCAAATTTTATTTTGTAACAAATCTGCACTTCTTCATGTAGACCAGCAAAGGTCTCTTCTGGGCTTGCCATAAAGTCCTTGGGCCTGGAAAGCATTCTGACAAAAACCTGCTGCCTTGATAATTAAGGAGAAACCACAAGCCAAGTTAGTGTTGCTGCTTTGCTGTGCTCTGTCCTTTTCTTCCCTAGGATAGCTTCTTAGCTGCTCAGAAATTTGTTTGAAAGTCAGCTATATTTCACAACTGTTCAGAGCTTTTTAGCCTTCTTCAGCAAGTCACCATCCCCTACCTTTTTTGAGGGTCAGCCTCTCCAGCATGACCTTCATGTCATGCACAAAGCCCTGTGCAGATCCATGTAACATTGAGTAGTTCTGGATTTCCTTGTGCAGAGCTGATCTCCTGATCTCAGCTGCTTAGCCTGCAAATTCTTTGATGTGCAGACTGTCTGCGTGGCTTGCACAGCACAGTCTACCCTAACACTGTTTAGCAAAAGAAATTGGGGGAGGAGAGGGGCTGCAATTAGGGTAATGTTTGCTTTTATATTACATGTTGTTATAGTGTAGAATATAGATAGCCTTGGGCTAGTCACCGTCTCCAAAATGTAATAAGTCATGACAATTTTATAGTGACCAGCTATTTCCAAGATGCTCAGAAAGACTGGGGTTTCCTAATCTTCAGTTCAGTGACTTTAGAGATAATTTTTTCCTGATTCTTGAGGAGATACCCTGGTGATGTAAAGGAAATTTTTCAAAGAATTTGAATGCTGGTACTCAGCTTGTAACCTCTGCGTTTCACCTTCCGCCTTGGTGGTCCAGCGGGGGCAGCCCCAACAACAATTCTGAGTGTACTTTCATCTTCCTTGTACTACACTGCACAGTCCGGAAGGTATAAATTAGACATATTCAAGTATTCCACTAATGTGCTTAGTCTATTTTAAGCAGAAAATTCACTAATGATATATTTTCTGTTAAGCAGAAGTAAGTTTGGATGTGCTTTTGTTTATGTTTATTCTCAGAAGTATTTTTCATTTATAGTGTGAGCTTCTCCCCCTCAAATTCTTCTCCTGTTTTTCTTTACTGTATCCTGTTGTAATATTCCCTTTGGAAGGCCTTTTAGAGAGTATTTTTTATGGATTCTAAAAACTTCCTTCCTGGCATTTGCATTCTCTCTTCAGATGTCAAAATCAAAGATAATGGTCCATTGCTGGTGTTTTGGTAAGGGAGGGGTAGGCAAGGGAGTTTGCAGTCTCTGCACACTCGGCAAGTCAACGTACTTTACATGCGGTGTAAGGGACTTAGTGTGTACCAACAGTAGTTCACTGTTAGCCAGGACAAGAAGGAGACATTGAAATTCAAAGCAAGCATTTTGAAAATTGTCAGTATTTTCTGATCCATTTCCCCACATACAAAGCGAACAGATCTCCCAAGGAACTTTGTGAACATGGTGCAAATCTAAATACGAATGGCGATTTTGTCCGTGGGGCATGAATATAGACTTGTTCTGTCAGCAGCAGGGATACGTGTCAGGGATGCTCTGAATAACTGCTTCAGCCTGAAGCCTTTGACAGATAATAGCAACCCCATTCATATACGCTTGGTAAGTACCTCGTATAGTGTAAGCCCTTAGCACCAGTTCCCCAGCAAAGCAGCAAGAGGGAGGGTTGGTAACACGAAGCACGGGTTCGTCAACATTGAACCTGTGGAGATTTGGGTTCAGCTCCTGCCATCATATCATATACGGAAATAGTTTGGTGGCTTTCCTGTCCCAGATCTGGAATGTTTCAGCATATATGGTCTACAGAAGCCTAAAATCACAACAGCAAAATGTTCTTATGTCAATGTTATCAACCGAGATTCAAGCAGCGGAGCTGTGGTGGAAGTGTTTTTCAAAAAGCTTCTGCATCATATGCCTGGGTCAGGCTTTCGCTTTTGCCTTTTTAGTAGTTAAAGATGTTCAATACAGATTATCTGGGTATAATTACGCTACAAAAAGCACACAAAATATTCGCTGAAGAAATCATCAGGCACTGAAAGCTGAGTTTAATGTTTTGCCATGTCAAATAAGTCTCATCCTCTCTAGTTTGCTGAAGAGCTTTTCGTGGTTTTGCTGCAGGCCATAGTACACTGAAAAGGGAAGTGCACTATGACACTGACCTGATAATATGAGATTTGTAAGTGAGCTAAACGGACATTCTTAATTTCTTTTAATCAGTTTCAATGGAGTTGCTACTTCTAAGGCATTTCATAGCATAATGCATAAAAAGGAAATGTTTTCTCAAGGAGCTCTTTTTTGAAATGATACATCAGCATCCACATTGTGGACTCCAGACAAAATCAATATTATAATAATTATAATAATCTTTCCATTAGAAACTCTTCAAATTTCATTCAACTTTTTGTTGAATTTTATATATGTGTATACATTAGATATGTATATATTATACACTTATGTATCCATTTGTTATGGTTTTTGAAAACATGCAAGATCTGAATTTTCCAGTGTGGAAAACAAGTAGAGTTAAACAAACAGATTCACAAGTATCAAATCTAAAGAATCCTGTTTTGCTGTAGATTCATGAGTGCTGTGAGCTCCAAGGGGAGATTTTCCTGCTGTTTGGACATTTAAGACTTCTTTCCCATGCTAGGAATGGGAGCTTTGCATTTTAGTAAGACATCCTCAGTGAGAGTTTTCTCCTGGTGAAAATGCTGTCAGTCTTTCATCTCCACCTGCTTACCTGCTTTCGCCAAACTTGTTTAATTGCTGTTGAAAGCCCTTCTCATCTGTCAGAAGTGCTTGAAATTGTTCCCTGAATCCAAAAGCCATCGTGGGTTCTGGGAGACTGACAGGTACACAAGCACGGTTACATGAGCTGCTGGAAACTTTAAATGTGTTTTCTGTGTTACAGAGTGTGGGCAGAAACCCATGAAAGGCAGGGCTTGTGCTACGTGGGGAGGGTCAGCAAACCAGCTGCTCTTCTAGCCACTGTTTTTAGACTTTTGGGTCTGAAAGTAGATCACTTAAGGATAATGTAGCACTTATTTGTTTAAGCTTTAGGTTACACCTCTGAACTAAATGTCTTCTCTTACCACCATCTCCCAGTTTGCAATGGGCATTGCTAAGGAGGTTCTCTGTGTGTATGTGTAACACATTATATACTTAATTTTTCCATATGTAAATATGTTTGTGTGTCCTTACAACTTTTGTTTCTGATATAATCTATACTCCATGCATTGCACTCTCCCTTGGACGAATGAATTAGCAACTTAAGCAATTGGCATGTAAAAGGAATTGTGATTAGACTGATGCTTAACTCATTTAGTAAAACGAAGAAAGGTTATTTGCAAGGTGTGCATTATCCCATTTGCTGAGCTTGCTGAGTCAGCAACACTCTGCTTCAATCTCCAAGCAATAACATATTCAACCTGAAGGGGCTGGGCTGCTCAGGAACTGGTATATTGAAAACATCTCACCTTCTTCAAAGTGACCCCGTCCTACGCGCTCTATCCCACCAGCTGATACCTTTTGTGGGTTTTTTTTGTGGTTATACTAGAACTTACAATGAATGTGACCAAAGGAACGCTCGCATACCTGAAAGCACATAATTTTTCCAGTTGTAGCAACTAGTCTAATAAAAGATACAACCTTTGCACACAAGGAGAAGATCCCTTCCCTCTCTGAGAAGAGCAGAGGCCCCGTAGCATCCTGACTCAAATTTACAAGTTCCCGTGCTATGCATGGAAGTAAGCATACTTCATAAAACAGGTCCTGGTTTTCTTTAGCTAGATTGCACAGGGTTTAAACACTTTAAGGGACAATCCAGTGTTCAGTGCCGTCAGTGAGGGCTGAGTTAAACTTGCTTCCTCAAAGAGTTTTGTTCTCTTATGAAAAGGCAGGTACCAGGGCAGTGAGCAGGCACATCTGAGACGGCTGTGGGCGCTGGCACAGCCCCTGCCTGTTCCCAGCAAGGCTCTGCAGAGCTTCACAGTTTGTGCTGTGTGAAAACAAGCAGCTACAAGTGGGTAACTGTCGGACACGTGCAGATGTTAATGCATTTCTTCCTCGTGTGTGAAACACATCTGTGTCTCTTCAGAGAGTTTCCATGACTGGCTAAGGCCCCTGCTGAGTCCTGTGACTGCAAGGTATTGCAAGTATTGCAGCAGACTGCTATTCACTGATAAGGCGTGCCTGTGTGACCTAAGCAGAGTACTTGCACTGATAATAAAAATTGCATTTGCTGAATTATATTGCAAAGCCACCTGCAAAAACAGGACGCTCTGACGCAGAAAGAACGATGCTGAATGCGATTATTTAAATAGTGCTGCAGATACAGTATCCCAGCCAGCCTGTGTCAGCATCCCATGGGTCAGCACAAAATATCTCTGTTGGTTTTGGACTGACTACATGCCACGGAGTGAAACCGTGTACTGGCTTGTAATATATGCCGTACTAAATGACAGAGAGATTGAATAGGTGTGGTGGGGGACAAAAAATCTTGACTATTAGGAACTGCCACAACTGTATTTAAAGTAACAACATGCAGAAGGGTGTTAAGAAAGTAAATGTGGTTCAAATTTGCCATGTCAGGAACAAATTAAATCAGCGTAGTAGAGGATCCGAAGAGAAATGCATTTGGAAACACTTATATGCTGAACCTGGGAGTCTGGGAAATAAGTAAGAGGAACTGGAATTTCTCAATGATCAAGATAAATTCAACTTAATTGTCTCATCACGTTTCAGTGCTAGAGGGACCAGTATGTCAGAATATTGTATAAGCTGTTTAAGCAGGCTAAGGGAGATAAAAGAAATTGTGTGAGAGGAATGACTCTGTGTATGACCCAGTGACTTCTATCTGCCTAACTTAGAACTGGGAAGTGCAGGATCTTAAGAAATGCAGTGCAATATGCTGATTACCAAAGCCCAGGAGCAAGAAGGGGTAGGCAGAGGTGATATTATAAGTCACTGAAGTGAATCTGAAGACAGGATTGAGCTACCGCTGCGTGTGGGAAGAGAACCGTGTAATTATGGGGAACTTTATCTTGGAGACTTGCTGAAGATTCATTTAGCTACCTGTGAAACATCACTAGAGTAGCGTTAAATACTGGATGATAGTTCTACGAAACAAATGTTGTCAAACCTGGTGTGGAAGAATTCTGCTTTCAGGCAGCCTGATAATAGATAAAAATGAATTTATCCACTAGACTGGAAATCAGGGGTTGTCTCAAAAAGAAGTAATCATGACCTGATTGCGTTCAGTATAGTTGAAGAGAAAACAGTCCCAAACAGTACTATTTATACATGCCATTTTGAAAAGGCCAATTTCCCAAAGCTGAGGACAGCCCTTATTAAAGTGACTGGGAAGAGAAATGTATGAATGAAAACTGTAAGTTTTTCAAGAAGAGTTTGCTAACTGGGCGAAATGTTGTTAAGACAACATGTGTGGCAAAAGAAGACAGAAAGTAGAAATGTGCTTACATGTGTATACACATGTTTAAATAGGTATATATTTGTCCACACATATCTGTATATGGGGCTATGTATGTATACCTATAGACACATATGTGGGCATGAATATGCACAGTACTTACGTACTTAAATAAACTGTGTGGCTGTATATTGGGAAAAAAGGGCTAGAGAAAGGGACATAGATATCTGTTGATATTTATATGTTACGAAGTATGGAAATTACTAGCAAAGGTTAAAACAAAATCTACTCTTGGCAAGAAAATTGTGTTCTGAAGTAGTTTTTAATTTCCATAAGGAAAAAAAATGTAGCAATGGTGTAGGCCCAGCAAGGGTTGAAGGTACTAAACTGTTAATAAGAAATGCATCGATGGATGACATGTTCAGAAAATATTTCTGGTTTATGTTTGGAAAGAAACAAGATGATGTACATATATCACGTGAGGATGATGAAGTCTTTTCCAGCCCATCTGTAATTAAGAGAATGTTAGACAACACCTACTTCAGGAAAACAGCTTTAAAGTAGTAGACCCTGTATAACCTACAGCTATGCATCCTAAAAATTAAAAAAAAAAAAATTGCCTGAGAAATTGTCTGGCCCACTGATGTGAACTTGTAATAAATTTGGGGATATTGGAGAAATTTGCCACGACTGAAAACATGCTCATTTTTTTGCCAATGTCCTAACAGCACAAACAGGATAATTCTGATAACGGCAGGGCAGCTAGCCTGACCTCATTTCCAGTAAAATAATAGAGAAGCTGATATGGGAATTCAAGTAATAAAGAACAGGAATATTATTAATGGCAGCCAATGATGTTTTCATTGAACACAGGTCTTGTCAGGTAAGCTTGGCTTGCTTTTTTATGTAAGATTACCTGCTTGGTTAATAAAGTAACTATATTGGCATAATAGACCTTGAAAGTGTTCAGATCAGTATCCTAACATAATTTGATAAAAAATGAAGCATTTTACATTCTTGTGTAAGCACATGTCAAGCAGCTAAGAACTGGTGTATCAAAAGCAGTTGATGCAGAATCATACTAAAAAGGGTATTTCTAGTGAGAATCTAGTGCCAGATCAGGACTCAGCCCACTTTTGCTAATATTCATGTCTTGGTCTTGCAGGAAAAATACTGGATCACTCACCGATCATGCATGGTGCTACAGAAAAGAGAATCTAAATTGCCTAAAAAGTGGAGTTCAGACTGAACAAAGAGTGCTTTAATACAGCCAATTGCAAAATTATAAACATGGAAACAGGGAACATGTAACATATCTACAGAAATGGAGAAGACAGCTTAGGAAAAAAATAGAGACTTTGGAGAGACTTTGGAAAGGCTTTGGAGATCTTAATAGACAACCTCAGAAAGCAGTCTTAGCCCAATGGCAGGGCAAAATGTCTAGTGTGATCCTTGAGTACACACGCAGAAGGGAGTCAAGTCGCAGCAAGGGTCTGATTTTGTCTGTGTTTGTAGTATGTATGCATGTGGGGAGACTCCTGTGGAGTAACATCAATCACATCACAGTCAGCGCTTTAAAAGATTATTTTAAAATTGGAGGAGAATGCAGGGAATAGCAACAATCTTAACTAAGGGTTAGGTAATATACTTGCTAGTTGGAGCACCGTCTTTTTGGTCCACATGAAAAATATATGGGGATGTTAACACAAGTGTAATGCAGGTAGTGGTACAAAATGCAGATACCAGCTTGGGAAGGGCTCTTTCAGTCAGCTGGGACATGCGTAACATAGACTGATGACAATAACCTGAAGCAGTGTCATCAAATTAGCAATAAATTATCTATGTGTTTTTACACATATGAACAATTAATTCCCAGAACAAGCTACCAAAGAGGCCAGTGGACTTCCCACATTTTGGTTCTTCAAACCAGGATGGGACGCTTTTCTAGAAAGATTCCTGATAGGGCTAAACACAGGCAGTGGGGTCCATAAAGGGCACAGAGCAGGGGACGTGGCAGCCTGTGACATGCAAGAAGTCAGGCAAGATGACCTCCTTCTCTCTTCTAATCTTGAACTCTATGAACTGCTCCCAGGGTATAAACCTGGATGTGAAAGTTAATTCAAGGATGGACTGTGTGTGCTACGTATTTGTACATGCTTTTAGTACAGACATTTTACTCCACCTTAAACAATTCCTGTGCACAATTTACTGTGTATAACAAAGTATGGGAGAATTAGTGAGATGCTCTTTATGCCAGAGACTTCCCTGGTAATTAGGAGCAAGTCACTTAATTTCTGTGCCTTGGTTTGCCCACTTCTAGAGACTGAACCCAGCTTTCCTCAGTCCCTCCCTCCACGCTGGAGAGACCTCTGGGAGGTACTACAGAAACGTATTCTTCCAAAAAGGCACAGGTAATCCGAAAACTGGGGTAGTGCACAGGACTGATGTTTCTAATGGATCAGAGAGCTTCCATTCCGGAGAAGATATTCGCGTTACCTTGGTCAGCAATCCACCTGTACTGTGAACCTTGACGAGATAAATATAATTGTCCTGGGATTGGTTATGTAATGAGCTTGCTTTGCAATTTAAGTAATGAATGTGCTGAGAGCCCAGATTAATCTTTTAACTTCAACAATTTCTCCCAAGGGAAAACATATAGAGCCTGGCTATCTGTAATACTATCCTCTCCCAACAGCCAGAGTGATTTGACCACTTGAATGTTTGTTTTGCTTATGTATGTACAGCTCATGTGTTCACAGATTATTTTGGAGGAGGTGGAAGGACCCTGAGCTTCACTTGAGATTGTACAGCTGGGTCTGCGGGCTTTCCCGGTCAGACCCCTTCCTGACGGATGTCATGCAAGCTCTTTGGTGGGATGATTTTAGTTGCTGGTATGGCACAAGTTGCTGGTTGTTTGTTTTTTTTTTTTCCCCCAGTAGGGCCATATTTAATTCTGTGCTCTCTCAGCCCATGAAAGCTGTCCTTTTCAGAAAATAGTAGTTGTAAGTCTGTACAATTATTGGTTCATTAATTGAGGACAAGAGATTATTTTAGTCCCATGGTTTTAGTTTCTTCATTATGCTCCTGTTCTCCTTCTCGGGAGTCTTCTAGAAAATGTAAAGGTACCAGGTACAGAAGATACAGTAAATTTTTATGACAAATGAAACATGAATTCCCAGAGTAACATACACTGTGTAAGATCCTTGCCATCTGTAAATTGCACCAAGTAGGTCAACTTTGGAAGTCAACATCCTATTTAAACTGTCACACTGTACAGAACTGCTAGTTCAACATCGGTGATTAATGACTGCAGAGTCCATAGTCTCATTTCCAAGCAGACTGTCAGTGGCACTCAGTAATCCCCAGAGAGTCCATAGCACAAGTGCTTGGCAATCTTTCCTTTCATGTTTTGTGATCCAATTCAGATTGCTGATTTTCCACAAAGAGGAAACAAGGAGAGGGAACTGACATGAAAACACTTTGTTCTGGAGTAGTTTCTAAACCTGATTTCACCTCCCCTGGCCCGAGTTTGCTCCTATTCTCTGGTATGCCTGTACAAGCCAAGGTATATATTCGGTGCAATCCCACATGAGAACATTGAATCAAATGCCCACACCAGATGGGGATGTGGCCTGCCATCATGGAGGTCGGGGGAGACAGTTTCATCCCAGGGAACCCCATCTCCTCCTGGCTGGTCTGTCCCCACCACCCCGAGACATGACCCACCTTCCCTGGTTCCCCCTTCTCGCTGCTTCTTCACCGAGGCAGGGTGCCAGCCAGGGCTACCTGCCTTCCACCTCCTGGTCCCCATCCTACCATCTATCCATGGGGGTCAGGGACAAGGGTGTATTTTACCATTGTGGGGACATCACAGAAATACTCAACAGCACTGGAGATTCCTTGTGTACTTGAAAGAGAAAGCATAGTTCAGCCCTCTGACAGATCTGTGTGGACAGGAATGTAACATGCACCGAAGACAGGTCTTTTATTTCCTTTTTTGCAAGGATTCTGCTGGCTGGCCCGGACCAGGGGCTGGAAGAGAGGGGTCAGCGACAGGCAAAGAGTGACAGGCAAAGAGCTGACCTACCCCCTGCCTTGCCTGCTCCGGCTTTATGGGACTTCACAGGAGGCTGCACGGGCCTCTGTGTTTGCAGGACATGGTGATCTTTTCAACACAACACAGGTGGCATCCATTACAATATTATCACCTAACATTTGATTATTACAATTTCCCATAATTTGACTTGACTAATCTCTAACTTAGCTTGCACAGCGAGTCCCACCAATGGTTGCAATATATGCTGAAATCATTTAGTTGATGTAAATAAACGAGTAAGTCTAATACAATAGAGTTTATGGCATGTTGTCCTCCTGGAAATAGTTTCAGCAGTAGTGAAGTATAGAATATCTGCAACTGGAAATGTCTGTCCTTATAGCCATATTTGCACAGGTTGAGACAAACCGTACAAATTTAATTTAAAATTAAACAGTGCTAAATATGTAACTTTTTTCACCTACAGTGTATGAAGCTATATCAGGGAATTAGAAGTTTATCAAGCAGGTGTCATTGCACCAGCCAGATCTATGAGATGCTGCTGTCATTTCGATGTAAAAGAATGAATTGTAGTAGGAAAATACTCTCACTTTTTTGTGCTGTTGATGAAGACAAGCTGCCAGAGCCTTTAGCCAGCTGCAGGCAAAGGAGGGAATCTGTAAATAATACAGTACACAGGCTGTAGTTCAGAGGAGATCCTTCTATATTCCTCCCTAGCAGATGAAAGACGGGTTCAGCATAGGATCTTCCATCAACAGGTACAGCTGACTAGCTCTTTAGTTCAGAACCAATAAATAACTCACCTTCTGGGGAAAGAATTTGCCTGGTATGTGTAAGGAAGTATTAATGCCATATTCCAGAGTGAAGAATTTGGACAGGAATGAGTGCCCAAAAGGGCTGTTTGGGTGAGCAGGAGAGTGGAGAGCCTTTCTTCTGAGCACAGATTTAGAGAGTTTGCGTGGGAAGGAAAATAAGAAAACATGTCAGGAGATGGGAAAGGCTATTTAAGCAATCCAGTAACATTAGCGTGAGAACAAATGAGTTTGAACTGGCCCTTATTCTGGAAACTTAGAAAAGCCTCCCGGCAGCGGGAGGGGGTGAAAACTTGGCTAGCTTCTAAAATGGAAATTAAGTCTGTAACTGAGAGTGTCTGATGTGGTCACCTGTGACAGCAGGGCTCTGGGCTTTCTGATCTAGGGCGATCAGCCTCGGAGAGACCTCCCATGCGATGAAGGATTTAAACACACGTTTTGCTCTGTGGGGATGTATTTGCTAATGTTTAAGCTTCTGTAGCTTAAGCATGTTTTTAAAAGTACATTGCATATGCATAGTTCAATTTTGCAGACTGCTGACGCATAAGGCTTGCATATCTGGCCTTGTGACTGCTGTGGACATCTGGTCCTGTGCAGGCTGTGTCTCTCCGTTTTGCACCCATCCCAGGGGAAGAGCAGCAGCACTTCAGCGCTGCACAGTGCCCCAGCTCCAGCACGGCACTGCCAGCACACACCTGGATTTTGGGCAATCGTGCACAGAGCACCGGCAGGCTGGCTTGGTGGGGACCCATCCCAGGGTTCTTCAAGCAACTCGGAGTAGAGGTGCTGTGCTGTCAGGGCAGGAAAGGCAAATACTACTGCAAACGAGCATCCATCAGGCTAAGGGCATGACTGTCACGCTTGCTGGTAGGACTTGACAGGTCCCTCGATGATTTCTTAAAATAAATATTTAACAAGGGCTTTTACAATCACAACTAGCAAGTATGCTTTTAAAATGTTTGAAGGGAAACAAACTTGCTTAAGAATGAATTGGAGGCCAAGACCTGGTAGCCATAGATGTTTATATCAGAGGCTGGAGATTTCCTTCCGCCTGTTTTCGGTACATACGGCAGTTGCCTGCTTCAAGTCCATCTCTGAAGCTGCCTTGCTTCCTGACTAACGCTTCCTTCCTTAGGAGCAAATGCTTATGATGGCTGAAGTCATTGCATTTGTTAGTGATTCATGTAGTTGGAAGATCAGGGTTTCTTTTCCTCCATTGAAAATATTTTTTGAAAAAAAGGTCTTTTTTGCTGCCGCTGCTTTCATAATTAATATTCACACTCAGCTGTTGCATTACAGTGCAGCAGTACAACACCTTACCCCTTTCTTGGGTACTTTTTAAACTGAAAATTACTGGATAAGAGGGTTTAAAGCAGTCTTTATTTTGCAATGTTCAGAAAATTAGCAGAGCTTGTATTTTCAGTCAGATGATTTTGGAGTTTACAAATTGCTCTTATACGGTTCAAGTCTTCACCACCAACTTCAAGTGTGCAGGAACAAGGTGAAGATCCAGCTTCCAAAGCATGGACTCAAGGTTAGAGCTTGCGGGCCTCATCTTCCTTTTCCAAGGGGAAAGCCAACATGAATCTTTTGTCCTGAAGTAATTTTTAAGATGGTCCACCTGACTTTATTAAATTTGAACCATGTTGATTGCAAGGCTGAAAGAGGAAAAGAAATGCAAGGAAGAGCCAAACTGAAAATGAACTTTGGTATATTCCGGAAAGAAAAGTAAAAGCTTCAAATTACACTGTTGTCTGAGCAGCCTGCACACGCTTATCTGCCTGCGGGAGAAATGACCAGGAGGGTGTGGTTTTCTAAACCTTAAATTGCTCAGGTTTATGCAATTCAGCTTTTCTTTGTACCTTCTGTCATGCCATAGGCTTCCCCGTCTGACCCGGCTGCTCTCTGCCTGCAGAGACGGGGCTGAAGGCTGAGTGCGGTGCTCCTGCCTGGCAGCGCCTGCCCAAGCCCGGCAATTTTACACCTGCAGGACTCCACCAGCAGTGGATGAGAGACACGGTAAAGCCAGACACGTGAGTTCAAAGGCTTGGTTTTTTGTGTTGTTCCCACTTTTACCCTTCAGTTGGGTGTGAGTTGTTCCAGAGTAGCAAAGGTGGAAGGAAATGCTCCGGCAAACAAACCAGCCCTGGTTTTGCGGCAGGAGGAGTGGGTCTGAACCTCAGCCTGCATGCTCGGGAGTGCCACGCAGCAAGGCAGCGATAAATATTTAATGTGTCTGTCATTAGTGATTCAGTCTCCCCATAATCTAATGCAGGGATTATTTTCATAATCTCACGGAGAAGGCCATATAACATACCTGTAGGTTGCTGCGTTTCTTGGTAACCAGTGTTAAAATACTACTTACATACATACTACATGCTAGTACGCAAAAGTGCCATGCTTAGTTCATTACCTTTTTGTTAGCTAGATGTGTTTGGTTTTCTGTCTTCCTTCTGCTAAGAAGGTCTATTTCTTCAGTAAACTGCATTAAAATCCAACTGATTATCTGTGGAGAGGTGTCATTTGTACTGCAGCTGCTTTAGCCCATCATTTTACCAATCCTCTGGAAACCCATTTCTTCCCCTCCCGCGAGTTAAATCCCACAAAGTCTCGCTGCAGCCATAGGAGGTACATCGAGGCTACATTTTGCCCCTGCTGTATCTTGCAGCTTGATTCCATGCATATAACTGTAGCTGAGGTGAGGAGAGAATGAGGACTTGGTTTAGTGTATCTTTAGCTCATGTTCTCTTACACTTACTTAAACTTATACTCAGTTCTTAACTCAAATCATCTTGTAATTCAGTACAGATATATGCAATGGTTGCAAACCTGTGGATATGTAAGAATACACATAACTTCTTAGAAGTTTCATTTCTACCGATGAGCCTGGTCGTTCATGTGAGAACATGTATATGCACAGATGTGCCAACACAGAACCCAGGACCGCGAGGAGGCTACGTGGACATCCTCACACACTGAAGTATATACTTGAAGTACTTGGTAAACAGGAGGTCCAAGGACATAAATCAGCAGGACCCATTCAAATGTTTAAAGCTAAGAATGTTCTAGGGTGTTTTTAATGACTAGGGATGGACTGCTTGCATCAAGCTCTCGGCTGCTTTGGCATCTACCAAGGAAAAACATAAAAAACAGGAAAGGTGTGCATATTAGACTTGTATTTCATGCTTTCTCTGGGTGCCTGATGACTAGGAAATGGTTCCTCCAACAGCAGGAAAGGCAAGAATACCTTAGATGACTGTACTGGGCACTACACAAGGCACTTGTTTTCCTACAGTCTCCTGTAGAAACGGAGCTCCCTGTTCATCCCACCCTCCAAAGTGCTTTTCATTTGCTCATTTAGGTTCATGCAGAACAATATCAAGGCAGCTCCACCATTTTATTGAAACAGCACTGTCTATTATCTGCTGTGGTTGAAAAAGCACAAATGCTGATCCGTAAATAAAAGCCAGGATTCACCGTCAGGCATTTGGAAAGCTGCTGCCTTGCGAGGAGTTGTATCCTCAATACTCCCATCCACTTTCCAGAGACTGAAAATTCCTCGTAAGGAAGTGATCTGTTACTAATTTGCTATTTTATATTCTTCCACCCCAAACCTCAGAGCCTATGTATATTTTCCAAAAATATAAATTGAATCAATCTGGGGAAGCTTGTCTCTTCGTTATCTTTTTCTTGCCACCTGAAAATATTCTTTCTCCTGCTGCTAATTTCCCTTACTTGTTCGTGATCCTATACAAGTGTCCTCCTCTTCACTCACATGAGTTCTGCTTTTTGGAAGGCTGTTCGAAGCCCATGTGTTGGAGCATTAACTGCATCAGGACTTCATTGTAGCACAGAGTTGGGAAGAGGAATGTTCCTGGCTCTGGGTTGTGATCGTCTATCAGGAGAGAAAATTGAATTGTCTTTTGGAAGAAGTTTGAAGGCGCTGGCGTCTTCCCCCAGCATAGCTTTTCTTTTGCAAAACGCAAATAAATCTTGCACACAGGATGAGATGATAGATTAGCTTCATTTCACTGCAAACCAGGAAATCAAGCAACATTGTTTCCAGCAGGAAGGTAAATTAGTAAAGGCTTTCAAATGCAGAGAGTCTCCTCCAGGCTGGCTGCTGGAGGGAAGCAGTCTGGTATTTCTGGAGCTGTCAGTCCCGTCTGCATGGCTGGGTGCTGCCGCCTGGCCTGCCTGGCTCCTCTCACTGCAGGGGCAGACGGAGGCCTGTGGCTCATTCTGAGGGACTCTGTGGCCAGAGCCTTTTGGGGAGCTAATGAGGCCCCCCTCTGGCTACAATGGCCAGACCCTGGTACCATGCAAGGCTGCCTGACTTGGCACTTGTTTCCAGTGCACGTCCAGTCCTTGAATTTTTGCTCCTAGAAACCAGGATGGCAAAGATGCAGTTGATCTTTCTGAGGCTTTCCCCAATGGCTCAGGCTGAATCTGTAAAAAAGATCATTACCTGAATCATGTGATTCGAGGGGACTCAACACAGAAGCAGAAACTTTCACCTTCGGTAAATGTTCAGGGAACGGTTAGTTGGCAGCTCCTGTCGCGTACAACCACGTCCAACTGTGTACAGTTGTCACCCCTCTGAGTAAACATCAATTACTCCTTTACAAGGAAATCAAGGAGCTGAACACCCTGAAACTTCCTACCTGTCTAGCAGCTCCTGGCAACCCCCTCCTTGGTCCTCCAGTTTTACTTTAATACACCTGCAACATTCTTACTAAAACAAAGAGCCTTAATAAAACAATGGTTTCCATGTGCCAGTAATTTCTTATTAAGGGATGATGGCTACTTCTCTGTCTGGATTGATGCATCTTTTCAGAAAATGGCTTGTCTGAAAGCAGGTAAATTTTGATCTGATTTTGGATATAATTCTTGTCCATATTTTGCTTGTATTTTCCCTAGTCTTTTTCTTTCCATGCCTACAGCTACATAGTGTAGATACTGTTGAGATGCTGACGTTAAAAAACATGGGTGATGCTGTTATTTGCTGTTCTCCTTCAAAGCTGTTTTGTTTTGGTTTGGTTTGGGTTTTGTAGCTCTTTGTACTATATGTTTAACTGTATCCGTTCACACAGGATTTTGCAAGTAGAATTCAGTGCTGGAAAGTATCTTGTAGCATAGCTTTGGTTTTTCATAGTTTCAGTCTGAGGAGTCATCTAATCATACTACTGCTATTTAAAAGAATATCACAGTTTAGATCCAGTCAAAAAGGGTCTGAGGCACTGAAATAGCTATGACTTGTAGGAAGAATTTCAAAGAATTAAAAAAATCCCCTTGCCTGTCTGCATGCAGCAGATCACATCTGACCGTGTGGAAGGATGCAGGAAGCAGAACAGTTTGAGCAGGTAATTCCTAATTGGTTTCTCATCACAGAATTAAGCAGCACACGATTGGTCTCCACACCCACAGAACCAGTTCTGATACTAATTCAGCCACAAACTTAACTATCTTTCCCAGGCTGGTGTCACTTGCGTGTCCTGAATGACAAAACCTTAGTAAGCCTCTTCATTTTAAGGAGAATGTTACAAGGCCATCAGCAACACATGCATGTTAATTAGAAATGGACTTTATCGGGGAGTTCCCACAAAGCCCCAATTAAAGCAGTGATGAATCAAGTCCAGTGAGTAGTACCATACTCAGGGATGCTGTTTCCCAGCACTGAGCAGATGAGGGCAGAACCAGGCTCTAGAGGATGTGTTTTGGTAGCTGAGGGCTTTGTCACTATAATAAACAAAATTTATTTGCTGAGACATTTGTTGGACAGGGATCTTGGTCATTATCCTGCTACAGAAGGGCGCCCTGGAATGGAAACTATTGCACAGCCTTAGCTAGAGAGCTGCTTCCACTCCTCCTTGAATACTTTGTGTTTCCCCAGTCCCTTCCATTCGGAAGACAGTTATAAGCTCTAGTGCACAGCTCACTCCCAAATGAGCAATAAGGACTATCAGCAGATATAAATGGGCACTGTCAGCACTACTTCATAAGAAAGATAACTGAGTGAAAGACAGTATGCTGTTTGTTCAAGACCCAAAAAGTAACCAGTGTTAGCACCAGGAAACTGATAGTCAGACCACAGTAGTTGGGCTGCTGGGTTCAGCCTCTTCAGCATGCAATAAGTTTCCCTCTTTTAAACAGTGCATTTTTCTTAAATATGAAATTCAGCACTTGACATTGCAAAACGTCTGTAAGCTCATCCCAACTTCTTCCCCTTGCCCCCTGAAATTTCTGTTTCCAGCTGCATATTGTGTGTCTGCCTATTATTTAGAAGGCTGCCTCTGGGCTGTACCTCTCTCCTAAGTTGTTGAAATTTACTTGTTGACTACCCTGCCTGGGCTTGTGCCCTCCTTTTTCCAGGTTCCTGAATGGGACTGGGCCCCAGCAGCTGTCACCCTGGGACTGGGTGGCAGGGAATGCTTTCGGATTGCATTATTTTAAAAAGCAGAGTGTCACTGTTTCATGCAGTTCTTCAATAGAGACTGTTTTTCTGGTTAGAATTTGTTTATTCAGTCATTTTTTGTGGATTCATGTGGCAGGAGAAGGAAATAGTAAGATACAGATACAATTTAAATTATAGACATTTACAGGCCTATAACTTAAATTATAGATTAAATATATAATCTTTAATAATTATAATTATATATAAATTATAGTACTGGAGTTACGTGCAACATAAGTAGAATTGACATATAGATGACTAAATCCTTGCTCCATTGAATTTGTTTAATTTTGCCATTGAGTGTGATGGGCCGGATGTTTTACCTAAAGCATTCGCTTCTGTTGCTTAGACTAGTCACACTGGGGAGCCAGCTGCTGCAAGTTGCTGCTGTCCCCCCGTGGGTCCATGTTCATGAAGCAGAGGATGCAGTCCTAGAAGTCAAGAGTTTGTGAGGGCTTTCCCTCAGATCAGGTCTGAGAGCATCTCTATGGCCACATTGCTGCATAAGGACTCTTGTGATGGAGGCTGGGCATTGGCATCACGGGAGCTCGGCCCTGCAGCATGGAAGCAGCCAGCTGCCCCTTCCCCTGCTCACCTAACCACGCTGCGGGCTGCTCCTGAAAAAGGTCCCCGCAGGGTGTTGTGACAACTCATTAAGTAGTTTGTCAAGCATTAAGAGACTCCTGGATCAGAGGAGCAGTTGTAAAGGCACAGTGTAATTAAAGCATGGGTTACTTCATCACGTGTTATTAGCAGGGTTTTCCATCACATGTTCTGCGCTTTGTAGCTATTAAATATTATCTCGTGGTCACATGTGAGAAGGTGCTGTGTGGTCTGAGGGTGGCAGACACCATGGCCGTGGGAGGCAGGGTGAAGTGTAAGGCTTCAATGTCCTCCGGGGCAGAAGTCCTCCACACTGCTTTCTGCCCCTGCCCTTTTGTTCCCTCTTCAGCAGTTCTTCCCACCCCTGGTGCTGAGGGGGCAGAGAGGTAGCATCGCCCACCTTCCCTGCTGACCCACTTGGGGCCCTGGGAGAGGATTGTGAAGAGAGATTAAGACTTATTGTGAAGCTGTATTAAGTCAAGATTTTCACATTCCCATGCATTTTGCTTTACGTATTGCATTGCTATTTTCAAGTTAAGTAGGGCAGGCCCGCACAGAGGACACGTGGTTGGCATGCCGGCTTGTTTGTGCAGATGCTGTAGCTCTTGCAGCGGTTTTGTGTTGCGTTGTGTTTGTCTGTGCGGAGTGAACATCTAACAGGGGACGTACAGGTGCTCTCGGGATGCGTTAGTGCTAGCTGAGCCCCTCATATGTCACGAAGCTGCGAGTGAGATGGGCAGGTCATTCTTCATCCTTACCAACATAAATGTCATCCTGCAAAACCACAATGGAGTTTGCACCACAAAAGGGATAAAAGTTACTTTAAAGCATTTTAGAGGGTGCTGAGGGTGGGCGTGTGTTTTTTGGTAAATGTTCTTGGTCCCACAGATTGGGAAGTCAATGAGATTACTTACCTGCTGTCTGAAGACACAGAATCTTAAAAGCGTGGTGAGCAAAACATTTTAATCAGGACAAGCAAGTCTTCTCTGAGACTAAATGGGCACCACTGGCAACCAAGGTGCCACCATCTAGCTGTGCCTTCCATCTCCCCCAAGCATGATCAACCCCTTTTCCCTGCTCCCCAGTACCCCCTAGCCCCTTACCCTTGCATACTGGTAGCAGCTTGCAGTCACATTGAGGGTCATTTTTTCCCCTGATAGACCACGGTCACGGGGAGTTTTGTTGTGCTCTTTCAGCTAGGCCAGCTTGGAAAATAGCTGAACAATGCATGGTGGAGGAAAGGATATCTTGCTTTTCTCAAAGAGGCTGGGTACATTTGGCCTTGGGAGCGTAGTAAAAAGTGCATCCACTCATTAGGAAGCC
This sequence comes from Pygoscelis adeliae, assembly GCF_000699105.1. Taxonomy (NCBI): domain Eukaryota; kingdom Metazoa; phylum Chordata; class Aves; order Sphenisciformes; family Spheniscidae; genus Pygoscelis; species Pygoscelis adeliae. The sequence continues at coordinate 4,610,771 of NW_008824243.1, forward strand.
AGAAAGCAAGGGGCATGCCTAGGGAGAAAGCTTTTTGTTCAGGTAGGTACCTCCGTTGACGGTATGGGCCATCTCAGTGCCTGTGCTGCTGTGCATGGTAAGGCATGGAAGCTGGAAGTGGGGAAGGGAAGGAGAACAAGCTTTTTGGATTACATATTGGGATTCAGTGGGCAGAAGAATTAGTGAACGCTATTTCCCCGTGGCTTTGTCTAATATGGAGTAGCTCCAACGTCGGTTTTTCTTGAGGGCTGACTATGCATATTTCCCTTTTCCTGCCTGTCTTCGTTGGTATCCAGTATGGTTTGGGTTCACTCTGCAGCCTTGCTTTTTGTGGGAACATTAATTTTTTTCTCTCTCCTACCCAGTCATCTATTCTCATGGTAATTGTGATAATTCAATGTATATGGAGGCTTCTGCCATTCTGTCAGAGTGGGCTGGAATGGAAAAATGGATCCAAAAGGTACTGGGGAGAAAAAGAGCAGGGATGAACAAAGAGACTCACAGAGAGAGAGAGAACAAGTGCAGAACTGCCCTATTTCTTTAGGAAACAGGGTAGAAGCAGTGTCATGGGGTTAATATCAGGAACCAAATTCATGCTGAAGGTGCATAGCATTTTATTTAATTTAACTTAGTTTAATTTTATTTTATTTATTTTAAAGCAAATGCATTTTATTCCAAGTCTTGCACTTTACTCTGTAGTGGCAAGGTTTTTGTGTAATGTCTCACTGTTGCAATGTACCCAGTGTGGGTCCGTATATGCCTGGGGGTTAGGCTGTCTGGATTGAGGAGCACCTGGCTGGAGCACCCCATAGCTCCAGAGTGGTCCGCAGGCCCACGTTTCCTTGCTCTGAAACACAGGAGGACGGTGGGCAGACACGTGTCCCCCATCACAGAGACACACCAGACACACCTGGAACAAGGACCGAGGATGCACTCCCTCACGAGATTTGCATGGACTGTTGTACCTATTCCTAGCTACCAGCATCTCGAAAGGCAGCTGGAGCACGCGGTTATCCAGCCACACAAATAGAGTTTTGTGATTTGGTCAAATGGCTGGAAGCAAGCTTGTGGTATTTGTGAGGTTGCCAGTCTTGCCAAAGTCAGCCGGAGCAATCAGCCAAATCAGAGCGGTTACGCACCTTTTGTTACATAACTAGCAAGGCAATTTTATAATTTAGTATGTGAAATGCCGATGGCATTTATTATGTCAATTAGGATGAGCACATGTTTAGGAAGCACTTTAGGAGTCAATCATAATTGCTTACACAGCCTGGCTTCAGCCACATGATTGACTTCCTTTGAGCAGGTAGACCGTGTGCCTTTGAGAAGCAGTTACCGACAGCCTGCCCATTTTGCTACAACACATCTTCGCACTTGGAGTCTGAGCTTGTAGTTCTGGCATAAGCTGTTGGTCCAAGTCCGGGTTTACTGAACTTTGAAAAAAGCAAGAAACAGAAATTATTACCTCAATCAACATAGTATTTGGCAACTAGAGGCATGCCAGCAACAAGTCTTCTCAGAAATACTACCTTCTGCTAAGGTGAGTTCATTCATAGGACATGTTCCTTGTAGTGTGGGTAGGTTAACCTGCGGATATGTAGTCTTATTCAAATCTTCTCCTCACTCAAATCTTGTCCAGCTGTTCCTAACATTCTCAAATTACTTCTGGGCTGAATTTTTTCATTTTAACATGCTGAGTAAAGTTTTGTATCCATGAAATCGTCAGAAAGAGCAATTCAGGTTTGTGTGGGCATGCGAGAGACACATGAAAAAGCAGACTATATTTCCATACATTCCTAACAGATGTTTCAGATAATTCCACAACAAAAAACTTTTTCCAACATTGGTTTATTCTGTAAATTCCAGCATGAGCCACAGGGAAAACCATTCTTTTTCAAATAATCTGGTTCTGGTTTTTGAAGTTATTGTGCGTGCAGGCACAGTATGACATTTCTGTTAGGTTTCACAGCTTGAGCTACAACTTAAAAAGCCGGGATTATTCACCTACTGTACTGTTGGATTTTTCTATTCAGTTGGAAATGCCTTTCATCACTAAAGGCTCTGCAAAGTGCTTTGATTGTTATAAGCTCTGAGAAGGCCTTTTTGACTAATAATAACTTTGAAAAAACAGCTGTCTTAAAGCTGGGGCCAGGCAGAGGAGAGGTTTTTGGAGCTCCTGTTTGTTGTCTCAGAGACATTCTGTACTGATGTGCTGAACTTTTAAATACAATTATTTTCCTCTAAGAGCCAGCTCTAACAGTCTTTCCTATAATCTTAAAAGTCAAGCTGAATTCTTATCATCTGCTAAATCGATATCTCCTGGATGCCCAATGCTTCTCCAGCTACTGACTTTTTACCTGGAGGTATGCATCTCACGTCTGCCCATAACAAAGCTTTGTTGGAGATCGTCTACTACTGATTACGCCTCAGGCAGAAAGAAAATGTTGTGACTTTTCTATAGGTAGAACAGATTTAAAAATAAGGGGAAAAAAAAAATAAGGGGAAAAAAGACAGAGAAAGATACATATAGGAGGAACGCTGGTCCTAAGATTTGATGATAAGGTTTTAGGCACGTTAGTGTTTTATAACCTTCCTTTGAACAAAGTTTCAAATCTAGGCAGACTGACTCACCCCTTTGGCCTTAAGTGCAGCTATGCCAAGGTTGGTGCAAATTATTATATGATACTTTTTAGCCAGATCTTTGGAATGTGAATCACTGTCTTTTTGGATGGAAAACACTGTATAATAGGTATTACTGCAGTATGGGTCACTCTATAATGTTTTCCACAACTGTTGTCGAGTATTGTGAAACAAACAGGCTGCCCAATGGCCTCCAAAATAAGTACTACCTTGAACAGTAAAGTCAGTGTAATCTAGAAAAAACTTCAGTCGGAGAGAAGCAGTTAGTGATACAAAACACCGTAACGGGAAAGCTGGGAAGCCTGCTACCAGGAAAGACAGTTTGATGAAAGATAATGAATTAAAACAGCATTAAAATTTCTCTAACTAATGGCAAATAGTTTTGAATAAGCATTCAGCCCAATGCCTCATTATAAAACCCTGACTGTGAAATAGGTGGAGTGATTTTGTAACCTGGATTCTCACAGGAGTAGGAAGGACTATGCGCTCCTGAGTATTGTCACATCTAATCCTGCATAACCTGAGGGTTCTGAGCTTCTGCTAGAGGGTGAAGGAGGACCTCTGCTCCCTCCTGGCTGCGATCCACTCTTCTCCCCAGTGTGGGTGAGCCACTAGATGGGGACAATGCCCACATCTCCTGACCCGCCCAAGTCTAGCCACTGGCAGCTGGGCTGAGGCTTCGTTAAAGAGTTAATATTTTGTGACTGTGAAAGGTGCCGAGTATCCTAGCAATTTTCTGTGGGTATTTTTTAACATTAACAAGCAAGATGGCAGTCTCCGGGCTCTCAGCAAAACCAGCTGAGTATCAAGAAAGGCAGATGCTGGTTGCAGCATGCTCGCAGCTAGTGTGGTGAAAGGAAGGCCAGGTAAAAGCATCTCTGGAAGAATAACGAGCTTGTAACTTAGCAGCTGGCCATGCTGCTGTCACAGAGCGGTTTCCTTACACGCCTGCAGACCAGCCCCTTTGGCCATACAGTGCCATGCTGAACCACATTAAAGGATGGCTGTGACTCACTTAGAGGTGCACATTCATAGGAGATAATAGCCCTTGCAGGGGCTGGGGGAAGAATGCAGCACAACTTTGTTATCGCAGTCCAGCTAAGAAGAGCACGACAGCTCTGTCGGTAGTACCTTTACTTCCTACGGGGTTGTGCGGCAGAGAAACGGGGCATGAAAAGTCATCCCCTTTTAATCAGCGGATATAGGATTTGTTACGCACATGCTTAGAGTCCAAAAATAAAACAAGAGGATTAATAAAATGTGTTACTTAAATACACAGAGAGAAAAACCAAAACAAAACCAACTAATATTTAGCAATCTTACTGTACTATTCAGAATCCATTTTCCCTTTGCATGCTGGCCACCCTTTCCCTTGACCCTGAGGATTTCATTATCCCCAAGCCATGCTACTTCAGAGCAACTGGAGCTAAATTCCTCTACCTGTTTTGCAGCTCATCTGTGTTACTCCTTCATTTTCCAGTGATGCCCATTCACTGGCTTGTCTTTCACCATTTGGGATTTAAGCCTGCTGCTGCCCTTCCAGGCTCCACATCACTGTTTCTCTGGCCTTTGGGCATCTGTTTATTCCTTCTTGTGTTAGCCGCTTCCTCACTATCTTTCATCACTTAATTCTTTCTCTTTTGGCCTTGCTTGCTCATTTTTTGCTACTTGAAGCTTCTTCTATTTTGTACCACGCTACTTCCAAGTGCAGCCTCCTGAACTGCTGGGTTAATATTTGACAGTGTGGCTGGGCGGAGGCGGTGGGGCTTTGGCACTCTGCTCGCCGAGCCCTCCTCTTCCTACATTGCTGGCAGTGTAACTGTGATGGTAAGTCAGGGTTTAAGCTTAAGGTTGCTTAAATGCTTCATTGGGGTGGGACAACTACAGGCTTGGCTGTGCAAGGAGATGAAAGGCTTCCTCTCTACCTACTCTCCATGTTTACTGCCCATGCTTTTTGTCTGGGTTTGTTTTGTTATTCTCTTAAATGCTTCCAGTGGCTGCAAATTCCTAAGCAGTAAAGACCTGTAAGATGCAAACTCCTTCAAAGCGGTGCAGTCTGTTGGGTAACTTTTAAAAAAAAAGTGTTGCCATGAAACTGGCTTTCACTGTGGTCACAGCCCTGGGGGTTATTTCATGCCCTAATGTGACCATTCTCATTCCAGCTTGTGGCTGAAAGCTTGGCAATATGAATATCCAGGATGACTATGTTCTTCCTTCATCATTTGCACCATATTCCTGTGCTTCAGCTCTGTGCCTTGGGTGGGAGCTTGACTTACTGCATTGTTGCAACACTGTGAAATTCTTACAAATCAGTCTTTAATTGTATTTATCTAAGCCAAGCTGTGCTAGGTGCTGTACAATTATGCTAAATCTGGGACCCAAACTGTTGAAAACTTCCTGCACAGCAGCGAAGCGGCAAGCGTGTTGTCTTCTTGGGCATGACATCACCACCACCTCTAAAAGCTCCTCCTGCCAATAATCATCCATGCAGCAACCGATCCCTGTAAATATGGCTCTCGCTGTAAGCCAGCATGAGACTGCCAAGGTGACATCCTTGCCCTGCTGAGGTTGCCAATGGTGTTGACACCAACTGCAGATGGACGTAGGATTCCTCCACCTCATTTCCCCTCTCCTCCTCCCCCAGGCACGGGCCTCAAAAAAGAGAAGTTCAGCCAGGTAATAATTGCCTTTTTTCACTTAGCTGTGGTTTACCACCTACCTGTACACTTGCTCAAAGTGTATTTTATTGTTCATAGTTAATAGAAGAAGTAGAAATACACACTGGTTATCAGCAGATCAATTTAAAATCCCCTTTTCCCTCTCTTCTGCATTGTTCAAGAGGAACTGTTAACAAAGCTTAACACCAAGGCTTTAAGCTTCCTAAAAGGACATGAAATTAATTATGTAACTTGTTATGACAGCGTATAAATGTTAAAAATACAAATGACTGCAGACATTGCAAACAACATCTGCCTCTGACCGAATCTGTGTGACAACTCCATCGCACGCCCTCAGTGCTAACTCCTGTGGTAGTATAATCACCTCCCAAAGACAGACATCGATCATTTCACTGCTTGATATGTCCAGCAATTTAAGAAGGTTCATTGTGGGCGAACATGGACCAGATCAGTCAGAAGAGGCTGATAGATTTTCTTTTTTTTTTTCCAGAATTTATGTTATAATCTCATCTAAATTTTCTAAATAACAGAAGCCATAGGACTTGAATTAAGTCCTTCTAAAAATTCAATGCCTGTTACTAATTAACATGGATGTTTTTGCTTCCCTGTGCTGTAACAAGTATTTGTAATTTATGTAAACATTGTAAAATTCAGGTACAACTCCCTGCACCTGCCCTTTTTCACTAGCAATGCATTACTAGCACATCAGGTTCATAAAGAGTATCCGTAATGTGGCCAGGACAGTCTGGCTTTGCATCTGCTGGGGCTTCTCTCATCATTTTTGCTGCTGCAGAGCATGGCCTTAGGGCAGCGTGCTGGGTTTGGCAGGGGTAGAGTTAATTTTCTTCATAGTAGCTAGTATAGGGCTCTGTTTTGGATTTGTGCTGGAAACAGTGTTGATGATACAGAGATGTTTTTGTTCTTGCTGAGCAGTGCTGACACAGAGTCAAGGCCTTTTCTGCTTCTCACACCACCCCACCAGCGAGCAGGCTGGGGGTGCACAAGAAGCTGGGAGGGGACACAGCTGGGACAGCTGGCCCAAACTGACCACAGGGATATTCCATACCATGTGACGTCATGCTCAGCATATAAAACTGGGGGAAGAAGAAGGAAGGGGGGGACGTTCGGAGTGATGGTGTTTGTCTTCCCAAGTAACAGTTAGGCGTGATGGAGCCCTGCTTTCCTGGGGATGGCTGAACACATGCCTGCCCATGGGAAGGAGTGAATGAATTCCTTGTTTTGCTTTGCTTGCGTGCGCGGCTTTTGCTTTACCTATTAAACTGTCTTTATCTCAACCCACGAGTTTTCTCACTTTTACCCTTCCGATTCTCTCCCCCAGCCTACTCTGGGGGAGAGAGTGAGCGGCTGTGTGGGGCTTAGTTGCTGGTCAGGGTTAAACCACAACAGGCAGTGATGCCTCTCTTTCTCCATTGTCATTGTGGAAATAATTGTAGTCGCTTCGGAGCTGTAGCACCGTTTCCAGTTGTACCTAATTTGTATCAGGGGAGTTGATGTGTTGTACATGTGGGAGAGGAGGAGCGGTACTTTCAGGGTTAGGGCACGAGGCAGGGAGGGGGCTGTTCGGATGCTCGTGTTCCTGTTCCTGCGGGCTGCTCCTGCCTCAGAGCAGGGCTTTGGGTCCAGCTTTCAGCAGGCTTGCTGATGGGAGCCTGATCGGGTCTCCTGCCAGCAGGAAGCAAGAGTTTCTGTCCTTGGGAACATCCAGGAGGCAACAAAATGTTGGGGTTGGCCATATTCTGGTGCATGGTGCATGAGGAGAGCACCCACATGGGTCCACCTGTGCTGGTACAAGAGGACGTGACAGGAGAGCGGAGAAACAACATGACATTGCCCGCTCCCCTGGTTGCCCCTGGTGCAAGGCATTTCGAAAATGTAGGAAAGAACAAAGTTCATAAAGCAATGCTATTTTTGTCATGCCTTATTGATTTCTAATTCATTTTATGGCTATTTTTAAAGCCACAATCCCACAAACTCCCCAATTGTGTATTGCCATTCTTGCAAGGGGCCCTGTTGACTTTGGATGGGCTCCCTCCATGAGCGAGGGATGTGGAGATCAGCTGAACACTCTCCCTCTCACTCTGCAAAACACAGCTACTGGTAGATCAAACACCAGCTCACAACAACCCCATTTCGTCGAGAAGTTAGCTAAGAGCTGCCTACCAGGAGTCATTTGCCGTGCTCAAACAGTCTCCACCTCAGCCTCATGATCATCTTTTCTCTTGTTTCATTTTGCTGTGTGTCACCTTAGTAGAACCAAATAATACTGTTTTTAATTCCTATATTAAGATAGTAGGTAGAGCTGCTTTCTGCACTATAGAAGGGCATTCCTTTCTTCACAAAGAGCTGTTCATAAAGCTCTGGTGAATGTTTTTACAAAAGGAAACTTTTGCCACAGTATAAAGTATTTTAAATATTTGCAAGAATTCTAATAGGTGATGATTTTAATTCAAATGAAGCTGCTGCTAATCAGGAGACAGAGCTTATGCAGAACTTAGTCTTGCAAGCAAAAAATATTATACAGCCACTCAGCATAATTGCTACGTAAGAATAGGATCTAGCAAAGCATTAAAGTAAATGTTTGACATTTAAGCATCTGGTTAGAGTTAGAGCGGCTATCATTTTACCTTTATGTCAGAAAAACCCTGCCATGTTAAAGTCCAATTTCTCAGGTTTAGAGCCCATGAGCTTTGCATAAAAATAAGGTTTTATTTTATATGAAAATGTGCTTTGTCATAGTCAGATTTGTTTTTATTCTTTCCCTCATTTGCCCTCAAACGTGGGTGTCTGAGGCTGACACATTGTCTCAGCAAATTAAGTCAAGCTGGGAGCAAGGGTACAGTGTTACGGCAGAGCAGCAAATAAGATTTAAATTTTCAAGGAAGAGTATTAATTAGGCCATTCCATATTTTATATCTTCATGTTTATTTTCAAAGCAGTATATCAAAATAAGCATAGATGTAATGAGACATAAGTGCTCCAACGAGCAGTCGGGGTTCATCAAGTAAAAACTACAAACCACTCTTCAGTTTTGCTGCCACCCACAGAGTTTACATCTTTAAAATACCAGCAGGCAGGTGCTCTGGCCAGAGCTAACTAAATGGGTCTGTAGTTAGGGACACACTGCGTTTCTGTAATACAATTTGTGGAGGGAAAAGACCTAATTTTGAGTGATACAGTACTTGGCATCGTGTTGTGGACTTCACTTCAGCGCGTGAGGTGTTTGGTGCTTTGGGAAGTAAAATGAAGTTTTCAGCTGGTTACGCTGGTGCAGATGGTTGTAACTGCTTGACTTGAGGCATCCAGAGCAGTGCCATGGGGGATAGGCAGATAAGCTTTGAATGCGAGGTCCCAGGTCCCCGAGACATGACAGTGGAGAACTGAACTCTCCCCGAAGTTCATTCTTGCTGTCTGTAACACCATTATGCATAATGTAAAAGATGGGGTCTTGTGTTCAATGGTTTTGAGAATCGGAGACATCCATTGCTGTTGTGGGAAGAGGATGGTCTAGAGGGTCCCAAGCTCTAAATCCTCGTGACCCCCAGTGTCCTCCCTCTGGCTGCGTGTACAGTGTCTGCACACTGGTGTGTGTTAGGCGAAGTTGCTGCTTTCCCTCGCTGTGCTGAGCAGGTGTCTTGGGCAATAACCATTATTCTTACCTGTATTTCTGCATACACTCTTGCAATGTTTGCCTACACATGATGCTGCTTTTCCAGCAGAAGTAATGTGACCACAAAATCAGCTGACTGGAACTGCAATTATATGCTAATTTAAGGTTTTCAACCATTAAATGCCTGTAACATTCTTCCTATTTCGATAGCTTTCTTTACAATGAGAGTAGTTGTGTAAATTGAGCTAGATTTAAAGGAAAAGAAGTCCCTGGAGTTAACTCTCTCCTTTTAATTTATTTTCCACTTCTTTGCTTCACCCTCCTATCCCAAAGATGCAATCCTTCCCTAAAACCTGCTAGAGTACTTCATATCCAGATACATACTGTAAGTACGGTAAGAGAAAACAATCCAGAACATAATCCTTCGGCTTTCTTCCCCACAGATCTGATGGCACACAAGCCTTGCTGCGGCTCTCACGAATAGAAAACAGGTCGGGTATTTCCGTCTGCCCTCTTTTGAATTGCATCAATTCTGATTATGAGCCAGAAAGAAGAAGAAATGGAGGACAGCTCCCCGCCACTCTGTGTCACCTGCGGCCAAGCGCATTTACCAGAAGAAAACCACTTGTACAGCTACACCGAAGAAGTAGATGATGATCTGATATGCCACATTTGCCTGCAACCTTTGCTTCAGCCGTTAGACACGCTCTGTGGTCACACCTTCTGCACAGCCTGTCTTACAAACTTCCTCGTGGAAAAGGACTTCTGCCCCATGGACCGCAAGCTTGTGATTCTCCAGACGTGCAGGAAGTCCAGCATACTAGTGAATAACCTCCTGGACAAGCTAATGGTTAGCTGCCCTTTCACAGAACACTGCTCAGAGGTCATGCAACGCGGTCACCTTGAACAGCATTTCCAAACCCAGTAAGTTGTTGTTGATAAACCCTTTTTTCACTCTTTTTCTTAAGGAGAGGAAAAAATATCTTCAATTAGTGCTGATTAAAATAGACAATTAATATAAAGAGAGATTTACAGATTTCAGTCCCAATTAATGCCTACAGTATCATGAATTTAGAGCTGAATTTAGTCCATTTATTTGACAATATATCTTTTTTTAGAATCAAATGCATTCAAGGTACTTCATGCTATTGTTAGCAGTTCTGGGCAGACACCTTGTGGTTAGCTGCATAATGGAAGTGTGTATTTAGTCATCCAAAGATATCTGTGAGTTTTAGGAGCTGAGCTATCATAAATATTTTAGTAGTACATTAAGGGTTTTATAATTGCCCTTTCTTCAATCCTTTTTGGAATCGTAGATGACCTATATGAGAAGTAGAGCAGAAAATATTCCAGTTTGGTATTGGTCTTTGGAGCTGAGCGCTCCTTTCTTCCAGGTGAGCACTTAGCCATGCACCGCACCGTGGGGCTCACAGAGCCCCGGCTTCTCTGATGCGGTGTAGAAGAGCTCGCTGGCTGGACTCCCCCTCTGGGCTTACCTCCTCCTGGTGGCCAGGACACCCTCTCTCTTGCCTCTGGGAGAGACATTTCCAGGGAGCAGTTTGGTTCCTCTGCAAGGAGAGAACTGGTGATGGACGATCCTCTGTTTTGCAGAGCAAAAGCACGTGCTGCTGCTTTTGTCTTGCATCTTCTGTCTTTTGAAAGGACGGCAGAAGAGTAAAGAGAGACATTCAGGGCTGTGATTACTGGTGGCAGACAAATGCTTTGGCATAGTCCAGGTAACAGCACCTTGGATTTGAGGAGATATGGGGTCTAAGACATGCCCTTTTTTGTGGCCTGTGTCTGTTGTCCAGTGAAATGTCTTCCCCTGTGGTTTGCAGGTGTGAGTCGTGTTCCTAGGTGTGTGCTTCTGCCTGCGCGTTGCAGAGGAAGCCCTGGGTGACCAGCGCAGGGCTCCAGACTGCTGGTGGGGGCACATTCCTGCACAGACATGGTAATGCTGAGGGTCAGAGCATCCCTGGTGAGCAGGTTGGTGAGCTGGAGCATGGATGTGTGTTCACGTGGCTGCAGGCTTCTGGGTCTTGAAGCCCGTAACTGGAAACAGCTCTGCAACCTGCCATTCAAACACATCCCCATTTGAACTGGAGGTGTCATTTTCTAAAGCATCTGGATTCTCATGAGGAATTTATTCACTGAAGATATTCACTGAAGCTATGGTGGTTTAACCAACCAAAAAATATGGCCATTTTGCATTACTAAAACTGAAAAAACCCACTAGCAATAAACCCCTTCCAGAGGACAAAACCCCACTTTTCACATGCTAGAGGCTTGGCGTTTGTGGATTTGAGTGCCCTTGGCCCACCCAGTTCTGGACCTGGCTTTCCCTGTTGAGGGTGCTGCTGTCTCATGGCGTAAGAAGCGGTGGCAACAGCCTCCAGCCCAGGCCAGCAGTGTGCTGCAAGGTTAGCTCTCTGCTGCTAAGGGATAAAATTAGCAAAGTTACTTATAATTTTCTGCCTTTGCTCAGTACTTCTCTGGCATGCCTCAAATACAAATTTCAATAGTAATGCAGGTAAAGGGACTGACAGTCTGCTGTGAGCTACTGTCACTGAGATTATGTTTCTCTACAGATTCCAACCACAAAATCTTGATCCCCTAGTGCAAGTACCCTTTCCCTTTGCTATACATATAGCTGACTTTAATGTATTTTAGATCCTCCTTTTTGTCTTCATTTTTTTGAGATGATGGAGCTGGGGCCATAAAACTAGCAGGAAAACTCCCCTCAAACAATAAACACTCAAATTGGAATTTTGTTTTTTACACAGAAGCCACACAACAAGCACAATTCCTGATTTCTAGTGTTGACTCTCCTACACGGACATGTGCGAGTCACTCCAGTGTCTTGGTTTCTCCTCCTTGAGGTAGTAGCAAACAAACCCTTCACCCTTGCAGAATTGCAGTGTTATAAACATGACTGATCTTGTAAAAGCCTCTCAAGTTTTATTCCAGTGCTTATTACTGAATGTCCATGGCCTGGATTTTCCCCTCAGGATCTTCAAGATCCTACGCCTCTGTCTCACTTGGCCTGAGCCCAACCAGGGGTAAGGAGGAATTGGCTTAGTACCATGTTCCCACAGCCTCTTGTTGTCCCTGCTCGCCTGTGCCAGGGTCCCCCCACCAAGTCCTGGCTTTGCAAACCCAGGGAGCAGGGGACTGGAGAGACGGAGCAGTGGTCTCCCTTCCCATCAAACCCTAAAGCCTCTAAGATAGTGCAGTACAAGGCAGTGCTACATAGGCTGGGCGGCTTCTTCTTTACCCCTTGGATTTTCCTTCCTCAGGATGGTTTGGAGGGCTGAGTTACCTTAAGGCCAAAGGGCAGAGGCAGGGGAGTAGGAAAACAGAGGGAACCTTTGCTGCTGGGGGTTTCAGCTTCCCAGAGGGTGGGTAGTGCAGCCTCACTGGCATTCCCGCCCGAGGGAAGAATTAAGAGTGAACTTTCTGAGTGACCCATAAGGGGGACTTCTGCAACCTTGTGCTTGCAGAGACTGTGCGGTACCGTTATGGTTTTTTAAGCACAGCATTATTAATTATCGCCAAAGGTATCTTATGCCTCTGCCTAAATTAATTCTCAGAAATGCAGAAACCTTCCTCGCCATCCCACCTCCAACTCATGGCAGGGCAGGAGAGGAGAAGGGCATTGTGCTCTTCAAGCACCGGCTCCAGCATGCCCAGGCACAGAGCAGATCGAGTTGATGCTGTTCTCTTTACCTCCGGTGAATCAATAGAGGGGAGAGAAAGTGTGCGATTTTGCTAATAAAAAAAAAAAAAATAATAGTCATAAACAATCCGGTGCCTGCAGCAAGAACGGCTCAGAGCCCATCTGAAATCTCGACTGAACGTGATCTGTGTTCTCAGTGAATAAATTAAAGTAGACTCCGCTAGAGTCACCAGGGCAGTCGGCAGTCCTCGCGTTTCTTGCATGATTCAGCCTCAGACCAATCCTGGTTCTCAGAGACAAAATGAAAGCTTGCCCTGATCAGAGATGAGGTCACTGATGGGACAAGGTGAGTTTGCTGGTTTATGCTTTGTAATTGATGACAGAACTTTATTTTTCTTTTAAACGCCAGTTACCACGGAGTAGTCCATTAAAAGCATCCTTATTTAAAATGTTTGCTTTTGCATCCTTAAAAAAAGAAAAGAGAGAAGAGACATGTCCTTGGATTATTACATGATTTATGTTTGCACAAAAACATCTGACTGGATTTGGGGAATTCAGACTGAGATGTAAACAGCCAGCAGGCTGTGATGTTTTGCGGTGTTTTACTTTAAAAAGGTGTGGTCTTCTGATATCGCCTGCTTCAGAACTCCACGGGGGGCATTTTTTTTTCCCCCCTTGTCAGACAGCTACACCCTTCCGTGATGCAGTTTAGCTCGTAACCCATCTGCTTGTGGGCAGTGATGTAAACGTACCAGCTGCCTCTGAAGAACCACTCTGAATCCTGCAGGAGGCAGGTCTCTTCCCCGAGCATCGCTCTCCTCTGCAGCATAAGTCACTGTCTCGCCAACCACACTGTGCTGTCCCTAAACCCTCACATCTACCCATCTGAGAGTCAGATGGAGTAATCCTCTTACAGGTCAATGATTTTTGCAGTGTAGCTTCGTTTAAGGGATTTAAGCTCGATTCATAATGTGCTACCATTGCGTTGAAATGGAAAGGCTCGCCTAGAAGGGGCTTGGCTGGCACAAAAGCTTCACGTTGTGTGTCCCACCAGCACAGAGAGACAGTGGGAAGGAGGAAACCCAGCAGCAGTGCCAGCCCTGCACTGAAAATGAAGGCTCTCCTGTTACTGGTCCTACCTTGGCTAAGTCCTGCAAACTACATAGACAATGTGGGCAACCTGCACTTCTTGTACTCCGAGCTGTGAGTACGCACAGTCGTGCCAGCGTCGTGCTCTCTGTCTGTCTGTCTCACCCGAGCGGCGGGAAGGGGCTCACCACGAGCGTTTTGGGGGTCTGTCTGTCTGTCTGCCTGTGTGTCTGTGCGTGTGCGTTACGTGCGAAGAAAATCCCGCAATGTCTTGCCAACAGCTTCAAACCATGCTACGAACTAGCTGCTTCCCATCCGGAGGGCTAATAATAGCAGTACGTTGCTTTCTGCTTTGGAAGCAGCTGAGACATACTGAGTGAAGCTGTCTTTTTCCTTATCAACTTGCTTTTCTGCGCCGACATTTTCGGTGGTTGTTGGGTTTGGGGTTTTTTTTTCCATTTCTGAGTCTGTGTCTTTTCTTTACTTTCCATAAATAGCGTTGCAGGGGAGCTGGGCATAGAGGAGGGCATCAGGATAGGCACCCCCGGTAGAGTGCTCTCTGTGTGTACATGCATAATGCTCTGTGTGTAAAGCTGCATGCCTATAGCAAAACGCTGAGAAGCCTTTCACCAGAAATAATTCACTTGAGACAGGAAAGAAATTTCCCATATTTGTGTTTTTGCCCACAGCAGAATGTTATTTTCTCTATAACGCAAATTTAAATGTAGCAATCCATGCATATGTCTTCATGTCTTAAAAAAAACCCACCTCAAACAACCCCATAGCTGATCTTTCCAACCCATAAAACAAATATTCTATGGTATCATCTATAAATGATACTAGTTTAATTTGTGCTTGCATATTGTTGTACTAGTTAATAGGGCTTTTATGAATAGAAATAGATATTTGTTCCAGTATGTTTTGATTAATTATGCTTTGTTTGTGTTTTAACAAATTATAAATCCCAAAATCTTCCTTGAGAAAATGAATGAAATGGCTAATTCTGCTCAAAAATGAAAAATGACTGTATTGTGCCTACAGTGGGAATGTTTTAGTAACAGTTGTGATTAGTACCAATGAGACTAATTTCCAAATCGTTTTGTCTCTACTGTCAGACAAAAATAGCAATGTTTTGCAGAAACACAAAGTCCCCTTTTGAAATTCTTGTGTGATATGCATGGCAACTATAAATAATTTAGTCACGCTGCGTACAACTGCTCAGGATTTCTGTATGCCATAGGTGTTTTTAAACATTTAACAAATCTGGTGTTGAGGGTTGCAGCTATGCCCTCATTTTAATTTACTGGCATTTTGTTTAAGGTCGTTAATTTAAAAAAAAACAAACAATCAAAAAACAGTTAAGCCAGGCAGCCTACAGGAGCAATCAAGCTCAAAACAGAGCAGATGAACACTTATAATGGAAACAATGGCATCTGGGACATCTAGTTTGCAGGAAAACAAACTGATGAGATTAATCAGAGCACAGGCGCAGGCGCAGCCTACTTGCTTTTCTTGGGGAATTCAGGTTCACTGATTCTCCCAGGGTAAAGGGCTACGACGTACGGTAGCTATTTGTCTCTTATTTATTTAGCCTTCTAACCCACAGAGACGTTAGTCTCACTGGATGTTGGCAGTCGTTCTTAATGGAGTGGGTGTGGGCTGGGGCTTGGACGTGCATCTTCAGTTGTCAGCAATGGGAGGTGCACATGCCCTCCCTGGTGCCCAGCCCTGGATGCTACCTGGCGCCGGGAGCCGGTGCTCAGGACCTCGCACACCGCTCCGTCTCTGGCCAGGGCAGCAGAAAGCAGGATTTGCTGGGGCTGACATCATCCAAAAGGGCGCAGGGCAGTTTGAGCTCAATTCAGGAATTTCTCCTCCTCCTCTGCGTGTATTTGGTGCCTCTGGCTGCTGCTGGATGCTGCAGAAGACACTGACATACAAATCTGTGGGATGGATTCAAGGTCCTCTCTAATAGCAGCAGCTGAAAGAAAAAGAGTAATACTGTTTTCAGTCCTGTTTAATCAGTTTATATGAATGTTATGACCTACAGGTTGCTACTTTGGTTGCTCAGGCACTTGCATGCAGGATGTTTTCCATGCAAAGTCTTGTGAGTGGGACAGCATGGGCAAGAGTGTTCAGGACAGCCTGGCACCTGCGGGCACAGGTTTACTGCCCCAATCCTTTTGTTCCCCAAAGCCTACAGAGGCAATCATAAATTCTTCTCCACAGGCAACTGAAAAGCCAGTGCCGTGTGTAGCATATCTGATGGCTTGTCCCATGGCTCGAAACTAGACTGTAGTAAGCGGAAAAATTTTGTTTTTCATTATCACACTATCTTTGGTTGTTGGCCACTACAAATACTGGCCTCAGTCAGGACTCACTATTTTGTTGGCTGGCAGGCACCAGAGATACCAGCCGAGGAAGAGGAGGGGCCGGTGGGGCTACAAACGGCAAGGGAAGAGTTGGAGGACCGTGGGGGATGCGGTTACCATCACTGGTGCCGGTGCAAGAGCAAGAATTAAGGGCGCTGGGATTCGCACTGCGCCCCAGCTCATACAGCCCATCTCTTCCCTTCTACCCCATTCAAAGAAAGTTAGGTTATTTGTGTTGTATTGCAGAGGTTTGCTTTAGCTCGAGGGCATTTTTTTTTTTTCATAAGTGAGGAACGGGTGGCTTGGGGAATAGGAATTACAGTATAGCCCAAAGCCCATCTGGAGATGCAGGCTCTGGAATCCATCTAAGAAATAAAGAGCAGATTTTAGGAGAGTCGAAGAGGAGAAATGAAGTTGGGGAAAGGCTGTGTCAGACCTTTGCACTTCAGCTGGGTGCCACGCGGGTAGGAAAGAAAGGTGTGTGGATGCGTTGCAGTGGTACTTGATGGGACAGATGTTGGGTGCTGTTATTTTTAGTTTTCTATTAGCAGTCTGATAATTATAGGTATTTTCAGCAAGCAAATACATATCTCCTGACACTGTTGCCTGCACTAAAAGCACTTCCCTGGCTGTTGCCTGTTGTCCCTCCCTTGCCCGCAGCAAAGATCTCAGCACAGATGCAGTTCTTGTCCTTGCTCTTAGCCAAATCATGAAGATTTACCAATCGTGTGGTAAGCTGGGGTGCTCCCTCCTGAGGGGAAGCCCACGGAAACACATGGCAGAAGGACAAGAGAAATCTGTGCGGGCTCCCTTGAGGCACCTCTGGGAAGGGGTGGGATGTAGCCACACCAGCCCAATGGCTCTCAGCATCGTAAGGGTCTGCATGGGTCTTGAGGTGACCCCAGTCCAAGGCCCATGCCTTCTCCTTTATATCCCTGTAAAGCTGCTTCAACAAGCACCTGCTTTCTTTCTTTCTTATCTAAAATATCTTCAGAAAGGAAATACTTGCCCAAGCATTCTTTTGAGTCAGGGTGTTATTCCCCTGGTTTAAAAACAAGGTGTGTGGATGGAGAGACAGCCTGTGACCACTGCAGGAGGCTCTCCCAGGGGTGAAGAGCTGGTGGCACCACTCACACCAAGGGACGCTGACCTGCATCGCTATCCCTTTCACTTCAAAGCACGACCTGTGCAGCGGGGTATTTCTCAGTAGAAGGATTTTCTGCACTTTGACATCAATGGGCCACTTAGAAACGAAATTATGAGGGGAAGGAAGATGCGAGACTAGGCGGTGAATAACCTCACCTTGTCCCTCTGAGGACCTCAGTCACATGGAAAGCATGGGGTGGTTTCCAACCTAATCCCCCTTTGGCACGTGGCCGTGCTGACCGAGCGAGCGCCCGGGAGGGTGCCGGGTATTGCGTGTGCTCAGCACAGGTCGAGGACTGGGGAGCCTGTGGCAGCTGCGCTTGCTGTTGCTGCTTCTCTCCAAGGATTAAACAGCTCCTGGCCTTAGTCACTGCTGGTAATCCACCAGCTAGATCTGCCCCACTAATTTGAATCAAGCCTTTTTTTTTAAATCTATTGTTTGTTAGTGTGAAATGCACAACTTACTCCCACATGCGAAAAATTACTTCTTTTTTTTCTTACCTTTCTTGGGTTTTACGTGAAACAGTCAAAGGGATCTCACCAAATTAACTGGATCAAGTTTCTCTATATAACTTTTATACGATAACTACTCTCTTAAATTTCAAAACAGCACTTTGGGCTGGAACAGCCAGTAAAATTTTGTTTCTCTGTTCTTTCAATTTAAAAAGAAGAGACACAAGAGCCAGCTGTCTCCCAGTGTCCTTGGGCATGTCTTTTTTACGGTAAGCACAATTTAGGTCAAGATATTAGGTGAGCCCTTCTGGCCTCCTACCAGCACTGAGCTTAACCGTGTGGCCAACTTTAATTTCTGTTCAACTCAGTGGGGAAACTTGTGTCTGGCTTCAAGTCTGTTCTTGTGAAGTTAGCTGCACGGAGGCTGGGGAGTGCAAGGCACATGTTATTCATGACAAAATTGATAAGACTGGAACACCTTTTGGGCTCGTGTGTTAGTCCACTGCAAAAGCCATGTGTTGGCCTCCTTACTCTGTGCAAAGCTGCATGTATGGAAATCTGTGTCGGAGTTAAGCTGTGAGGTTAATTAAAGCTGAAAGTGTTGGAAAGCAAGGCTTGAATGAAAAGAATCTTGAATGAAAATATAAATGAAGTGTTTAGAATATTTCCTTTAAATAGCCAGGACAAAGCACACTCGGATAAAATGCGGAGGGTCTTTTCCAGTGTACTAGAATTGGATGCCTCTCAGGGAAAGCAGAACTAAGGGGACTTAAAGCAAAAAGTCATGGGTGCCCGTTAGCTTAACTCCTATGCTACAGCCTCACAAAGGAGCCAGGATGGAAACATGGCAAACTCTGACATCTTGCGTGGAAGCAAAAAAACTAGTCTCCTCAGTTCCTGACTCTCCCTGTCTCAATGTCCTCTTTGGGAAAGCTTCTGATCTGGATATTATCTTACATCAAGTCTGAGCAGGTACCGCGGCACAGGGGAGCAGCAGGCACTGACCACTCTCAGGCTTCCTTTCTGTTTCTCCCCAAGCTCTCTGCAAGGGCGGCAGATCCTCCCAGGAGTTGTTTTTCCTTCAGACTTCTGGGATCTCTCCCAAAATTTCCAGCAACAGCTACTGTCACTTTCCCAGCCTATCCCCTCCCTGCCTCATGTCTGACCCCGCTCCACCAGCTCCCCTGGCTCCTGACTGACTTGTGCGCACAGTGCCGAGTCTGCGGGAGGCTTCGGGACTCAGAGCCCACCGTCCCCAGCGGGGAGATCCTCAGACTTCACGTTGGGAGGATGCTGCAGCCAGGGCTGTTTTTGGCTGTTGTGCTTTGTGGCTTTCTTACAAACGAGCGAGGTAGGGTGCCGTTGCCAACACAAGTCCCCGTTGTACCGATGACGTGCAAAGGGGGAGGCAGTGGCAAGGACTTAGGGAGCAAGCTGCAAACCATGCCCTGTGCTGCCAAAAGCCATACTGATTGGGAGCGTAACTGCCAGCCAGAGGAAGGAGTTTATGCGAGAATTTCAGTTTAAAAATAAAAAGGTCATCTGCTTACACTCATCTTCATATTCCCAGCTCTTAGAATTGCACAGTAAAGCTTGAAATTTTACTACGAATATGGCCTGAATGCCCCCAAGCAGAAGCCCGTGTAGGTGAATTGCAAATATACTGTATTATTCTTGAAAGTATAGGAGTTGTAATCTAAACTCATGGTGTTGAGTTGCCCAATATGAATTTTCTGAACACATTAAGTGTTGTATTCAGGAGCATTTGATACAGACTATGCTGCTAGCATAGGAGGTGCAGCAGAAAGTAGTTGTTTCCACTGACCGCAACCATTCTAGGTCCAGTCACTCTTTGATCAAGGGCTAATTGCACTCTGCCAAATATGCGGTGTTTTCCCCTTAGCAGGACAGCGGGGTCTGGGTCTCGCCCCCACCTTCTGCCAGAGATGGTACCTTTCCCCACCCGGGTTAGAGAGTGCTGCATTTTTGTGGCATGAGTAAGTGTTACTGGTTAGCATCTTTTTCCCCAGCGCTGTGATTCTAGGTGCAGAAATAAATTTGTCTGGGATAGCTCCAGCAACCAAAACCCCTTTGAGAGCTTTAAGAATTTGTTGATTCTACCTAGGAATTTTGTGTGTAATGAAAGTTGGCATTTCAGTTATACTTTGAGAAAGATCCTGCTTTATTCCTTCTGTGCGTGCGTGAAACTCGCCTTTACTCCATTCATAGCTGCCTACACACACTTGAGAACAGAATTAGACCTTTTCCTCTGCTGGCACGTTTTCTCATGGCTGGAGCCTTCTCACACCTTTGGAAAAGGCTGACGTTGGCCAGTGTCAATCTCAACAAATACATTTTATTGCCAAAAGTAAAACCTGAGCCAGCCAAAAAAAGTGAAACGCTGCCAAGCTGGAAAGGCAATGCAATAATTATGGTTGGCAGAAAGGTTTCTTTTCATGAATGAGTTATGTCTCAGTTATGTCTGATTTTTGTGTAGGTTGCTCATAAAAAGTGTGCTTACATGCCTTGCCCATGTAACGGGAGCACAGAGGGGGCAAACCTTATCTCACTTAGAGGCTGGTTCTGGGATGGGGACCAGACAGGGGAAAGCACCGGGGAGCCCTGGAGGGCCAGTGGGGTAAGAGGAAGGACCAAGGTGATGGGAGTTGCAGGAGGTTGGTGGTTACTCACAACCAACAGACTCTCATTTCTCGTCTGACATTAAGCCACACAGGCCGTATGCTGCAAGTTTGGCCGACCTCCACATCTCTCTGACAATTAACCTAGTTTAGCACTGGCACTGGCAGCATGACAAGGATATTTTTCCTTGAGCTATTTCTCTGACAAATCTGGCAGAACTGGGCTGTCCTGCAACGCAAGGATAAACACTGCTCTTGCAGAGCTCTTATGTCTGTCAGAGCTTAAGTCCTGCTCTGAATACTGGTTCTGAGATCAGCTGCAACGCAGCTCGTTTCACTGTAGGGAAGGAGACTAGTATGTCTGAGGGACGTCTTGGTTTTTTTTAACACTCTTGACCTTTTGAGGGAATCTGCCTTCAAGGTCCCCAGACTATAGAGCAGCCGGCTGCGTTTTGTGACTTTCTCCATGAGCTGAGCTATCGTTCAGGAACTAGAACTGATTTTCTGCGTCTTGGCATGTGACTGCGTGTCCAAACTGCCCCCCCCCAAGCCATGTTGTGACTGGGTGCACGAGGATGCCAACAGCACAGGACTCAAAAACAGAGGTTTTATAGTAACATTGCTGGCAATGTTGGACTAATAGCATAGCCTGTGTGACAGCATAGATGTGGCTGCTTGGGGCTATCCTATTTCAAAAGGAGTGTCCAGGCTGGTCCCCTTGTGTTGAACTGGTACCTCAGCGGAGGTATCTGCTAGTCAATGACATGTCATATGTCATGACTAAAACCACACTGCCACCAAAGGATTACTGGCTTGAAGCTGAGATCTATTTTAGCATTAAGAATGTGAACTTTTTTTTTAAAACATCTTAGAAAGCTGAATTCACCCCTAGGCCTCAGCAAAGTTGCAGCTGGTGAAGACTGAATTTAGCCAGTGAATCCTTGGGCTCTCTCCAGAACATGCTTTATCCATTCATATAATTTATTAATTGACAACAGATTCTGAATATAGATTGAAGCAAGATCAGGAGCAACCTAGTGAAACGGCTGGAGATTGCAACAGATGCTGTACAACTTTTACACAAAAAAAATGGATGCTTCACAGTTCATAACTTCTACATATCGTATAATATGTCCTCCCAATATGAAGGAAAAGAGGTTGACTGTAACAATGGGCAAGTCAAGCCATATTTCTAGGAAGTTTCTGTCTCCTTTCTGTTGAATTTCTGTTGGTAGCACCATCAAACTTTATTGATAAAGTCTCGTTCTTCTCAGCAGTGCAGGCAGACAATCAATCAGATTTGTAACAATCACGCATAGCATTGACTGTATCATCTGCTCTGGTATTCATCCTCTCTTCTTTTTATCAGGACACTGAGCTGAGTATAATGGATACCTAGGTGAGGAGGAAATAATCACTATTGACTCCTCTGTCCTTGTGGAGCTGTCTTGCTCCATGACACTGCTGTGACACGTGGCGTGAAGTCAGGTTAAGACAAGATATGTGCAGTTGCTGGAGCCATGCTCAATTTTTATTTGCTCTTCTACTAACTCACTGCATATTATTTACCTAAATAATGTAAAATAAATAAATAAAATGTCTTTAGTGGTATAAATTTCAGCTACAAAATTTGATCATCAGTGTATTACTTTGGCATTTATTTTTCCCTCCTTGACTGTCTTGAAATCACGTTGGCAGAAAGCAAGTGTTTTAGGTCAACAAGTCATTTCATGTGTGTATATTGGGAAGCTTACACCTCTCTCTATATTACGCATTGCAGTTCCTCATTCACTAGACAGTGTGTAATATATTCTTTATGTAGAATTTCAATAATTTAGTAACATCTTAAATAGAGGATGAGGGGAATCTGACATGCTTTAAGGACTGTATTTTCCTCTCTCCTCTGCAGAACTTAATGAACTGGTAAGATTTGTAGACTGATGGCCTCGTTATGTTTTGTGTTTTATTAAGAACAGACAGTACTATTTTTGACAGCATAATTCAGGTATTTTCTTTTCTCCTCCCATATGTGGTAAGCATTACTGTTATATGTTATTTTTAATACTCGGTTAGCACTGGTGATGTCCCACTGTTTTTAACCTTCCCTCCCATGTAAAATGAGTAGTGGAATGGTTTCATAGGAGCATCCACAGAGGCCACTTCACTTGTGGATTTTATAACTCAACAGTATGAAAGGCCAGGAAACGTCCCATGTGGAGCAGGCTTTTATGGAGGGGAGATGGGCATGATTAACCAAATCTGTCCTGTGATCTACAGGAGACCACTGGAAGCAGAGAGTACGCTGTGCTGCTTCTACTATATGAGGATGTATAGGTTGATATGGATGAGCAAGGCTGTTTCGCTTGATATGTATGAACATCTCCTGCCAAGAGGCTAAATTATAGTCAGAAATAAGTGCTCTGTATGAAAAGCACATGTTGCAACACAGCCCTTCGTCAAACAGGTTTTGCAGTGGGAGCAGGAATCCCAGGAGGTGGTTGTGACTTGTCCTTGTCAGCTCCCAAAGGAGCCTCACCACTGGTTCTGGTTTAAACATTTGGTACATCTCTCCTTCAAGCATTGCTACCTGGTTTGTTATTATAGCAGAAAGATGGCACTGCTGCAGAAAGGATGAATACAATTCTTTCCCAAATGCAGTGTGTATACGCTGGTGTTTCTTTTTTGCTCTTGGCAATGCTGCAGTTACAGTTGTCATTGGGATCTGTTGTGGGGATGAGTACAGTTGAAAGTGCCAGTTGCTGTTACTTTGCCCCAACCCAGACTGTGGTGGAAATATTGATACTAGTAATATTAGTAAATCAGTCCAGAAATGCTGAGAAGATCCTGCCGTGGGTGCCCAGTGGTGGCTACTGCAATCCATGATGTCCTTGTACCCCCCTGCTGCTACCTGGGCCCTAGCATAGGACTGGCAGAGTCCTGCACATCCTGCACAGCCTCCAGTGTTGGGGGCGTGCTGTGTTCTCCACACCTGCTTTCCACCTGCTCTGTGCTGTCGTGGGTCAAGGGTAGGCCATGCAAATGTACTTTCCTTGGTGCTGTGTCTGTAAATTTTCTCAGTGTCCATTTTTAAACTGCATTTAAATTTTGCATATCTTGATTTTTAGTGGATTGAGTGTGTGTCATTCCTAGCAAACATGCTGCTTCCAGTTTCTTCCCTCAGAGGAGATTAAATTCCAGTACATTCTTGTTTCATCCTTCCAAGGCATGAGTGTAATGAAGTTGGACAGTAATGGTTGCTGCATTTCACTTTTTTTCTGCTCT
>NW_008824243.1:4634430-4644560 GCF_000699105.1 Pygoscelis adeliae
GCATCTGTGTAGGTGAAGGCACTCACAGTTATGGTCTTTGAGTTCAAAATAAATCAGAAGAGAATAGACCAAAACAGGACAGAGCATTTAATAAGATATATAGTGTACGTATAAACTTGCACTTAATATGTTGAGCTGACAAAGCAAATAAATGCAAAGTCCTACAGATCTGCCTTTTTTGTAATCCAGGCTTGAATAATAGTAACATGACCCAAGTGAACAAAAGAAATTTATAAAGGGAGGCTGAGATCAAGTAACCCTCTTCTAGAGCTGATGAACTGTAATCCATACCAGATATTTCCAAAACACTTTTGCTCCTGTTTCACCTACTTCACAGCACAATCTGCCCGTCTTCCTTTTCCCTTCCCTTCCTTTTCCCTTCCCTTCCCTTCCCTTCCCTTCCCTTCCCTTCCCTTCCCTTCCCTTCCCTTCCCTTCCCTTCCCTTCCCTTCCCTTCCCTTCCCTTCCCTTCCCTTCCCTTCCCTTCCCTTCCCTTCCCTTCCCTTCCCTTCCCTTCCCTTCCCTTCCCTTCCCTTCCCTTCCCTTCCCTTCCCTTCCCTTCCCTTCCCTTCCCTTGCCTTCCCTTCCCTCTTCAGCAGAAGCAGATGCTGAGTTACATCCCTCATGTTTTTGCTAACTCAGTATTGCAGGGAGGTTAACAGTCTCTTTCTCAGAGAGAAAAAGCACTTCACAGATTCATGATAGTCTCCTTGCTTTTTGTTAAGGTCTGCTAATTGTTGTTCAGATCTTCCTGTGCTTCGTGTCTCCTCTGTTTTTCAGATCCTCAGCAAATAGAGGTTGACAGCCAACGCAAAAAATACGATAGTGATTTTGTGCCCTGTGGTGCTTTACAACACCAAGAGAATTCACAGCTGACAGCATAAAGGTTTTTTTGTCTGTGATGAGCGAGCTTGATTTGCTTGCCTGTTGGGTAAAAATAACAGTTTGCTTTTAAATAAGTGCTTATCTTTTTGCAGTGTTACATAAACTCTCCTGACACTACCTGCCAAGTGTGACTCAGCTGCTTCTGCCCTATGTATGTTTTGAGAGAAGATGCGGGTTTGAAACTCTCTAAATAGGAATCTTTCTGTTGGTTCCCTTGACTTGACTTGTAATGCTCGTTCAGTCTCTGTCATCACCAGTGCCAGGCTGTGTTTTGGTTTCTTTAGCCATTTTCCACCTGGCTGCTCCTGGCTACCCTAAATCTTTGTCTTTGCTTTGCTTCCTCTCAATTCCTGTTTACCCCTCAGCTCTTGCCTCTCCCACACGTCTAACCCACTCGGTACAGCAGTACCAAGGGATCAAGATTAGCAGGGAAGCACGGCCTTGAACATTGCACAGCATGACAGCAGCATGTTTCTTCTGTCTGGTGGAGGAGAACTGAACTGGTTTAAAAATATAAGGCACTCTTGGACACAGACTCCATTGTAGTAAAGGCACAGAGTCAAGGTCAAATAAGGACTGAGTATGCTGGTCCTGAATTTAACTGTGGTAGCTCAATGGAGATCACCTCTCCGTAATTTCAAAGTCACTTGAACCTGGTAAGTTCAATCAGCCCATGGAGAGGCACTTCTGCTGGGGCTGCATGAGCCCTGTCCTCCTCCTTGTAGCAGTGGTGAGGCCCCATCTGCACCCTTCTCTTGTCCCCAAACACCTGACTGATCTGTGAAATAGTCAGTGAAAGGGCTTATTCCCTTGAGTGTCTTGTCTTGTTCAAGGAGAGTAAGGAGGAAAGGGATAGAGAGAAGGGAAAAAGAGAAACTAGCTGACTTTGATCTGTCGGGGCCCTGTGTGGTTATCTCCAACAATGCTGAGCACACCGAGCCATGTGTCTTCCATCTCCTTGCACTACTGCAGTACTGCAAAACTCTGAGATGGTTATGCTTCTTATTTTAAATTTATGGATTACTGTATGAGTAAACTGTGAATTTAAGCTGTGGAGCTTAAGTTCAGCAAAACACATGGAGCTGAAGGCTAAATACAAAGAAAGCTTTATGGATTGACCAGGTTTGGTGAGACTCTCTTTATATTAACTTCACTTCAGCAGTCCTGGTGAACTCTAAACATTTATCGGTTAGACTAAACATAGGTTAAGCCAAGCTGTGAAATAGCTCAGTTGTAGAACTGACATCTAATCAGAGTTTTATCTACTGATCCTCTGCCTAGTTAAATTACCACCTGGACTGAAATCCTTCGAAGAGTTGCAAACTGTCCTACAAAACCCACTACAAACAATGAAAATAAAATAAGCCAAGAAGTCATAAGTAAGTTCTCCCCCTATATTGTTCAATTCCTCTTACTTAGCTGATTTGTTTGGTTCGAGGACCTCATCTCTAGTTACTCTTTCTGCTATTTCAGTACTCAGACAGAGGAAGCTATGGAAGATGGAAGAAGTGAAAAGACTAATACCAATGTGCTTGATTTTTTCCTCACTTAGATTAGTTCTATACAGATATTATCCCACTGACTTCAGCAAATGAGTCTCTTGATTTTCATTGGAATGTATTAGGAAGAAAATGAGGTCTTGCATACATGGGCAAACATCTATTTTTTACATATATATAGCAGAGAGATAGAGAAGTAGAGATCCGAAAAAATATTTTAAGGGAAAACCACACTGATTCACACCACACTGTTTTTAGCAGAAACAGCAATTTTAAAAACCAGAACATCCCTTGAGGGCATGTGGGTGAAGGAGTTGAAACAATACAAACAAAATGTCATAGACTCCAACTTCTGCAATCACTGTTACACCTCCCCCCCTCCCCAAAAAAAAAAAATCCCCACACCCCTGTGTGGGAGCTTTGTAAAACCTCAGACTCCACTTTTCCTGTCCCTTGTGACAATGGTAGCTCCGTGACAACAGATCTTACAAAATTGTGACTTTTCTCCTGTTTTTTTGTTAAAATTTATCTCCCAGCATTGGCAGGCACAAACTCCATGACTTTAACGCTGACCAGAAAGTCCCTTTGAAGCAGGATTTTTCAGGAGAGTAGCAGGACTGGTGAGAAAATAGCGACCCACCACTGAATGGTCAGATCTGCAGCTAAAGGGCGAGAGTGCGGAAAGGTCCCTGTTTGTCTCCAGCCTTGAGTCTAGTCCTTGTAAGGGTCATCCACATCACCACAGAAGGCTTCAAGGGGTTTAGAGGATGAATAGACTTGCTGCTTGTCTCAGAAGCTACTGAAGAAGCTGAACAGTGTAGCCATAGGCTGAGGATGGATCCTGTTCCCCTCTCATCACACCTCTGGTTGACCACAGTGATGGGGATGAAGTAGGAATCGTTTTGGTGTCTCCATTTCACCTCAGTGTCCCGGGCACAAGGAAGCAGAGGGTTCAGGTTTGGGTTTTTTCTGTTGACTGCAGGGAAATTCAGGGCTTACAGTTTGGGTCTTCTTCATTCAAAAAGCTTCTGTGCGATTTTTTCCCCATCTCCTGGCAGTGCTCGAGAGTGGGATAGGTCTGGCACCGTACGACACTCCTCCCTCCCTTTGTCCCCATCCTCCCACCTGGGGAGGCCCTGGGTACTGAGGAGGACAGGAGGCAGCCCTGTGTCCACCTGAGAGCTGCCGTGGCTGGCTGCGTGGGCATACACCAGCAGGATTTCAAAACGACCTTGAGATCATGTTTTGCCCCCGAAGGTGCGTGACGTCCTGCAGAGTCCAGGGACAGCGTTTCGCTATTTGTCTGTGGGCGCTGGTGAGACAACTGGCCCTGCACAGACCTTCCCTGCGGCGGGGCAGCTTGCGAACGGAACAGACAAAAAGAGAGAGGTGAAGCCATGGGTATGGCCTGAAATCCTCCTGCTGACGTTCCCTGGACGTGGCTGTGACCAGGCAGGAGAGGGCTGATACAGGGCTATCTCAGCTGCAGCATTTGTGCTGAGACACGCCTGTGCTCTCCTTTGTCAGAGAGAAACAAGGAAACTGGATCCTAAGTGATTTTATAATTTATATGTCTGTTTTTCAAGTGGTGTTTGCTCTTTGTAAAGTTAGTCAGACCTGGGCTTCCTGAGCAATGTTTTCAAGAAAAGATTATCACCGTGTGAAGCATTATTCTGGAATCACCTATTGTGCCATCCGCCGATGACAACTCCCCCAGCACTTTTTTTTCCTCTTTGACATTTCCAAAAAGAACAGCTGTGCTGCCTACAGTCCCCTGCGCCAGGGAAGCAGTTGCTGATGTTATCCGCCCCTCCCTTCTGACTGCTTTGCAAAGAGCGCTCCTTCCAGGTCTTCTGAAATAGTCACGTTAAAGAGAAATGGTCCTCGTCCTTGCAAGCCAATGGTGAACTGTCAGGTCCAGGGCTGAGCACAGAAATTTGGGTGATCCATGATTCTGCATCTTTAGCAACGCTTGGATGCAGCTCGAGTTTTGTTTCCAGTCCCAACCCCTTTTGTGCTTTTAGGAGGTAGATGGGTGTCTGTTATTTTCATTACCCTCTCTCCTTTTTCCTAGAGATGCTGAGGTATCTGAAGGGGAATAAAAGTGCCGTTCCCTCTATGGGACTGCTTTTATTCTTATTGTTTTTTGTGCTATGGCAGTTTAAAGAACCCACAAATGAGCCAAATCTGTATTGTGGGAGACATCGAACAAAAACATAGTAAACCCTAAGGACTTTTTATTATCCACGAAATAAAGCAAACCTGTAACTTGTTTTCAAGATGTGGCACGGTGAGGGGTAGACCTTGGCTCTCACAGAGCTCCAGAGATTGAACTACAGGACAATATCACCTCTTAACTGATCCTGAACCACCGCTAGACACAGCTGATCAAATGAATCACCTTTTACGGAGTTAGGTTCTTTTATAAAGGATGCTGTCAGAAGTGTCTGCCTACTGAGTTGGGACTTTTTTTTACCCCTAAAGTTTTATTACGGCAACAGAGTTAAAATAATACTTTTAAGATGTTTATTAAGAGCAAACAAGTTATCAAAGGAAAGAAAAAGTTGATCTATTTTTCCCCCAGTAACAGAAGGGTCTCTTGCTTCACTTCCCTGCGTTACTTATGTCCATCATCAGGAATGTCTGTGCTTCATTACACCTCACTCTTTGTGGGCTAAAGAAATGGGCAGGTACCTTTGTAGACTTGAAAACAAGCCATAATTGTTCTGATACCTTGATTACACATGGCCACTACTAGTGTGAAGAAAGGAGCTCAGGATGCAGAACCTGGAGTTACAGGGTGTAGTAGCATCGGGAAACTAACACCTAAAATTGGCACTGAGAGCTCCCACAGTTTCCATTTGGCACCCAGAAGAAAGGGCAGGGAAGAAAGGGCAGAAGTTATCCCAAAAAAGATGAATCAAGCACCCAGGGAAGTTAATCCATAATAAAGCTGGGTGTGAAGCGACAGTACTGTTCTTACTCTAGGGTAGCTTTTCTGGTGAATGCTCTTACTCTGGAACAGGGATGTCTCTATGGAAGCTATTCTTGGATGTGTGTTTCTACACATATAATACACATAGTGTGGCTAAGGCATCATTCCACAACCACTACAGTAAT
This sequence comes from Pygoscelis adeliae, assembly GCF_000699105.1. Classification (NCBI taxonomy): domain Eukaryota; kingdom Metazoa; phylum Chordata; class Aves; order Sphenisciformes; family Spheniscidae; genus Pygoscelis; species Pygoscelis adeliae. The sequence continues at coordinate 4,639,935 of NW_008824243.1, forward strand.
CACGTACTTCTGTGTTGCAGACAATCCCTTAGCAAGCAGCACCATCTCTGGAGGCTGACGTGGTTAGCCTTTACAGAACAGTATGTGCTCAACTTTGGAAGGTTTCCTTAATGCCAGTATCTAAGGACTCAGCAAACCCTCCCACGTGATGCTGTAGCATCTTCAGTTTGCTTTTAAGGAAATGAGAAAATAATTTGCCATGGGGCTGTTCTGTTTACAGTCACGAAATTGTTAGGTATTTCTTTCCCTTTCTTCCTCCTCCTCCTTTTCCCTCTGTATTGCACCCTTATAAACACGCGGTGCTGAGTGTCTGGCTTTGCCCTTCCAGGAAATGAACTTTGTTCAGGAGCAGTTAAGGAGTTCCTCAGAAGGTACAACCAGCTGAAGATAGGTAAACCACCAACAACTGGCCCAAGGCATTGCAAAAAAATACTAAAACAGAGACCCATGTCTCAATTGCTAGTATAAATATTTAAATGCACTACCAGTTTTGTTTAGTCTGTCTACTCAATTTTTTTTTATCCTCAATGTTCCTGTCAGGCTGGGGCGGATATTTTGGAACCAGAGAAAATTTTCTCATTGTAGCTGTAAGATTATTCTGTATTAAAAAGCTGGTCAGTTTGGCTCAATGAGCTGTCTGCATTGACAGGCTGTTGCGGTAATATTTACATGAAGCAAGTAAGATTTGCTTTATGTATGTCTGAATCTGGGCTGCCAGTATGTCCAATGCCCCCAGCATGCTGCTGTCTGCTGGACACCAGTGCAGATGTCCAGCTGGAGACCCTGTCTGTTGGTGATTGCTTGGGTCACCTTGAGTCATGACGTGGGTAGTGCCTTTGCTGTGAAAATTAGCAGGTGATGAGGCACGGAGTGAGCACGCTGCTGGAGGTTAGATTGCCAGCTCCCTTCTGAAGGACCAGGGTCATCTCAGTTTGAAGAAGACAGACATAATTATCCCCCTTTCAGAGCCAATAATGAACAGACATCATTTCCTATGCCACCTTGGTTTTCCTTTAGGGGGTCCGTCATCACTGCTAAATTGTGACATTAACAAAATCACAGCCATGGGCTGGAACAGCCTCGGGCATGGAGGCTGAGTCACCCAGATGCCACAACCTGTCACAGAGAATTCATGATTTGGATTCATTTCAAGGCAGCCTCTCCCACGGCAGCCTCCACCCATTTTGTGGGAGCAGCAAGGTCAAGCAGAATGTGCCCTCTCCTAGGACAGCAAGGGCAAGGTCACCATCTTGGACTACCAAGGGGAATACAATTGTAGCTCATGCTCAAGGTTCAGTTCTCCAAACCTGCTGCCCAGGTTTGCCCATGGTGTTCTAGGTGCCCAGCTGCATCCGTGATGTTTATTTTTTAATTTTGAAAGTGAAAATAGTTATTAGAGCTTGGATATCGGAATTCCCATGGCTGCAGCGGCATAAAAGGGGGAATGAAAGAGCAGCTTCCTAAAGAACATTTTGAGATTTTTTTCTATTTCTTGTATTTTAGTAGGAAGAGTACGTAAGTTAATGTGTTTTGTAACAGGACAGTATGAGATGACTGCCTCTTACCCTGAACTTTTTGTAATTAATTGAATAATTAAAAAAAAAAACAGAGTGAAAAATTTTTGTTATTTATACTATGCAAAAATAGCATGAAATCTGAGAGAGTAGAAGTGACTAAGAAAACCTAAAGAAACCTGTAGCATCTGCAAGCTACAGAGTATGAAGAAGCAGCAGCCATAGCAACTTGGGCTTAAAGTAAGATATGGTGCAAAAGTTATTTTGTCCTTCTCCTACTTTTTTACAGTGAGAACAATCATTCACTGGAACAACCTCCCAAGGGATGTGGTAGATTTCCCATCACTGGAGGTTTTCAAGATGCGATTGGAATGCTAGATAATCTCATCTAGGCTCCCTTTCCCATGAAAGGTTGGACCAGATGATCTTTTCAGGTCCCTTCCAGGCTAAGCTGTTCTGTGATTTTGTGATCCTTGCCTTTGTCAAGGAAATCCATTTTGTGTTGTTGGTAATAAGGTACCCACTTCTGAAGACATCTTCTGTAATTAAGGGGTTCTGGGGTTGGATTCCTGCTTCCACCCTAGTTTATGCATTTTATCCCTTGATTCATCAGTTAAATCCTGGTTGTGTAAGAAAACAAGACACATTTCTATGGAGAGGTTCTCAACCTATACTTGAAGCCTCAAAGGTCACTTCTTCAGCTTCAGACTGAAGAAGGGTTTGTGTGCCTAGATGGTATTGCCATTTTTTTCCCAAGACACTGGTCGGATTAACAGAGGACAGTGCCTTTTCTTATGTACCTCTCCCAACTTCAACTGAAAAGCCACAGCAGCATTTGAAGCAGGACTCAGATTGTCCCTCCCCAGGCACCAATTTTTCAGTTGGCAATAGCGTTGGGCTCCCTCTTGCTTAATCCACCTCTCTGAATAAGCTTCAGCAGGGGAAGCAGGGATCAGCCTTACCCCAACCTGACCTGAGCTTTAGTGGTTAGAGCACTCCTGAAAACTGAGGTGTGAGGGTGTGAGCTCTGCCAGCCTCCCTTGCCAAGTGACTGCTGACAGTGGTGCACGTACAACAGGAGAGAAAACCGCTGCATTTTTGGATGCTTTCCATGGTATTGAGGGCAGCACTGCCTGTAGGTAGCTATGTGGGGAGAAGGCTGGATGGATTGAGCTTTTTTCAGATTTGGCTAAAGTAATTCAGGTTAAAAGTATTTCTGATAGTTCTGTTAAAAAATGGTGATTCAAAAAAAGTGTTTTTCACAATTCTTACAGCATAAGTGAGTATTTCCGACCATGTGAGCTTTCAGAAGACTGTAAACAACATTCCAGCCATACTTGTGCTGTGGCTGGATATGGACTTTCTGGAGCCTTTAAATGCTTTTACAATGTGTGTTTGTTTTAATGGGAGAGTGAAATATCTCACTGAAATATCTCATATTCAACTGGGTGGAACCCCTAAAACCACAAGCAGTGAAGATTTTTGCATGTCCAATGGGTTTGGGAAGTTTCGTTCCGAAAACTGGCTCGTAACATCCCTCTGATCCATCCTCTTCCACCCATATGTGCAAAGGGGACAACTGCAGAGCCAGGAGGAGTAGAAGCCAGAATGGTGTTTCTCTAGCAAAACATACTGTTGGCTACATTATCTTCACAAAAAACTAGTGTAATGAGATATTTAGTCAACAGTGTGACTTATGTACTTCTTATGCCAGTGTCAATACTCATTTAGGCTGAAATCCTGGAAACTGAGCTTTGTGATACACCAGGAAATGTTGTACTCTTCCTTCCCCACCCCTACAAGGAGCTCGTGTTGGTTTAGAGTTTTAAGACACAGTGATTCATTAGTCACATACAGTTCACTTCTTACAGGACTGATTCGGGGTCCTCATTGAATATCAGACATTGGATTTGATAAGACAGGTGAACTACTTTTTAAAATGGGAAACATTTATGACATCTTAAGACGCTACTTAGTCATGGTGGCAGAGATGTTTGCTCAATACTCAGATGGGCATCTGACAGGGATCTCTGTCATTTTTCAACTTCTGAGAAGGCGTGCTGAGACCTCCTTTTTCTGACCTTCCCCATGAGGAAGCAAGTATGTGTTCAGAGCTTGATGTGTACCAAGATATGTTAGCAATGTAATTTAGATACCCATGCTGACCTAAAAGGGATCTTATGGGACTTTTGGGTCACTGAGGTCAGAGGCAAGTGCCACCAGAGCTAGAGCTGTGGGTGGCTCTCCATAGCATGTTCTGTCAATAAGAGAGCATAAAGACAGCATTCGTTATTTACTGGCTGCAGCCCCATTGTTTCCTGTAGTTTCAAATTCCAGTGGAGAACATATTAGTAAACGCAAGCCTTGGGTTGAAAACATCTTGAAATTGAATGCAATGTTCCCTTTTTATTATTTTACATCTAGGGACTTATGTGCCTGTGTCACTGCTTTGTGCCAACAGAAGCCTCAAACCTGCTCTCAGCAATGCTGGCTTGTTGAGTCTGTGACATAGCAGATATTGTAATTAGTTTTATTTTAAAAAGAAATGTGTGCTAAGTATGTGTAAATACAAAGTTTCTGTCTGGCAGGCTCTTCTGTCTTGTAGCAGCAAGAATCGAGTTACATTGATATTGTCACTCTTGTTAAAAAAACAAAACCCCTTGTCCCATTGCAAGCATATTTTGCTCACTGCATCATAAAGTTTTTATAGCAGAGGTGGGGATAGTAGAAGGGGAAGACAATGCTGAGATACTAAGTCTCCAGGAGACTAGTTATACCTGTTGAATATAATCCAGTGATCAAAACACTGAACAATAAACATGAAAAACACATGAATCAATAGATTGAATGCTTGTTCTTAACATTAATTATATGTATATCCACAGAATTTGAAAAATGCCGTGTATTGGATTGTGTGAGGTATAGCATTGCAGTGCCTTAAGAATTTCTTTGTCCTTGCACTTGTTATTTTTGTCACAGATAACTTGATTTTAGGAGCATTAACATTTTTTGAGCCTTTGTGTATATATATGCTGTGAATTTCCGTAGGCTCATTTTTCAGTTAAGGTTCTAAATGAGGAATATATTCAGTGATCCTGCTGCAGCCTCCTTG
>NW_008824243.1:4644571-4647344 GCF_000699105.1 Pygoscelis adeliae
TTCCTGCTGTAAAAAGGTTATATTGTTATTTTATTAGTATAAGGCAAAATCAGTGGTCAAGATTGCCTGGAGAGTACCAGCACTGTTCTTTGAGTGGTCTTGGATGGACCTGAAAACCAGATATGACTCTGACAGCTGTTGATGGCAAATGTTATGTTACTTTCCAAATACCCAACTGACACACATTGCATGTGATTGCTCCCTCGTGCACGTCGATTGTAGATAAAGAATATAAGAGTACGGATAAGTACCTAAGTTTTCCATGAAGAAACCTCTCGGGCATCTTTCTAACTTATGTTTTCTCACTTTCTTTTGAAACAATGTTCCAGTTTTACTCTTCTTCAAGAGCAAGGAAAGCTGAAGCTTTTAAGTGTGTTGTGTAGAACACGGTGCAATTCTGGAAGGTGATGAAAGCACCTGGTAAATTTTCAATCAAGCCCCAGCTTCGCTGAAGTCAAGAGGAGCTTTTAGTACTTTAGGACTTTAATATAGCACTTGAACAGGATTAGTGGGTTTAAATGATGTATTATAAGCTGCTGAATGCTAAAAGCACTAGAAGCCATCAGCAAGGTTTACAGGCTCTCGCCAGCTCAAAAATGTTAGTGCCACGTGTTTTATTTTTCCCTCTTATTTGGCTCTGACTCTCCTACCCACGTACTCATAGGTTCCTTGCTGTGTCAGTACCTGAGCTCCTACCAAGAGCTAGAGATAGTGTGCTGCTCCTCTGTTTTCCTTGTTTGTGTCAGCTGGTGTGAGTAGATTGCATGAGATATGTTTAATACTATTAGCTTACTCTTGGGGAGGTTCAGTATTTAATTAAGTTCAGTATAAATAAATACTGCTGTTGTTTTGCATCACACAAGATCACTGTGGTTCTGTACTTCTGGCCAGTAACTCCCCTGTGATGAAAAATGTTTGTTTATAGTAATCTAGGAGCAAATAATGATTAATAGGCTGACTGCAGTCTTTCAGCCTGGTTAATTCCTCATTTTTGTTGCTCGAGGTCTGCTTGTGTTCTACAAGCATTACATTTAAAGGCAGCATTGAAAAAGTAGAAGCTGTAGCAGCGATCCAAGGCCATGCCTTATGTGAGCAGTGGGAACAAGGCTGCTGATGCCCTTGTGCATTCTCAGAGCATTGGTGGCTTGGGCAGAGGTGGGGAAGGGGCAGCAGGAGGTGAAGCCACAAAGTGAATATTAGCTTCTCTAAAGTAGTGGCTGTGTTAGGCACAATATGGAAGCTGCGCTAATCCATACAAGAAGTTGGCATTTCCAGCCCGTATGCTGACTTGCCCATCTCAGCTGTCTCTAGCAATTTACAGCTCCCTTCCCCTATGTGTGAGACAGCTGCAATTTGTTGTAATGGTTTAAGACTAGAACTTGAAACGATGCTTGAACCTTGAAGAGAAGTCAGTACGGTTGTAGTTTCAAAATCATCAGTGACAGAGTAATGGCCTGGAAGAAGTGTCAGGGGGAGGAGAGAACATGATCTGGACCGACAATTTGTACACAGTTCCAACAACAACTGGGATCATTGCACAAGAATCCCAGTCATGATTTTTGCCCACAGTTGCAGGCAACTAGTATTGTTTACCTATTTCTTCCAATTCCCTGTCCCCGTGATAGAGGTTAATGGGCCTTTTAAAAGATTTCATAATGGAAGCTGATGATGGTAGTTGAAATACAACCTTTTGCTTTTTAAAGAGAACGAAAAAAAAAAGCTTAAACATGACCACATGTTACGTGATACTTTGGTAGCACATACATGAAGTTTAAACTCTGCAATTTATTTAAGAATAAAAATGTGTTCCAAGTTCTTTCAACTCTCCTGAAAACTAGTAGGAAATATGGAGATTCCTCCCTTCCCTCAGTATGAGCAGTCAAATTTAAAATGGCGATTTGGTTTCCACTGAATGCTTGTTCAGTTTGTGTCTGGCACCGGCTGTCTGTCCGTCAGTAGTTTTGGGAACTGTGGGGACTGAACTCTGAACTGCAATTCCATTCTTCACTAGTGCAAAATACTTTCAAGGGCCTGTACCAAAATCTCTAGCCATGCTTGCTCCTCCTTCTCAGCAACCAAATCACAGAAATGGGAGTACGTCACTGTAGCTGATGACTAACAGAAATTATAAAGAACGTTCAATATATATTTTCTTCACATGCTTAGAAAACATTTTTTTTTTTAATCTGTGGGAACTGTAAGTCCTTTTTCTAGTGGTGCACCCAAATTCATACAGAGTAGCTGACATGGAAGTGTAAGTATACAGATACTCCTGCACACGTTCCTTATATAATATACAAGTACATTTTGTTTGACAGCATCATAGTACAAAAGCACTGTAAAAATGACATCGCTTCCCTGGGGTCAGATCTTTACAGATAGGACACAGCACGTCTTTAGGCTTTACTAGTAAGGTAGTTCCAGAGTTTGTTGAATTATGATGGCTTCATTAAAACAAAAACCATAAGAAAACCATAACAGGGATATGTAGAAATTAAACTGGGAAAAAAAAAAAGATATTTGAGAGGTTTTTCATATCTTGTGGGAAAGTATTTAAGCTAAATAACTTTAGCTTAAAGAAATAAATGTTATGAGGACCTTTATAAATATTTATAGAGTAGTAATGCAGAAATATAGAACCACTAAATCTACTATGTGTTTATCCTTTAGCATAGGTCTCTGGTTGACAATGGAGAGTAAATAACATGAGAAAATCTCTCTAACAGCTAGACAGAGAAGCCATTTGCCTCATCTGAACTTCTATCATAGTTAT
>NW_008824243.1:4647385-4657797 GCF_000699105.1 Pygoscelis adeliae
ATCACTCATCCTCAACCCTCCGGAGGCAGCGGGGATCAAGCTGCCGGCCTGCGCTTCCCTCCCAGCCAACCCTGATGCCCCAGGTGTCAGGAAGCTGTCTCTAAAATGCTTCTGTTTATAGGGTTATTGAAATGAAAGAGTAACTGGGACAATTTCCCACTTAGGTGGAAAATGAGCATTTTTTTTTCCCAAACAAGATGGCAAGCCTCTGACACTGTGTTAAGGGAGACCATCAGGGAGAGGAAACCCAAGTGCATCAGTGCCAGGGTACAGAGTACACAGAACAGCAGTGGTGAGCATCTAGAAATGTTGCTGGCATTATGAAATTCAAGTGCAGGTGCAGAGAACAGCCTGTTTCTAGTTGCATGTTTAGACAAGGTTTTTGCAGCCTGGCTTTCAGCGAATGTTGGTTGGAAACTGTAATCCAGGATTTTAAGCTTTGCTTTTTAGATGGCTCATCCCCTTCTTTATGAATATTGAGGAAAGTTTAATGTAGGCAGGACCTTCCTAGCCATAGCTGGCGATTACAGTAGCCTGAGGAATGCTCTTGACATGACACAATCCTTTATAAAAAGCAGGAAAGGCAAATGCATTTTAAAAAAATAAAACAGGTACTTACTTATGAAGCTTTTTTCATATGCAGCGTTCATGCAGTTGTTAATCCTTGCAAGAACTCAGAATTACAAAGGAAAAAGCATTGCTGTTAAGCACTCAGTTCCAGGATTGATTTTCATAGATAGCAAAAAAGAAGACTTTTGCATGTAGGACCAGGATTCACAGAAACCAGATTTCTGAGCAAGGATGATACAACATCATTGGGTGTAAGGAGCAGCGAGGTATTAGTCACCTTCACTGCTGAAGATGTTGATGTCTCTGGCCTCTTAAGCACTGGTATGGTTGGTCTGGAAGGGAGGAGATTGTGCATTTGCTGCCTTTTAGCTTAGGTCCGTAACACGGCATTTGGTTGGAGTTTAGGTGCCTCACTCCTTTTTTGTTTTTTGCTCCAGTTCCTGGTGCAAGGTTGGCAAAAGTAAGATCAGAATAGTTGGTGCGATCTCTGCTTGAGAACTGACCACGTTAGTTCATTCACTTATGATGGAGTTTCAGAAAGCTTTAGAGTTTAGGTGTTTGGCCTGAAATCCACTTGGGTTGTGTTTCAGCCACAGTCACTGCTGATACACACACGGTGCAAATGGTTCCCGTGGGGCAGGAATTGCAAAACCTTCTTGTGAGTCAACCTCTCTGCTTCAAATTCCCGCTTCCTTCCCAGATGTGGCGGGAACCTCCCACGAGGTCTCACAAGTGAGGTTATCAGCACCAGGTTATCCAAAACGCTCCTTGTTGGTCACCTTCAGTTTCTCCATCAGCCTTTCCGACAGATCAGTTTGGGGGTACCAGAACAGATGGGGGAGTTTGTGTGATGGAGTTGGGGTGTGATGCACACTGTTGGTACTTCTGATCCCAGCTTGTGTCAAGCCCAAATTACACAGGGATGAGACTGCTTGCACTGAGGGCATAGCTGAAACATACTTGTCTACCCTGATCAGGGCTTATCTTTGGATCAGCCTTTTATGCAATATTTTCTTCTGGTGGGCAATCGTGAATGCTTTGTATACATTATTTTTAATTGCACTCAGACAATGTGTCCGTTGCTGCTGCTGCTCTAAAGCAAAACAGCACCAAAATATGAGTGCACTGGAAGTGAGGTTGGGAAAGCACTGCTGGAACTGGGCAGGGAGAGCTTCTGCTCTGTTTATTTGTGCCAGACCTGGCTCACAAGCACTGTCACTTTCTAGATTCACTTTTTTCCCCCCTTTCCTGCCCAGGCAGTCAGGTGCGAGACAGGGAGAAAGAGGGGCAGCCTGTGAAGTGTCACAGATAGAAAACAGGGCATTTTTAAAAGAGCAAATGCGTTATAAATACATACATATATTTTTGACTCTGATTTTGTTTCATTTATATCACTAGAAGTGAGGTGAAAAATCCATGCAGTTGTCCTTGTTTATGTTTTGCCTTTACGTACACATCTCTGTTTTCAAACCACTGTTTTCATTTGAATTCGCAAATAATGTGGAAATGTTTCTGTTGGCTTTGAGTTTGACCGAACCTTGTTTTGACAAACAGTAGGACCAAGTTAAAGCAGCCACGGAGTTTTGGATCTCCTGGCCCCAGCACTTGGGATATGCTACCTGAGGACTGGACTGCAGAGCCTCCCTCTTGTGCGGAGCAGGGTGTGGGGCAAGGCTTGCCCTGCGACCACCAGCGTTGATACCAGCCACAATTGTAGCCCCAGGTGAAGTTTCAGCAGCTGCTGCTGCCCTCTCACTGCCCAGTGGTTAGTTCATACAGCCAGTATTTAGGACAGCATGTTTCTGCTTCATAAAAGAGGCCGTGCAAACAGAAGAAACCATTTTCTGAGTTTCCCATATGCACCTAGTGACACTACGTTAATGGCATGAACTGTACAACACACATTATTCATGTCTGTTTATCTCTCTCAGTTTTGGCCTTCAAATTGTTTCAGTACCGTAAGGCTGCATGGATGTACTCGCTGCCCAGTGTGATTGAGAAGGAACATAAATCTGTAGTTCACCTTGGCCACCAGACAACATTGGATTCGCTTTCTGACTGGCCTACGTTAATCAGGTATCCCACTCTTCCAGCTGTAAATCAGGCAACTGATTATTATTAGAACTGATTAATAATCACAGTGAGAGAGATAATTAGTACTGGCATGTAGCTGTTTTATGGATCTCTCTTTTCTGGGAGCCAAATCCAACCATATGGAAAAATGTAGCTGAGACACTATAAATATGATTCTACTTAGACCGTCGTCTCTTCTGTTTTCTGTTATCACAGCAGTGTCAGCATAAGGAAAACAATGAAAGTGAAGAGATGCTGTTGTAGATTTTATTACAAGTTTGAGGGCTTGGGACTTTTTTTCCTTCTTCAAGGACACTGTGTTAATCTGAAGAAAGAGGGCTTGATTTGTGTTCATTTATGCCTGCCACAATCATTTAAGAAATAGCTTCAGTGCTCATACTTGAAGAGCTTTCGTTCTCTTTTAACTATTTCTGGCAGAGTTAGAAAGATACGCCTTGTGCTTTGTATCATGACAACTTGTCTTCTCCAGTAACCCACATCTTAAACTGCGTCAGCCCTCTCTACATTCAAAGTAACTGTCTTCTGTTCATTGCTGTTGGACTGATGCTGTCAGCTGGATGTCTGCAGTGCAGCCAGCAGCAGTGGGTGAGGATTTCCACAGAAAGTGAAGGCTTTAGTAGTGAAGTGCAGATGGGCACCAGGCAGTGATTGAATCCATGTAGCTGGGAATCTTTGGGCAGAGCCTCTTCTGATCTTCATGTTGATCTTCATGCAACACACTAAAAATAAAAAAAAGATCTTTTGAGGACCCGTTCACAAGGCTGGTGCCCTAATATCAACTACTGAAACTTTACTGGCATAGTGAAAACAGAGGAAAATAAAATAAAATATGGAGTAAAATATCTCTTACTATATTCTGAATCTTTGCAGGATCTCTGTAAGGCAGAAATTGTCTTTTGAGAACAGCAAACAACTCACCCTGAAGCCATTTCCTTGTCTATGTTTCGTTGTGGTGGCTTTTTAGGCTATTTTTGACTATTTTGTTGAGCATTTATAGGCTGGATTAGTAAATGTGACCCCACTGCAAGTGGGAGAGGACAAGGATGCTGGGGAGCTGGTTTCCCAAAACGCTGTGTTGGAGAAGTTTAGGTAGGCTGCAAGAGGGGGAGGCCTTTGTGGTTCTGCTCCCTACGAAATAAAAAGGAGCGCATCCTGCCAGCGTGTGGGATACTGGTGGGGTGTGCAGCTTCTAGCAGCTCAAGCTGATGAGGAAGTCAGACCTCTTTTGGGGGAAAGGAATGGGAAAATGCCTGCTGCAGTGGAGGCAGGAGAGCTCTTCTTTTCTGTTTTACGTGATTATTGTTGCAGTCTCATCTTGGAATAGGTGCCCCAAATAGCTTTTTGTTGGTCTTTTGAAATAGTTGACCAACCTTCTCTTCCACAAGAGTATTTTCTTTTGAGAAACCTCCTTTTTCTGGTGAAAATTTTTAGAAAAAACTTCTGCCACAGTCATTCCCATCCAAACCTTAAACCATATACAAAGCCTTTACACAGCTGCATCAGTATGATACAGTTTGGATTGGGGTTTTTTTTCCTTTTTAAGATGGAAGTTGTCAGAAGCAGTATGAGGTAAATGATGGTAAATCATAATTTTGTGCTAAAAAGTTTTTAATTCAATTGTTTCTCATAAAAAGGCAATACCGTAAAAGAAATTAAACTGCTGCTCCAAAGCTGACATAGAGAGCTCTGTGACTTGTCCTCATCTCATCTTTCTGTCCCAGGAGCTGCTTCCATAAATCATTTCTCTTCCAAGGCCTCTATTCAGTGTACTACTTCTTTTTCTGACACTTAACCCACTAGCATTGTGTACTGTATGTATTATGCATTGCCTTTTGTGCATGCCATATATTACGAAGAGCTTTCTCTCCCTAAGGGTTTCTGAATCTATTTCTGTGAGTTAGTCCTACGGGGCACTTTTATGAAAGTCATCAGTTAGACTTTGCTATGAAGAAAGAGATAAGAGTAACTGAAAGTAGGACAAGGTCATTAGATTATGATTAAAAGGCAGGTGGTTTTTTTTTTTTATGTAGTGAATGAGGTTCTAGTGGGTGGGCAATGGGCAGAAGTGGTCCTGGAGAAAAGTCACAGGTGCTGTGTCCTTGGGCCACTCTGTCTCTTCAGTTATTTTATAGCTGACTCATGAAGAGCACAGTGACCTTTAACGCCATTCAAGTGACTTTCTTTAACAAGTCTTAAGAAAGAAATGCCATGCGTCATCCTGCCTTTGCTGTCTAGGATGAATCTAGAGCAGAGAGTTGGGACCACAAGTAAGTTGTTTCAAAGCAGGCTTGTAATTTGCCTCTTACAACGCTGTATCTTCAGCTCTTCTGGGAACTTGCATGTCTCCACCAGAAACAGAGGATTTTGTCACTGCGGAGGTTGAGTCAGGATTTAGGATTTGGATTTTCCTCCAGAATTATTTTAGAACCAGCCTTGAGCTCCCCAAACTGCTGAAGTCCCAGGCTGGCCCAAGGACCTTCGTCTGAGGTCTGAGGATCTGCATTCAGTCATTTGGTGGGAGCCCTGCGCTCCCTCCTTGTCTCTGGTGGGGCTGCGTGGCCTGTGGGACCCCCCACACACACACCTCTTGCACCTCTTCCTTCATCAAGGTGATGACCCCTCTATTTTAGTGTCTCAACTGAGCTGGAATAGCAGAGCTGGAAACTTCATCTCCATGGCTGGATTTGAAAACAATTCATCAGGTGCAGTTCAAGTAGTAAATAGTCTGCACAGGTACCGTGTGGGGACTGGATTCCACAGTCCCCAGGTGTTCGACTCCCACCTGCAGCCCTCCCTTCATTGATCGCATTGGCCTCTACCTGAAGGGCAGACCCTGCCTCCTGCATGAAGGACCACAGCACTGTGCTCCCAGTGTGACCGCCTTGGTGACCGGGAAGATTTGTCAGGGCACAGGGCTGGGTAAGGTGCCTTTTATTTCACCAGCAGACCTGGCAAAGCTATCAGGCCTCACCCTGCTCTCTTTCATTGATCAGAGGCAAGGGGAAAATTATAGACTGTAGCCTCTGGTTTAATTAGCCACCTGCTATTCCTGTCCTCTTGCATCCGCAGTAACTATTTATACACATGAGACTACAGGCAAGGCTGTGGCGCTCTATTTTTTCTTGACCAGCAGTAGTCTTTCCATGTAAGGTGGTAATTCAGCTAATTTGGAGGACAGTTTTCCTTTTTTTTTATTCTGCATAACATGATGGGACTGGCATTTTTCCCTCTTGTTGAGCATCTGTATTTCAGTGGCCACCACGATCGTCACAGTTTGTACTCTGAGTGATTCCTTGGCACCAGATAATTTCCATAAGTACGCAACATATAAATACAACTTGTTACCATGTCTCCCTTTCCCTCCCTTCTCCTTAGATGTAAAGGAGCATCCCACTATGGCCTTACTAAGGAACGGAAGAGGCGTTCCCAAGACTGCTCTCCAGACCATGGCTCCAGCTTAGCCATAGCCACCGTGGGCCCCGAGCTCTCTGCAGCTGCGGCCATCGCCTTAATGACAGACGAGCCGGGGCTGGTGAACCCAGCCTTCAGCCCCACCTCAGAGGATAGCCAGTCAGGCAGCAGCCCTGGAGACCTGCATCGCAGCAACCGCAACAGAAGTAAGAACTAAAAATGATGGTTTCGGAGCCTGGTGGCCTCTTTCAGTGTTTGTTTTCTGTGAAACATATGTTGTTGGAGGCTTTAAAAAAAAAAAAAGAGAGCAAAAGCTTTAATTTTACATGGCTTGTCAAATTGCGCACTCAGTGACCCAATAGATTTGAGGTGAAAACCAAACTTGCTTGGCCAGGGGCAGCATCAAGCTGAAGATGGACTAGCTGCACACATGCAAACTGCAGGTCTTAAGAAAGATTATTTAGGCAAGTCAGCTCAGCTGGAAGAGCAAATGGCATGTGTGGTGTGCCAGAGAGATGGTGTAGCTGTGTAATGGCTTCACCAAAACATGGTGGCCCAAGTAACCCCCATAGACCATGCCATGGGCACCTACCCAAAGGCCTGTTGGGAACTGTGTTTGGCAGTTGCCAATTATTTGCAGGAAAACAAACCTTAATAAGTGCCCTGGGAGCTTGGGGGAAGTTTGCCAGCCTCCCAGGGAGGTGCGGCTCGGAGGAGCTGGTTCTGCTGAAATAACCACAGTCAGGGACAAGTTGCACCAGGAAACCTTGCCTTGATCCTTCACCCTGTGACACTGCATCTGGCTCTGATGAGTGTCATATTTGAAAAACATGGCCTGACCACAGGCAGACTTAGAAGCATTAACGGTGAGTTCAAAGCTTGTATTTGAGGACTCTGAAGCCAAAGTGAATATCCAACCTTGTGTTGTACTAGCTGCGTGTTGGGAGGATGGATGAAGGGCTGAAGAAAGACTAAAAAATGAGCAGCGCTATCCTTTTGTGTGCATGGGGCTAGAGAGGCGAGGAAAGGGAGGGGGCAAGAAGAGAACACCAGAATGAAATTAAATCCCTCCAGTTTTACTGAGTTTGGAGACCACAGTCTGCTTTGAGGGAATGCTGTATTATTAGATTACAATGTTTGGCTGTCATGCAGAGCTTGAAGAGACAGAGCAGTAACAGCCACAAAGATATCTTCAGCAAGATGGAAAAGAGAGTGACATGTTTTGAAACTACTATGATTTTTTTTTTTAATTGCCATACCCAAGTTAGAAGATGTGATTTAGTTGGTCCCTCCCACCTGATAATCTTTGAATTTTTGACATGAAACTGTTGGCTGTTGTTGGCAGCTTTGGAAGCATTGCGGGGTTTTGAGGCAGTAGTGCTGGTTTTTTTCCAAGAAGAGTTTTTAACAACAGCTTCCAGCTTTGTTGGTTTTGTTTTTTTTTTAATTTATATAGCTTAGGAAGGGCAGCGCTTCTTCCTTTTATACGCATTTTTCACGGGATTGCTGCTGATTCTGCCTTGACTGAGGATTATTCTCTCCCAGGCTACCACACTCGCAGGAGATTTATGTGCATGGCTGGCAAAAGAGACAGGGGAGGTGGCAATTCCAAGGTGTGGGACAGAGGTAGGATAATTGTACCCAGATTCAGGTGGGTGCAGCCTTGGAGTATCAGCCGGAGTCAGGTGCAAAGGTGAAGTGCAGGCAGCCTTGCCGTTGCTGCTATGCCCTGTCGTATGCCAACAGCTGCAGAAATGATGTGGTTCTAAGCCCAGAACTGCTGAACTGTATTGATTTGTTTTTTCCTGCTGTTGCAGCTCGACACTTTGAACGCTCCACTATAAGAAGCAGATCTTTTAAAAAAATAAACAAGGCATTCAGTGTTCTTCGAAGGACAAAAAGTGGAAGCGCGGTTTCCAACCAGGCTGACCGGGAAAGGGAGACTGTTGGAAACTCTGCTGCTGGAGAAGAAGGTAATGCTTTGTTCTCCTTGTGTTATCACTTAAAATGGGGTAGGGGACCCTATCCATGTGGGAACTCGATGTCCATGACTGACATGCCTTTCATGTGGTGGGCTGTGCGTGATTAAAAAATACAGAAAACCCAATCTTTCCTTATTTTCTTTAAAAAGTTGTTAGTGACTGGCAGGCAAGAATATTGCTGGGATGTGTGGGACCTCACATAGGGCTGTTCTGGTAACAGCCTGCGTGCTACAGCCAGCCCAGTATCTAGCACGTGGGACATGGGATCTGGGTGTCTGGGATCTATTACCGGAGCTGTCGCTGATTTGCTCTATCATTTTGTTGAAGAGGCTTCACCAGCATGTGTCTGTCCCCCTAAAGCAAACGGATCACAGTGATCATACATTATAGGAAATTCATCAGTATTGGCTAATGTTTATGAAGCTCTGGAAATTCTCAGTGGGAGGATGGTATGAAAGTGCAAAGCACTGTAATTATTCCAGCACTTCTGTGGGATCCTTGGTGACAGACTTGTATTACCTCAGCCAGGCAGGTGATGAGGTAAGAATGCTGTGCTCTTAAACAGGGGGGAGAGGCAAGTTTGTCTGACGTATGTCAAGGATGAGGGGTCTGGCAGACAGTATCACTTAACATTTGGCATTCTTAAAGCAATAAGCAAATGTTACTAATTGCTTTGGACTGTAATTACGAAGCCAACATTAGCATTCATGCATCAAGGGGAAGTGATGACTGAGTGGGAATCATCATCTTAATCAAGGTCTTCACTGAGCTTATTATTCCTTTGCTTGATGCCTCAGCACCTCACTTCTCTTTCTGATCGAATGTCCAGGGTAAGAGCTTTAAGAAGACAAAATATCCAGCTTCCCTTTTCTCTGTATTTCAAGCTATCTTTGAAACCCACACGAAATAAGGACAAAAGGCTGCCAAATGTTGTGTTTAGGCATCATTATTCTTGAAGTGGTGAATCGGAGAACAGTGTTCAATATTTCTTCTGCTTTATTTGCTTATTTCTTCAGGAGAGTTTCACCACATTACTGCGTTCTTGGTACTTACTCTCCTAGTCCACATACTTGCTGATGTAGCCAAAATAAAACCTGATAATTCAAAATTGTGAACTTTTTCCATAAAAATAATGTGAATCTGCTCCTTGGCCTGGAAACATCTTTAATAACTTTGCTGTCCCAAATATTTTATTCTCTTTTCACCCAAGTAAAATTTTGCAAATAATTTGTCTAGAGCCCTCTTTGAGGAGATGGATATGTTGCTCATTCCCTAGCAACTATTCAGTCCATTGTACGCAAAAGCTTGCCTTTCTTCAGCTGCAGTGAAATTCTGCATGTCTCGAAGTTCATACTTTTCAAAAGACACCTCTTCAGGATGGGGCATAGACATTTTTATGACCGCTTTCTACCTAGGCTTATAGTTGACATTATTAATGGTTCCACTGAAAGCATGGTTTCATGTCCAAAGTGTGTGAGGAAGATCTGGATGCCAACAGTACCTACCCAGTAACCCAGCGCAGTCCAGGTGGTAACAGAAGGAGGTGTGAAGATGACACTGGCCTTTACATTTCCAGCAGAATGAAAAGCAGAGTTGTCTCCTTTTTAAGGGACATATAATGGGGCCCTGAAGTGATTGCCACTTCAGCGTCCCATTCAGTGTCAAGATTGTCATTCTGTCCTTGACTCTGCTTGTGGTTTCATTCCTCTGCACCAAGTCTGCCTGTAAACTTCCAAATATGTTCTACTGCACTGGAAAAACCAGGTAGGCATGTAATTACTTAATGAGCAGTTACTCTTACGCATGAGATCACAGAAGCTGGGTACCTAAATTACGGTATTAATTACATATGCAAAGAATGCCTTTTGATTACACAGTTTAGGAATTTGGTCTTTAAAAAAATGCAAGCAAGTAACTTGCAGCAATCAAATACAATGTTAACAAGGATCTCTACTCAGTCCTTTGCAACAGGTGCTTTGTGTAATGGCATGTCAAAGGCTCTCTCTGTTTCTTCTTGTTGGAGGAGCAAATGAATAAACTTCTTTCTGTAACAGCTATCATCATCCTGCCAGCTGGAGGCTTGTTTTCTTCTCCAGTTCTGTATGTTTTCTTCTTTAATTTATTTTTTAGAATCCTCAGCTGTTCTGAGCAGCCTGCAGTTGGACTCCTGGTTAGACTTGCGGGTCAATCTTTAGGGATAGCTGCAGTATGTTCTGCCCTGTGCTCGCTAAAAGTCCAGCCCAAACCCGCTGGAAAAAAGCAGCCCCACATGTCTGTCTCCCCATTGCCGCTCCACTTCCCTGGGAATGGAGGTGCTCCTGTGGGTGGTGGTTCCTGGCCTCAGAAGTCCCCACA
>NW_008824243.1:4657867-4693979 GCF_000699105.1 Pygoscelis adeliae
GCCTTGCCCCAGGTTTCACAGGTTCATGCCAGGGACCACCTGAGAGCACACCTCAGCCATGCATCATTGCTCCAAGAGATCAGACGGCACCTCACCACCTCTCCAGTGGCTCCTTTCCTCACCAGACTTAGTCAGTGTGTGAGCAGAATAAAGCTGAGACTGTGCCAGCCTCACAGTGGGCACAGAGTGTAATAACCTTTTCTTGCTGATAACCTCTTGATAAAGGAGCTGTCAGATCACCTGGCAAAGCGCAACATATTATAGTCCATCTGTTCCCAGTTTTCAGAATTCCCTCATCTTAGTTCAGATGTCTCTGTTTAATCTGTGTTTTGCCTGTATTTTGGTCAAAGGAGCTCTGAGAACAAAAACCATAGTCTGTACCTATGCATTGGCCCTCAGCATCAGCAGTGCTGATGTCAAATTAACTATTTGCCCACTGCAGAGTGTGTAGGTGCCTTTAATCTGAAGCCGATATGTCTGTTGGGCCAATGCTCAGTTGCAATATGACTGTGAGGGTGCAAGACAAAATAATCATTCCTGATGTGGGAGAAAAAATATTCAAATAACAATGATTCTTCTTAACTTGAAGCTGAATGCAGTATTGGTTTTGGAAAACTCCTTTGCTACCTAGGGACACTGAAAAATATGATGTATAATGGTGAATGTGTTTCTGTTATAATGACAGCAGAGAAAGAGTTACAGTCTAATGCTATCTTATACCTGGAGCTGGTAGCAGTCCCACACTCTGAAGATTACTTCACGATTTCCATTTACAACCTGTGGTTTGATTTGTTTAAATAATATCATATGTGCCTATTTTGGATTTAAATGATTCAGGCTTTCTTTGTTCCTCTGTTTAAACATTTTTGTGATATTTTCAGCAGAGAACTGTTCATTGTCCAAACCGTAGAAAATGTTAGAAGTGAATGAAAAGTGCAAACACTGATGAGAAAATGTTTGGAGGAAGGAGGCGTTAAGATTTTCTCATTTTTAATAATTTGGTTATTTGTAAATAATCTATGCAAAGAAGTATTTGCCTGTAGTGCAGCACCCAAGCTTGTGATATCTGCCTGAGGGTAATCTCATTAATAGCACTTACAGCTACAAATAGCTTTCCAGGTCTGAAGTAGAAGTTAGGAAAGTTTGAAAGGGATGGTTTCATTCTGAGACGTGAGGGAAGGTGACAGGGACATCCTTCCGGCACTGCTTCATTTAAGATGTAATATCTTCTGACTGGATCTACTAGTGTAAATGACCTTGACAATCTACTTAAATGATAAAATATCTCTGAGCAAAGACTGCTCCGGCTTTGCTATGCTTATTTGTATCACTGTGTTCTTAGTTTGGCATCACACTCTTTAAATTCACTTCCAAGAATGACCATATATATATATACTCTTTACTCAAACCAGCTAATGCTTTAGGAGGAAAGAATTTGGGAATGCAATTGCAAAAACCTCTATACAGTTTACCGTGTTGCTGGTTTTCAAAAACATTCATCAGTTCCATTTTGCAGTCAAGCCATTGTAAAATAAATTGAATTTATGATTGCTTGAGGATGTCAAATGTTGTTCAAAGTCAAACTCATTCTTCTTAGTCTCATGGTGGGTACAGTTCTACCATCTGTTATTGCTTTGCAGCAGTCAAGACCAAGGCAGCCCTGGCAGGCACTGGCAGGACCACAGAACAGACTCTCCTGTTGTATGGGTGTATCTCACTCCTATTGTTCAGTCTGAGCTCTGTTTTATCTTTTTATATATATATATAACAGATGGATAGATAGATATTATAAATACTTCAATGTTTGGGAAAGGTACATGAAGAAAAAGAAGGTAAAAGTGAAACACAGATGGCTCTTGGTATCAACCATTTCATGGCATTAAGGCTCTCTATGTGCAGAAAAGAAAGTGACTTATCCAGCCGCAGGACGAGACAGCACAGCCCAACTTCTGTCTCAGGAAGGCTGCACCCCACAGGAATCCCACGCTGTTCCTGCTTTCCCCAGATTTGATTCAGCTCCAGTTCCGATTTCCTAAAACAGCTGCTGGAAATCTTACAGAACTGGTTCAAAGCACTCCGGTCTAGGATGATGAGCCAGGCAATTTCCAGAAGAAAGAGATTGGCTCTGTAGTATTTCCTCCACTGCAGACCGATAAACTTTGCCTGCTGTAGACGAGATAGCCACAACTCTTTTGAGACACATTCAACTCTACAACAGTTTCATTTTAGTTATTGGGACTTCTTTGGTGAGAGGAATGTCCAGAAGCAAGAAGAGACATTAGAGCGGGCATTGCCTTCTACCTGCCCCCTGTATCGGACCAGCATCCCTGGAGAATTAATGGAAGGCATTAAATCAAAATGATGGCAAACCGCTGGGAGAATGAAATGCTAAATGAAAATCAATTGGGAAGGAAGAGTTGCAGAACGAAGTCCCACACTAGCGCAAGTGCATGTGACATTCACAGACACAAGAATTTTCCAAGAACAGGTTACACACGCTTTGTTTAAATTCTGGTGACCGGGTGCCGGGAAGCATGAGTGTGTGTCCCTGCAGATAGCCTTATTTGTCAGGGTGGGCTGGCATCTCACGTCAGTCAGACCTTCTGATCTAAGTAAGGACTTGCAACCTGAGACACAAATTTTGTTTACAGTGACCTTTGATTAATTTAGGCTCAAGTGTCATAGCAAATGTTACACAGTGCTTTGTCACACTGGATACTGGGAATGGAGGCAGAAGTTGTCCTGATGGCAGCACTGTCAGAAGAAGCGCGGTGCACATGGAAGTCAGCTGAAATCTGAGCACTGAAGGAACGCTACCATTAAGTATTATAAACTGTGGGGATAAAATATTAAGCATATTTACAATTTTGTATTATAGTCTCATGGCCACTATACTAATGAGTGCTCAGTGTCCTACGTCATTAGCAGTATAGCATCTTTTCATAGTATTAGCAGTATAGCATCTTTTCATAGTTAGCATCCTGCTAACTATGAAAACTCCAGACAAGTGGAGTTTACTGTGTAAAGCTGGTCTCTCCTATGTTATTTGTTACTATAATGGGATGTGTGAAAATATCAATAAAATTGCACACTAATATAAGGAAAATATTGCTTGAGGAAAAAACACACACAATCTTTCTGAATGCAGATGACATTTTATTATATTGACAGATTCAGAATGCTCCATACAACCCCCGGTGACAAAAACACAACACTCTGAGGGAAAACCTGCAAGAATCACCAAAAACAAGACAGAAAGTTTACTTCTTTCTAGATTCAGCAGCTCTTCGATATTTAAGGACTGGAAATATAAAATGGTAAAGAAAGGTATGCAATACTCCTGGGTTTTCCTGCTCTGGAAAACCTGGTCAAAGAGAACAGAGAATTCTAATTAAGAGTGTAAGGGCTGGAAAATGGGGTCTGTGCAAACTGATGCTCCAGCCTCACAACAGGCTTTGTGTATGTGAATGGTACAAGTCCTCAACCCAGTTGGAGTCCCTTAAATTGGGCTGCTGAGGCCCCATTCACTGTACGCAATGAGGTGCTGGAGCAGCGTCCACTTCTTCTGGGTATGGTATATACATTAGAAAAGTTCAAGTTGAAGACATTGCTTTCCAGACATGGCATCATCTTGAAATAGACACGGTAGGTTTTGATCAAACTGCACACAATGTATGCAGACTTTTTGGTGAAAAAGTGATTGTGAATTTTCTTATTCAAAAAAATATGTATTTGTGTATTTTATACATTTAGTTTGTCAAACTTACTGTTAGTTTATCAAGATAAGCATTGGCCTTTCACTTATGACAGTCTAGGTTGTTGGTAATACAAACGTCCATGTCTATGTCTGGGATGAGAACAAGAGGCAAGTTTTCAATGAAGAGAGCAGTAATTAAGGGATCATGGAGTTATTTTGGTTGCTTGGCCCATCTGAGGAGAAAATGGTGCAATTTATGAATTATATTCGATAAAGAACACAAATCAAAAGAAGACAGGAAATGAGGCAGTACATCCTGCTAACTATGAAAAAAGAAACCTTAGTGACTTGCAGACTGGCAAAAAAAAAGTCTTGGGAAGATTTGTTTTGTTGTAGACTGCACACTTCAGAAGGAAATTAGGTATTAAAAATTCCTCTAAAAGAATCTGCATAGAGTCATATTGAAAGTCAGTCAAGTGCCACTGCAAGACTTAATAAACCAGTCAAGGCATTGTTCAAGATGCAAAGAAACTTGTATCAGTTTATACCTTATGCAAAGATATATGTAAAAGTCTTATATAAGCGTAGAGACTTGTTCACTGCCACGTTGCTCTGATTTTTCTCTGGGATAATTACAGACTGAAATAACGTGAGAGTATCAATAGCTTGTTCGGTCCACAGTTCTCCGTGGTCAAGAAATGTAACTGGATAATTCCTTTAGAAAAGTTTTCAGAATGAGGTATGGGAGAATGAGTGTTTGAGTCAAAAAGCACAGTTTGTTAGGACATGAGATGAATCATCATGCAATTGAAAATGGAAGTAGTTCTGCTATAGGACTGCTTTGGTAGTCCGCAAAATATACAGAGATATTTATTTATGCTATTTCCGTGCAGAGAAGATCTGGGGATCCAGATTATCATTTGCATTCTTACATATAAATACCCTTATAGCCACACTGAGAGTGTAAAATCTGCATGCTTATACTGATGCAGGGATCAGGCCTTTGGTGATTTTCGAGGAGTACTTGTATGGTCTGACTTTGAGCACGCCACTGAGATGCCGGAGTTAATTGCCTCTTTCTTCTTACATAGCAGCGGAGAGAGTTTAGCACCTCCAGGGGTGATTTAGCAGTGAAGTGGGTATCGCTCCCTTTGGGGGCCCATGCACTATAAAGGAAGCCAGAGCAAGCAGATCACCAAATTATGCATTTGGCTTAGAGGCCTGGATTTAGATGGAGTGAATCCACCCTTCAGGCTAGAGAGAAGCGAACAAGTTACAAGCTGGGCAGGTAATGTTCAGAAAATAGAGGAGTATGGGGAAAATAAAGCACCTTCCATTCCTGAGACATTAAAGTTGTGTGCAAAACTGAAGTAAACCTGTATTAGTGCAGAAACTGCTACTACGAGAGTATAAAGTAAATGAATACTTGGATATTAGGTTGATGAAGGCTGTATAGTTGTCTATATAGACTTTTATTGCCTGTCAACTCTGTGTAAAACCACAAAGTCGAAGTCTGTGCTACCGGTAGGTGCTTTTTACAGACGTGGAGGAAGACAGCTTCCCGCCCTGAAGAGCATATGATCAAAGAAGTGGTAAGGGATGCAACATGGTGTTTCTTAATATTTTTTTCCTGTTCTTTCTTTCCCCTTGCTCTCTCCCAAAAGGTTTTCGTGCCTTGCTGGTTTGTTGCCTGCTAATTCTGTAGTAGAAAATATTTATTCTATCTCAGCTACTGCTCTGTTAATTTTCATTTAACACTTTGCTGCTGTTCAGTAGCAGTCACTGTACTTTCATTTCTAAAATAGGTTATTGAAAAAATATTAACACTTAATTTTTTTACTTAACTTTTTTTCATATAAGCGCTGGATTGGACCCACAGACAAAAAATCCAAAAGCTTTCTCTCACCTATGGGGAATTCAAAATAATTGAAGGCTGATACACCTCTGCTAGAAAACTCACTGGTGCTTTTATTTCAACTTTGCTCACTGTTGAATGTGGATTAAAATTTTGCAATGACCTAGAAGGAAAGAAAGTATTAGTGACGTGCTGTGAAAGCAAACATGCCAGTTGAAAAGTAGGGTTTGGAAGAGGATACTCTTATCCAGCGCATTATAAATACAAAAAGGATGCCTGCCCACCATTACTCCCTCTTCCCCACACCCAGATTGCCAGGGCCAGCAGAGATCTTTCCCTCCAGGCACCTTGACCGTACTGTGGTTTTAATACAGACACGTTGCAGTAAGAGCCAGTCGTTCCTACTTCCTAGAGTTCAAGCAGTGATGAAAGGAGAGGGGTCTGGTAGGGAGACTCCTGTGTGCTTTGGGTTGCCCGAGAAATCTTGCCTTTCTGTCAGCTGAAAGCAAAAAAACGCTTCCTTGGATGTCACAAGCCAAGCACCCAGTCCTCAGCTATGGCACCAAAAATGAAGGAAAACAGGGCAGCCTGGGATGCCACCAGTGAGGGAGGGTGTGCAGCCCACCACAGCGAGGATGGATGTTTGTCGAGATGTCCGTGCCCATTTGTTCTAGGACCAGCAAGGATCCGTGGCCTCGTTCGGAGGGGTCTCTGGTGACTAAAAATATATTTTTTCCCTTAAAATATTAGCATGTGTAACTGTTTTTAAGTACATTTCATCTCTCTGGATTACATCAAAGGTTTAGGGCTGTGTTTTGTGGGAAAAAAAAGGAAGTTTGAATGTATTAATTAAAAAAGATCCCTACAAGTCCACTCAGCAAGCATACATACCCTTTCCTCCTCACTTAGGATAAATCACATCCATGCATAAAACCTGGTTTGGATAACTGGCAGGTACCTGAAGTTGTGCGGTGCATGTTTTAACAAAGCAAAGCTGTGTTGTCAAATAAATACCTTACAATGTGCATTTCCAGGTTTTCCCAGGTTGTATCACCTGATTCCAGATGGGGAAATTACCTGCATTAAGATCAACCGTACCGATCCCCATGAAAACCTGGCCATTAGGATTGTGGGAGGCAGTGAGACTCCTTTGGTTCACATTATTATACAGCATATTTATCGAGACGGGGTAATTGCCAGAGATGGAAGATTGCTGCCTGGAGACATGATACTAAAGGTACAGTACTATGGAGGTACAAGATAAAAGTATGCTAACAAAGAATACGACAGTGTAAGTCGATCATGAGATGAGATTTGCAGTGTTGCTTGTCTGTGTGGGTAGAATAATGCATGCAGAAAGACGTTCAGTTCCTCTGCATGCTGTGATGATTTCATTCATTTCAACAGTTTTTGAGGCTTACAGATATATTTATTTTTCCTATTCACTACCAGGCTTCTCTGATTTCTACCCAAACATGGTAGATCTGAAATGCAACGTAGCGCAATAGACTGTTGGCATTTCTGGCCCAGTGGTGCAAAAGCTTTTTTTCTGAAAGCAGAGGCTGGGTTTTTTGCCCGTTTTGTTTCTATTGAACTGTGGGCTTAAATCTCAGTTAGTGAGGTTTCCATTGCCTTACATCCCACTTACAGCAGGATAGGTGATAGGGGCCTGATCAGAGTTATTTCAGCATCTAGTCCTCTGTATGATGTGTTCAGCACCGCAGAAAGTGAGACGCTGCCCGCTCTGTTTTGGGAGTGTTGCTCCACCAGCAGCCACAGGTGAAATCTCTACGAACAAACTTGAGCAGCATTCAGGCATTAGCTGTTGGCTGCTACTCCTGCTCCTGTTTCTATAGAAATGTATAACAGATGAACAAGAATTAGGCCAGATGATTAAAGTTCATGTATCTTGTGAGCAGTGGCTTCAGCAATAGCTTTTGAATGGGAACTGCAGTCTCAGCTGCCCCAGCGACTTGGAGATCTGCAAGGATGCTAAATTATATTAACGCTTCAGTCCTTAGAAGAAAAGAGTGATGAGAGAAAATCCTTTCCTTGCTTTGATGTTTTGAGGTTTTGATGGTGTGTAGTTGGAATGCACAGGTATATTCACATTGCAAGCCAAAGGTACAGCTGCAGCTCACCCAGGTATACTCAGAGCAGCTTAAATCAGCTAGCTCAAATATTGTTGACAGCATGGCCAGAGACGGCAAAGAGCTCAGCATAAGTTTTCTGAATTACAGGTAAACATTTGAGCAGGCTGCTTTGTTCACTGTGGGCTGTGCTGCTGTGGATAAACTGGTGCTGGTACCCAGGCTAACCAGTGTGGCATCAGCTGGCATAAGGCTACAGGAGCTGGAAGTGGGGTGGACTGCAAGGTCTGGCATGCATACCTCATGGTCGTCTTCCAGGTGGGACTCTGGATGCCCATCTTACTGCCTGCTTTGGCATGCCTGGCTGGTAGGGTTAGTGAGTAGTTCTTCCCAGCCCTACTGATTTCTTCTACTACATATTCCATGTGAGTAATTATTAAGGATACCGTCCTTTGAAGTTCAGAGCACCACCTATAAGCGACCATGCCTTCCTAGCTTTTGCTGACCCCAGTGGTAGCTGAGGACACTTGAGGCATGCCAGGGTTGTGACGTGCTTTCTGCTTCATGTCTGACAGACCGGAGCCAAAGGTATTTGTCAGGATCATGATGTGGGCATACTTCGCTCTGGCACTGTTTAAACATGCTTCTGGATTGTGGTTCCGGGCGGCAGCTGGATGACTGTCTCCTGGTTTTGTCTTTTGGGGAGGCCTTTTGTCCTGGTGCCAGCACAGAACGGCAGAGTTGATGACACTACTGAGCCAAAACTGTTCCTGCAGGGCACATCCAAACTGCAGTGAGAAGCTGTGATTGCAGCATGGACGGGCCTGGCTCAGCTCTCCCTGGCCGTGGTTGACTGCCCAGGGATTTATTGAAGATTCCCAGCAATTTCAGCTCCATGCTGGTGCAGCTCATGCCGTTTGTGGTACTCAAGCTGGCAACTTGAAGTTAGTTGAGCTGTGTCTCTAGGGGTGCAGTCCCCCCATCAGACCACAGTGGGGACAGCCCCATTGTGCCCATACAGGCAGTCTGCAAAAACAAATGCCAGTCAAACGCTTTTGTCCTTGCTGGGAAACATTTCTGTTGCAGTTTGGAGACGTTTCTTAATATTTAAATGGTTCAACCTGTGCAAGGTAAAACCACATGGAAATAACTTGTCTGATTCGGGTTTTCCAGCCAGCAACGAATTACAACCTTGCAACTGGTTTTCATTTAGCAGTGATAAAGTGCAATACCTAGTCACTCTTACACACACGGACATGACAGGATTGACTGGAAGCTCTTTTTTTCCTCTTTCTTTTCCACAGCCAAATTAAAGAAGTGGCCATTATGGAGTTTTACTGCCATCTGAGCTAAATCTTACCTGGAAAACACTGAGAAATGTAAAAAGCCCGATTCTCTGGTGTGGTATATCAGCATAATTGCTAGTAAATATCCAGGGCCTTTAAACTTCTACTTCAGGCTCTTTTCTTCATTTTAATTAGAGATTCGTTAATGGGGAATATTTTTTTAACTGTACCTAGAACAGCTGGGAGATAATGAAGAAGAGAAACAGCAGGAAAGTAGTGGGAGTGAAAGGCAAGTCTGGCAGGGTGATTTGAAATCAGAAGCTAGTGAATAAAAATATGAAAGGATACTGGAGCTTGGGAAAGAGCAATAATAAAGCTGAAAAATAACAAGTATGTCTGGAGACTATCAGGAAGAAAGGGGGGAAAAAAAGGCAGAAAGTGTCTGTACAGAGTGTCCTTTCCTTGGGGGTAAGCCTGTTCTGCACCACAAACTTGGCCTCCTGTGTGACACAGTTTGAAACGGCACATGTCACTTCGTATGAAGACACCTGTGTAAAAAGATCTGCCCTCTCCAGTGCCAATTCAGATTAGATGGGTTTTCTGCTGCTGATTTGTGCTTCTCTCTTCCAGGTAAATGGCATGGACATCAAAAATGTGCCTCACAACTACGCCCTGTCAATCCTGAAGCAACCCTGCCACGTGCTCCGACTGACGGTGCTCCGAGAGCAGAGGTACCGATGCCGAAACAGCGGACTTTCCCTTGATGCTCACCGCAGCAGGGACAGCAGTTTCCATGTTGTGCTAAACAAAAGCAGTCCGGATGAGCAGCTGGGAATAAAGCTGGTCCGCAAGGCCGATGAACCAGGGGTATTTATTTTCAACTTGCTGGAAGGCGGCGTGGCTGCCCGTGATGGACAGCTTCAGGAGAATGACCGGGTGCTGGCCATTAATGGGCACGACCATCAGTACGGCAGTCCAGAGAGCGCAGCCCAGCTGATACAGGTTTGTCACCACCACTTTGACCCCAGTTTCTGAACTTTGCAAAAACCAAGCAGTGTATTTTCACTGTCCATTACAAAGCAGGGGCCAAACTTATTGTGTGTGTATTTGGGGGAGGGAAGGAGACGTATCAAGCTCAGATGGGAATTTACACCTCTAAAAGCTCCTTGGTTTCACTGTGGTTACAAGGGTGAATATGGGCATGGACTCTCGCAGTGATGCCTGCTACCATCAGGCTTTGTAATGTACAGATCAATGTAAACATCCATATACTCTGTGCATCGCCAAAGAGTGATGCCATCTGCCAAAAGGCAGGCCAGCCTGCACCCTAGGAGGACTGGGTCTGGCTGTGTCCCGACTCCTCCAGCTCAGAAGGAGCCACAGTGCTCCCTGGTGCAGCCCTGGAGCAAACCAGAGCAGCCTAAGGCAATGGACGGCATGTTTCAGGATGAACATCATCCTCCCAGACTCTCTGTTTTACGACTGAAGGTACTCCATAGCTTGTAGATATTTCTTACCTAAATCCAGCATATGGAAATCCAGATGTTTTGGAAAAAATGGAGTTTTTATAAATCTCTATTTAGACTCACATGGAGAACTAAAGGGGTACCTCAGTGATGCACTAAACAGTCTTACCACAAAACTGTCAGAAAAAAAGCCTGTGCCTTTCTCAGCTACAAAATCTGTCAGCTTCTGCCTGTTTTCCCCTCCAGAACCATATTCATTTGTTTTCTTTCTTTACAGCCTACATTTTTAGAAAATTTCAACATACAAAGCAAAGCCAAGAATCTTTTGTTGCTTTTATCTCATATTTATGGCAGTTGTTATACTTGTGCAATTTTACATTTCATTTGGAAGCATGCAGAGTGTTCA
This sequence comes from Pygoscelis adeliae, assembly GCF_000699105.1. NCBI lineage: Eukaryota > Metazoa > Chordata > Aves > Sphenisciformes > Spheniscidae > Pygoscelis > Pygoscelis adeliae. The sequence continues at coordinate 4,668,668 of NW_008824243.1, forward strand.
CATATTGAAGAATTTCATGTGCCTCAATAACAAGATGTCAAATCAGGCTGGCTGCTTCCCCTTTCCAACAGGTATAATCAGGCTAACATGAGTCGGACTGAAAGAAGGATTCTAATCCACGCATTTTGTGGAAAGGATTCCTTCTTTAGCATAGGTTCACAGTTGGCTGTAGCCGACTTTTATTGGGAAGTTTATAGCACAGGTAAAGAAAACAGCATCCCCTTGCATAATGCCCATCGTTGAAATTCTGGTCCAGCAGCTTTCTGGATTACTTTATGTAGCTCACTAACTGGGAGCAGAAGGCGGCAGTGGGGGAGGTTTAAATTCTCCGAGGGGAACAAGTCTGGAATTAAAACCTTTCTAAAAAATTGGTATTCTTGGAACAGTTCTTTACGGCTACAAAACAAGGCAACAGTGCTTCATAAGCAAAAAACACATGCAGCCTAGAGATGAAATGGAAAACATGACTAATGAGACCATTCACACACAAATGTTTAAAAACGCAACTAAAGCTCTTATTGGGTTCCAAAGAGTGGATGTTATTTATAATAATGCTTGAAATGCACACCAGTCCCTGGGAATTTAAACAACATGCCCATCAAAGGGGAGACTCAGGTTTCCAAACAGCCAGGATTACATTGCATTGATGTGAGCTCTATGAATCACATTTGTCTAATGCAAAATTCCCGGAACCTGTGTCTTTTTTGTCATGTTTTTTCATCAACTATCATTTGCCTTTCCTGTTTCCATGTCATGCCAGAGAAAAACCGTTATACTGAAGCCACAAGTGTTTTGCATTTACTTCTTACACGAAGGGATGTTTTACTGTGTCTTCTGATTTCTCAACAGCATCCTGCCTGCTGAGACCTCAGCGTGTGTCACTCACAGTACACTGAGGCCTTCAAATTAATGGTGGTGGAAGCTTCAAATACGCCATCAGTTTCTTCAAAAACAGAACTAACTTTCACTAAAAGGTGGTGGTGGCTTGCTAGGCCAAGCACAGCTGGGAGAACATCAGATTTCTGTGGGATCTGATTAGTTTTGACTTCTAAATTATTAATAATTGAGACAAATCTGATTCTTCTGGCCTTTAGCAATTATACATTAGCATATGCGAAACAGTGGTTAATCAGTAGATTAGGTGTCTGGCTGTTTATAAGCTCAGTCACAAGAACTGAAATGAAGAAAACGCGTAAGTGCTAATTAGGAACGTGCACACATCGTAACACTTGGGAGTTTGCTGCTTCCCATTTGTCGTGTCATCTTTAGTCATGGGCTTGTGTCAGATGTGGCACTTTTAATCTAAATAACGTGACATTCCACATCTGTTTTCCATGGGAGCGACAAGAAAAGGAACAAGGTAACAGATCAGTGGGTGCTCGTGTGAGCACATCAAGCCGAGCTGCACGGGTTGAGCCAGACTTTACTGCCCCCAGATGTTCGCTCTCCTCTCTCCCTCTTTCTCCCACCGCAGTTCGGAGCAGCTGCAACGGGCGCACGACCCCCTCTCCATCACGACAACCACCGCTGGCAGAAAGCAGGTTGTGATGTGGAGCGTATCCATGTTCCATCATCCATGCAAGAGATGGGGCAGCTTCCGCCGAGAGCAGCACTGCTGCCTTTTTTTAGGATGCAATTGCCTACTAGCTGCTCAGAAGTTGCCGCCGTCCCTCTGCCTCCCTGCTTGACTTGCTTTGGCTGTAACACAAATTTTAATTCTAGTAGATTGTTTAAGCTGTTACTTGCATTCAGTCTCGAAGATAACCTCATTTCTTTAATTCTTGCTTCAGCATAAAAAACAGAGAAGGAATTGTGGGAAAAACAAGTGGTAAGAGGGAGGGAAGGAGGGAGGGATCAGAATGAAGCAGTAATTAATATTCTGATCAGTAGAAATGTTAATGGGTTTTTATATGGAAGTACGTAAATACAAAAGCTGGTCTTGTTGTTTGGATAACTTTTTAAAACACTCTGGACTTCTGAGAAATTACTCAACTTGTCTGACCTGGAGACAAATGTGACATTGCAATAGAGACTCTTGTTGAACTTTTGCTAGTCGTTCTACGAGAATTAATCACATTTACAACCTTCCTCTAAATAACCAACTTTGAGACTAACCATGTGGCAGCAGATGATTTTTAAACAGAAGTTGCATAAGTTGAAGTTGTTTGTTTTAGAGAAAACTGGATTTTCATGGGGCCATACGCCCTTAGGAGGTTTAGTCTTGCATTGTTCGGTTCCATCTCAATCATATTACAAACTAGAGACCAGGGTGGTTTCCATTCTCCTGAGATACAGCATTCTGCTTTTGGATACCAGTCGAGTCCAGAGTCCAGGAATTAATATTCCATAAAAACCGACCTGGTAAAAATACCTAGAAAGTTATTTTGAAATATGTGTGTATGTACCAAAAAATGTATTATGAAGTTGTGGAGATTTGAGTTGCTGGTGAAAAAACTAACATCCCCCGAGATACTGGGAAAGTAACAAAGAAGTGCACATCTTTTACTGAGGTATCACCTTCCTTGGAAATAACACAGCCTGAACATGCAGATTTCAGGCTTGAAGGCGGAGTTTTAGGAGAGGCAGGTTGCCTTTTTTTAACGATAGTGGCATTTTTCAAAAGCTTTTTTTAACTCTCGGCTACTACTATTGAATCCAGCTCCAGAAAAGACAAACCAAACTATAAAAACAAAAGTCCCAGGGGCTTCCTCTGGCTTCTGTTAATTGTCTGTGGGAGATTTGATTTCAATAGCACAACTGGATCTGGGTTTGGTTTCCAGCTGCTTGTTCAACGCCAGCTCTCCTTGGAGCTTCTCCCCAGTGAGCAGGGCATGTCAGCGTGCCAGCAAGCGAGTCTGGAGGTCTGATGCCCCTGGGGCTGCGGTACCAACAAGCATCGCTACTGCAACCCCAGGGGGATCAGACCTCCAGATGTGCTTGCGGGGGGCTCCATGTTAGATACTGAGCAGTTCCTTGGTAATAACCTGCAAGCAAGCAGGCAGGAGTCCCTCTGGAGGCGGGCCTTAAGAGCCCCTCCTGCCCACCACAAGACCAGGGTCTTTAGCCTGGAGAGAAGGAGATTAGAGGATTAATTTTTTTATCTTTTGAGTATGCTTCTATAGCATTGAGGCTATTTCTACACTTCAGTTCAGTTCAATGTATTAGCTTGCCCTTATGGCAGACAGCTATGATTTACCCAGCTAAACCCCACTCACTCTCAGCTCTGTCTTTGCACCACTGTTGTCTTGAATAGATTCACATGAGCCTCCCTGAGGGAAGAATGAAGCCATTTGTTTCTAGGGAAACAGTGCTGATTCAATAAGACAGAAAAAATTCACCTGCACAGAGAATTAATAACACTAATATCAGGCACACAGAGAACACCTTAAAAATAATGAGCAAACATAACTCAGTAGAAACTTTGCATCTCTCAGGCACATAAGTATTATGACTGTGTTGTGCAAAAAGGCCCAGAAGCATTTTGAGCTTATTTTGGGTTAATTGTTTTTGCAGTTCCTATTCCTAGAGTGAGAATTTGGGCTAGTTTCCCATCCTAAACTCCATTTCTCTATGTGCTTGCTTGTGCCCTCTCTCTTTCTCTGTGCTCTGGTGCACTAGGATTTTACTTCTCCAAATGGGTGCACCTCCCTTTCTTTAAGCTGCCTTACATTTGTCATGCTTGTTGCATGCAGGTGGACTCAGTTACATTGTTTATTCCCCACTTTCACCAACCAAGGGTAGAGCACATCCCTTGTTACAGGGTTAATTGCATCTTTTTCAGAGTTCCCGTCTGGCGGCAGCAGCTCTGGTTGTCTGTCTCTCTCCTGTGGCAGGCACATTGCTGCTCTGCAGTGCTGTACACAGGTGTGTGCGAGAGCTGATCAGCACTCACTGTGGTGGATCACTGCTTCCAGCCAAGTTTGGGGCAGATAGGAAGGGTTTTTCAGAATTAACACCAAATTTTCAAGAGAAATATTAAGTAGCTGGCAGTAAATTTTTATGGACTTTATTGACCTGAACTGATGCTACTGCTTTATGTCATTGCAGCCATGTCAGTGGGAAATCCAAACAACGCTTAAACGGGACCCACATTTCATGAATCCTCTGGGGCTGAAGTGGAGGGGTTTATTGCACCGGGGCGGTGGGATTCACGCTGTACCTCCTCCCACAGGCCAGCGAGAAGCAGGTTCACTTCGTCGTGTCGCGGCAGACCAGGCAGCAGACCCCCGACATCTTGCAGGAGACGGGCTGGAGTTACGGCGGCAGCAGCCCCCAGCCCTGTCCTGCTGAGAGAAACAACCCCGGCAAGGTGAGGGCACGAGCGCTCACGTGGTTCCTCTGCTGTCCGTGGGACAGGGAACTGGGAGGGCAGCTGGTGTTTCAGTGTCTCGGTGTGTTATCTCTGGTTTCTGTCACCTTATTTTGCAATGGAAAGGGAAAAGCTGTGCTCCTTGTTATTTATACACTGCTTCTGCCCTGACTCCATCTGGGGTGGGGAGAGAAGGAGAAGGCAAAGAGCAGTGGTGGGGCAGGGGGCTGACGTGCACACGGCGTCCTGGCCATGGGCACGTACCTGGCTGGCGGTGCGAGCCAGCACAGGGCAATGCGCTCCAATGAAAATAAGAGGCTTCTCTGAAGTTTCTCCATCTGGAGGAAAGTCTTCAGGCAAAAAGCTTTCTTACGCTGGCCTGAGAGATTCCCATAAGCTGCTTGGAAATTACGGTAATTATTAGTCTGTTGCTCATTTCTTAAGATACCTGTGCTCTGACCCGGCTGGCAGGCAGCAGCTGCAGTCTCCACGGCCACTGTAAGCATGCTGTCTTTCTGTGGAGCTTTGGAAAACATGTTGGTTCTGCTCTGGCAGGACGTGGCACTCACATGGGATGGGGGCTGCGAGGGCCAGCAATGCGCAGCACGGCCAGACCCGACCCAGGGCCACGTGGCACAGAGCAACCATCTCGCCCAGATATAGCTCTGGTTACCAAATTGTCCCTCCAGCCGCTCCTCTGTACCCGGTTACATCGTGTGTTTAGTGCATTTAGACCTGCAATATGCCCTCTGCATAAGGCAGAGAGACTCTTATGGTCAAATATGTGAGGCTTTAGAGCAGAAACCAATGCAGCAAGAGCTTTGAAAATACCTTTTCTGAGTTTACTCAATGTTATTCTTTGCACTATAGACGGAACAAGGTATGTCCTTGCAGGAGCTGCATTTGTTTATTTCACTAAATTTAAAGTCACGTGCCTGGTTAATTTACATTAATCACTCTGAGTGTCACCACTTATGCAAACTCTTGTGAGCTGGTAGCTGGTCCCCTGGCCACCTGTGCCAGGGGTGCATCAGGGAGGTAGAGAGGCAGAGTTTAAATCCATCCTGCCTGATGGGCAGCCAGCTGTGTCCTTAAAGGGACCTTTGGGCTGAACCAGCTGTCAGATCGGGTGCACAGCTGTCAGCCAGGAGACAAGCCTAGTTCTGCATTTTACAAATGCCTAAAGATACCCATTTTTGCAGTTTTTCTTTCTTTTAAAAAAACTACATTATTCAGTGTTTTTATGTGTAAAAAGTATCCTAGTATCTAATTTTAGTTTTCCTTTTCCATGAAGTCACAATCACAGCCCTTGTTAGGTGAGACTGGATCAGCAGGAGTTAAACCAGAGAGCAGAGTCAATGCTCGGTAGCTACTACCCAGTAGCAAATAGTGCCCAACTAATCATGCATCTGCAGGGCATTACTTCCTAATGAAGTAATGATTTCCTTAGGGAGATATGTGTAGGACATCAATTAGCTTGTGTTGCTACTGTACGATTTCTAGTGAAGCTCCGAGCACCTGCTAGCTCTACGACGTTGATCTGATTAATTGATACCACATGGGATTATTTGGGAACATGACTTGTCTTCCATAAACTGCCCTAGATCCTCATTTTCTCTTCCTGTACCGAGAGGTGTTAGATGGGAATTCTTGGTAAATCCAACATTATTTTGGGTAGCCGTGAGATTGAAGGGCCAATGTTGACCTTGCAACAGTCCTTTAAAGACTAATAAATCATCTTTTATTGGATAGGTCACGGCTTTTAGGGGGATTTCCAGTTTGCCCCAGGAGATGGGTGCTACATAAGCACACGAGTGGACGTGCTGCTGTGGGCTTCTGTCCAGTGCCACCATTTGGGCACTTTCCAGGGAAGATCACAGCTGAAAAAGAAAATTCTAGCTGTTCCAAGCTCCCTTTAGTTTTGTGTGTGTGCAGTGGAGGGCTTACATCAGAGAAAGTGCTCTGGCGATAGGACACAAGATCAGTACAGCCGGTGGACACAATGAGCTTCAGGCACTGTGGGCTTTTGGTCTGATACAATCATTACTGGAGTGTTATTTGCCCTTTTATAGGGAATGAGTGTGTCAGTTTGAATTTCTCATGATCTTTTGCTGAAGGTTTAACTGAACATCATTTGCAATTCAAGATCTTTAAACTCTAGGCTTTGGCAGACTTAAAATGTTATTTGTTTTTAAATAGACATTAGTGCAGGAGTAATGCTTGCAAGCCTAGGGCCTGTACAGTGTCCTAACGCAGTGCACGCTCCTGCTCAAAACTAAGGCAGTGCTTGTTGGCTGGACTTTACTGTCCAGGGATTTTCCTGTGTGTGCATGGTTTGATGAGTCTGCTAACTGCTGCCGTCAGTGGGATTACTTTATTAAGTGTGATTGATAGAGAGACTGCTAACTGACTTGAATTCTGACTAATTTTAAGGTGTTTTTTGTCCCCTGAGCTTACTGTAGGAGGTGATATTAGCAGGTCAGGAATCCTCTTTTTGAGGGAGGCAGCTCTCACTGTAGAGCATGTATGTAAACACGGGCTGAAATCTGCTCTCAAGCCTTGGCTGTATTCAGCACCAAGAATAAACTCTAGCTTCCAGCAGCCGTCTTGCTTGTATGACAGCTCAGGAACTGCTTTTGGACAAGCTGTTGCCCTCATGACAGCCTGCCTCCATCTGGAAAGCGCGAGGAGGCAGCTCTTTTTCAGGCCATTGCCAATGGCAATCAGCCACGCAGCCAACAAGGCGCTGGAGAAAGTGGAGGATGGTCTGTAGTGACCACATCCTTCTCTGGTGGCAGTGATGCCGGGTGTATGGTGTGCCGGGAGTTGGTCCTGTACAGGCTCTCACTGAGCTGTTTTCCTGTGTACAGAGATAGGGGAGGCACAGCCCAAACTGTTCTGGCTGTTGCCTGGATTCAGAAAAGAGAAGATGTCAGAAACACTTTCTTGTGCAGCCGAGGTTGTTAAGCTGGGCTGTAACACATAAACAGGCCAGATTTGATTTCTTTGAAGTCAGTGGGAGCTTTGCCATCAATTAAATAGCACTTGTGTTTAATTGGAACTGTTTTCTTACTCCTTTCTAACAAATTGTCTAGTACTTAAAACAAATGTGTCGCCCTGTTGCTTGAGCAGGCAATGTTTTCTGACCATATGAGCAGGTTAGCCTTCAGGTGAAGTACATTTTCCAAACAGACACAGCTATGTCTTCTGCCTGCAAGACACGTGTCATGGCTTTGATGTTGTGATAATCTGCTGTAAATATTTATTTTCCAGTAAATATACAGAAAAGAAAAAAATTAAAAAGAGGAGGAGATGAACTGTTATGTTTTTCTTCTCCTGACCTCCAAGGTCACTTCAGAATGACAGAGAAGGACAATTGTTTAGAAGAGAATGCATTGAAATGCAGTCACTGATAAACATTGCCTTTTAACTGGTTTACTCATTATCAGTTGTACCTCCAAGAAAGCTCTACGTGTGTTTACTAAGAAAGGCTTTACTTTCCTTTCATCACTGCCTTCGTCTCAGTCGAGCCTCGCCAGTTCCTTTCTATCTGCAACCATGTAAAAAATGACATGTGGAAGAGTAGCTTCAAAGGAAAACTGGTCCTACATGGTTGAGCATACAAGTACCAGTACTTCTATGATTCTTCACTGAAATGTAACAGGACAATTTGTAACCAAGCACTGCTTTGAAATCTGCTTCCCTCCGCGCCGATTCCTCAAAAATAGAGCATTAGCTGGTTTATCAGCTAATGTTTTTGGTGTCTGAGACATGATGGACGCTGCATAAGTAGCAGGATTGCTCTGAACACTCAGAGCTGCAGGTCTAATTCTAATTTCATGTTTTGCTACAAAATCTCAGACTGCATTTTTGTGAAAATTAGTAGTGCCCCTATCCCACATGCTTCAGGAAGTGGCCTTTTCCTGATGGAAATCCATCCTTTTCCACGGGAAAAAGGACAATGTTTTTGCACAAACATGGATTAAATATTGTTTAGTTTGCACAAAGATAGAGCATAGTAATGTTTAGAACATTTACACCTTAAAGACAAAGGTGAAAGGTTAAAATTATCTGGACTAGAACATTTATATTTTTTTAAAAGGGAATGTTATAAAACCTTCAGAAATTTTTAGGCTCATTTGCAAGCCATAAGCCCAATTACTCTGACACAGTGACTGTGTTCTGCACGGATCAGATGTGATATGTCCAAACAACTATATCAGTTTGTTTTTTGTCCCAGTGACTAAGAGAAGACCTTTTCCACTGAGCTGTTTGCCTTTTTGTTCCTGGAGGTCTGTGGCAGCCACTGTTGTTCTGCTCAAGCATCTAGAGATCCTTTACTAAGCTGCTGAAAGGTTCTGGGTTTTGTTGTCGAAGTTGCATCACAGAAATCCTCATGTGGAGTTAGTTCCACCAAACATACCTTTAAAAAAAACACAAAACAAAGATATAGCCTGCCCTACTCCCCTAAAAACTTCTAGCCGCTGTCTTCTTTCGTCTATCGTCATCACTGCAGGAGCAGCTGTGGACTCGCCTGCTCCACTTTCTGTGCTGCTGGCCCAGGAATGGAGGTGGAATGTCTTTGTGGGAATCTCAGATTTCTAAGAAGACATTAATGTGGCTTTAAATGAATTTTATAGATTATTTTTGCATGTTATAAATGTGAGGTCACACTTGTGAATGAGAAGGTTGGGTTTTTTTTTTTTAATATACATTTGAAATGTATTTAGCAGCATGCTATTGTATCTACATATAAGCCTGGAATGGATGGTGCTGTTCCTGCAAGAGGGGCTGGGATCTTCGGGAGTTGATGCCAGGAGCACAGCTTATGAAATACTTAAGGAAATCAAAGCATTAACATTTAAATCCAGGTTTTCTGGAGAAGTATCCTTGTCTTTTGAACTCTTCTGTAAGAGCTGGATGCGTTGTAAATGTGACATTCGGTTCACAGGTTTTGTTGGAGCTTGTGTTGCCCCTCCATCCCGAGGCCGCCTGTGAGTTTGTTTCACCCTCGCTCATACACTAGTTATTGCACGAGCAGCGGTGTGTATGTAACTTTTCCTGTTCAGGGGGAGGAATAGGGGGATGACTGTCCTCAGACAGTAGAGGTGGCTGTCCCAAAGCAACCTTTTAAGCACAAGCACTAGCAAGAGCACCCTGGAAGCTGCTGGCTCATCACTCTATAAATGTCCTTCTCTTTCCTGAATAGAGATGCGTATTCTTTGAGTGTATTCCCACCAGTAACTTATACAGAAACACAGAAATCTGGAAGAGCAAATCAAGTGTCTATCTTCTAATCTGTCCCCAAGAGTTTTATTCCTTTAAACCAGGTAGACCGTTTCTCATTAACTATACAGATGATGTTCAGACTGCAAGCAGCAAGATAAGAACCGTGACCTGATAGTCAAAGATATGAGGACCACTAGTGATATTAGTATCAAGAACTTTTTTTTTTTTTAAATCAGAGTCCTTGTTTACATTTCAAAGACCTGCTTCTATTAGTGTCAACACTAAAACACTTCGGATTTTGGTAGGAGCAGTGCCTGACTTTAACTATTAAAGCACAAGTTATCTTGGCGGTAGCTCTGACTCGCAGATGCCTAAGCCCTGGAGAGAGTCATGCCTGCCATCTGGCCAGGCGTGGCAGGCAGCTGTGAAGTGCTTTCGCATTCCCTCGACAAATACTCATTTCAGTAGAAAATGCCTAAACTGTCAGGGAGGTCCCCATGCCCACTGTGTTTGTTGTTGCTGTTTTCTCCATCACAGAGCACCCTTCACGCCGTCACCTGTCACGAGAAGGTGGTGGCTGTCCGGAAAGATCACACAGAATCGCTGGGAATGACTGTAGCAGGCGGAGCATCTAACCGGGAATGGGATTTGCCTATCTATGTGATAAGTGTCGAACCTGGAGGAGTTATCAGCAGAGACAGCAGGATAAAAACAGGTAAAAAGAGGGGATTTTGTAAGCCTGCTTTAATTCAAAGGCTTCCTTTGAAAAACAGAGGGATAGTGAAAGAGCATCACGCCCTGACATTTTCAGCCATCCCATAGATTTTGGGATGTGTCAGATTAGAGGGTCTCAAGTCAGCTACCAGAAAAGGTATAATATGCAGCAGTAACCATCTCTGTGAACTGGGATGTAGGCATATTCTGGTAAGAAAAAAAAGTAGTTTTTCGCAGGAAAATGAGCTTGCACCATCATCTCCTAACTACCGAAATCTTCATTGTGCAACCTTCATGGGTTTTTAATGTAAATTTTTGTGCTTGTTTGTCATATCATTCATGGCTTTGAAAGAAATAGAAAGGAGCAGAATTCCCTTCATATATGAGGCAACGTTAGTGCCTTGTGGCTCAGTATCATGTCTGGAAACATTGGCTTTATAACTCCATTTGGCTCTTGATGTAACAGAGTGATAAAATTAATAGCTTCTCCTCCTCTGCATGAATAAGCCTTTAGAGTAAGATGAGGAGCATATTTTATCAGTGGGTTTTGCAGTAATAGGTAGGCAGTAGAGGAATGGCGAAACTCTCAGTTTTCAGGATGTTACATCTCCAAAAGCCAAGTACCTCAGTACCCTGCATCCAGCAACCACACAGCTCCCCGTCCCCTTGCCCTTCAGCCCAGTCGCTGCCCAGAAGCTGGAGGGAAATCCTGAGTGCGAGGGAAGTGAACCACCCAAAAGTGGGGCAGAATAGCTGAAGTCCAGCCGAGCCCCATGAGCCTGGGTCGCAGTGCCCGGCACCGGCACGTGTGGGAACCTCCCCTTTGCAGGAGCTGTGGCTGCTCATCAAAACCCGTGTAAGAACATGACAACAGGAGCAAACCAGCAGGTTTCCCCTTTCCTCCTGCTGGGAAATGATTGCCTCTCAGTGGGATACATTTTCTAAAAAATATTCATCATGAGGCAGCATGGAAAATTCAGCCTAGTTAATTTGATAAAATTAGAAACAAATGAATACGTGATGTTACAACAGCGCCATAAGCCTCCACCGTTTAGAGCAGCCCTTAGGCTGTTGTCTGTCTCATTGGGTAATATTCATGTCACGTTGCCTGGACTGCCAGTGAATACAGCCCCTGCCTGGAGGAGCATGCAGGCGAAGCGCAGAGGGCACCCAGGGAAGCCCTGGCGTTGGAACATGCCATGGAGGGTAGCTGAGCACTTGGCACTATGGCCGCTTGCATGACATTAATGATGTCTTTATTGTTCTCCCTGTAGTAATTGAGGTCATCTTTGCATTTTTCTCTGAAGCTGCTTTGCCTACATTATAAATAAGGCATACAGAAAGATGTTTTGGCTTGTGGCCATTCAAACTGGCATTAACATTAAAATAATAACACGTTATTCCGCAAAGCAAACTTTACGAAGAGCCAGCTGGAGCGGCAGTCCTCAGCTTAGGGAGCGCTGGGAGAAAACCACCTTCGAGCTTTCAGGTTTCAAGCTCAGGCTGAGTACAAAAGTTGTTAGCTGGAAGTTGGCTTCGGAGACCTGGACTAGCATCAGGTGCCCGTACCAAAGCTTGTTGGTACAGCAGGACCCCAGCTGTGCCGTTCGGCTGTGGATGCAGGACGTGACGTGACAAGAAACCAGGACCAAAGCCTCCATCCAGCCTGGCAATGCTCCTGTGTACGGGGATCTAACCCCTTCCCTCATGCCTGTGGCATGTTTACTAGCATATGCTTCACATCCACGTTAAACGATAGGATTAACAAACAGTCTCATCAGGCAGCAAGTTCTTGGCCATGGCTTTGACTCGCTTGTTCGGGGGGGTTGGGATCCTGGAGACACTTGCAGAGTTTTTTATCATCCGTTCTATTGGTCTCAGGTGACATCCTTCTGAACGTGAACGGGATTGACCTTACGGGGGTCAGCCGGAGCGAGGCCGTCGCCCTGCTGAAAAACACCAACTCGTCGGTGGTGCTCAAAGCCCTGGAGATGAGAGCGTGCGAAGCCCAGGAGGAATGGGGCTGCCTGCCACCTCCCGAGGCCACACAGGCAACCTCTGAGAGCAGCGAATGGTCGCCTTCCTGGGTTATGTGGCTGGGGCTGCCACGGTAAGTCCACAGATTGCATCCTCTTGCTGAAGGGGAGTGGGAGGAAAGATTTGTATTTTCTGGCAATTCTTTCTTTTGGCTTGATTCATTGCACTGACATCTTAATTAAATCCAGGCTCTGTCGCAGGCTTGACTCTAAATACCTCCCTTTTGTAAATGGGTATGTGTACATGGAAAAACAGACACACAGATCCCCTTGCAAGGGAGGAAAGGATCCTGAATTGTTCCAGTCTTGAAAACATGTCTGGCACTTAGGGAGTGAAAGAAAAAGCTTGCAGGGAGACAGGACCTTGCTGAACTGGGGTCTAGGCTCGACTACCCTGCAGAAGGCAGAGCTACCCCTCCTGCAGCTCTCAAGCTGCACAGCCTTCTCCTTAGCCAAATCCAGCTGAATTGTTTGACTTTGCCCAGATGTTGCAAAGTGCGTGCTGTTGGCCAGTATCTCCGAATCACCTCTTTTAACCCCACCCCCGACTGAAAGAAGTACATTTGTCATATACAGGAAGCAGCTGTGTTGTCATTTTAGTAAGGATAATAAAAGCCACATCGCATGTCGTTCTCTCAAACACACTCAGTGTCAGGGTGTATACCTGCAGCTTCAGAGACATTTTGTGAAGTATTAAATGAGGACGTGTTGTGAATTTGTGAATATGGGAAGCTAGCATCACACAGTTGAAATTGGTATACAATTTTAAGGGATTAAGAATTTAGCTTATAAGTTGCTTTTGCCCATACTCCTAACCCTGGCAGCAGTTCAGAGTGTCTCTTTCTCTTTTACGGGAGGGCATGAAAAGGTGGTCTGCAGAACAGGTGGGCTTTTGCTCTAGGCACAATTTCAGGACTCCTCTTCATTTCCCAGTCTCGTGCAGCAGGTTAGATGCCCTCCTTCTGGCTTGAGCTGTTTTGAGCTCATTCACCTTGCAGCAAGGTCTGCTGTGAGGGCCAGATGTGTTTTGGGGCTTGGTCTGAGGCTAATGACTGTGTAACATGTGCTGAAGTACTGCAAGAGCGGAAGGCAGGCTGTGTGTCTGTCACCCACAGATAAAAAGTTCCTTCTCCAGTGGAGAAGACTACATCCTTATTCCTGTGAAAGAGCAGCAAAAAGAAAAAGCAGTAAACGGATGGCCCATAACTTGCTACCCCAGGCAATGGTAAACTTTTCTCACCCAGTCTCGCTGCAGACAGGCAGGCCCAGGGAGGTCCTCTTTCCTGCTCACTTCTTCTGCACCCCTGAGCTTGACCAGCTACACACCAACATGAAGGCACTGGAGCACAGGTAACGCTCCCAGCAGAGACAGTGAGCAGGCTAGAGGCCTTATAGACACTGCAATATGCAATGCTGAGTCTTGCCTTCAATCACCATCCATTGCTAGGTGGGCTGGAACAATTGCACCCTGCCTACGCCTGGCCTAACTCCATCTTCGCTGTGCTGTATAGAAAACCTGAGCTGCCTGGTCATCATCTTCTACCCACAGCTGCCTGAAGTCCCCATGTCCTCAGCAAGGTCACAGAGATGAAGGCCAGAGCTCCACAGTACTGCAGACTTGCACCCAGTGTTCACATCAGTCAGTTCTGCTTTGAAGTTTAGGAAGAAAAGGTGTTTTTTCCCATTTTAAAAGTGGTCTCTAAGCTCACTCTAACCCCCCACTTCAAAGGCTGCGTGTGTGAAGCCATTCCCACCCCTTTGGTCCGAAGGAAAACCAGCCCCAGTGTCAGCAAGGCTGAAGACAGGAGTTCATTGTAACTCTATTCCCAGCTGCGACCCTGTGCACAGAGCACAGCGTGGCCCTTTGCTACCAAAGAAAAGTAGGGGGATTGGTATGCTGAGCTGGTACGCTGCTCTGAACATCGGACTAAGACAGGGACCGACACTGATTAGACGTGACAGTAACAAAGGTGGACTGCATCCTTATTAGTAGCTGGTTGGTTGAGTAGGGGCGCTCGGATCAGGTTTGGATTTGCTCATTAGGTATTATCAGACCCTTCAGTCTTCCCCGGCGTGAGTGTGCTTACCCTCTTACTCTCGTACTGATTCTCCAGGGCCCACACCAGACATCTGGAAGTCCTTCAACAAGTTCTTTCACCAGGTCGTGTATCACATTAACTCATTTCCCTCCAATCTGAGCATTTAACCTTTCCCTGTCTGGCTTTCAGTTTGCTTTTGGCAAGGATCACATCCCAGCTAGATCTAGTGTTGCCAGCAGTCTCATGATGCTTTCTAGGCTGTTACAGAAAATTATTCTCTGTCCAAATACATGTCTGACAGGTCCATCTTGGTAAAGGTGCCTGATGTGCAACAGTGGGGCAAGATGGTGAAGATTCACCTGCCTTAATTAAAGCTGTGTTGACATTAGTAAAGCCATACCATTTACCAGAGGGACTGCTCCAGGGCGTGTAAGTCTAAGAACATTTGATACAGCTGATGGAAAAGTAGAAATGTCAAAATCGTGACTATACAGGCTCATGCAAAGTATTTGGGAAGATGGGCAGGACGGGAAACACCTACATAAGGAAAACTGAACAAATAGAAAAGGTGGTAACACTGATAGGCCAGAACAGGCACGGCTAAAAAAAGAGGCGACTGGATGGTGGATTCTTTAAATTCTGTCAAGAAGGGAAAGATATGGCTCTAGACAAGCCATGGCAGTGCAGTGTGAGTATCTGTTCACAGCAAGCAAAGCGGGGAGTGTAGAGGCAGCCTGACATCGCAGCTTAGAGCAGGACATTTGGAAACCAAGAGAGGAGAGTCTTTCCTTCCATGTTCAAAAAACATGGAGTTTTGATGAAAATCCTGTGAAGGATGGTTCCATAAAATGTGCTGAGTTGAGCTAAACACTAGAAGATGTCTACAGACCTCTGTCCATGACTTATGAAGTAGAAAACAGGCAAATGTTAATAATAGCTACATGATTAAGTATACCTTCCTCACTTTTGAGGCTAGTGTACTCTAAGTGCTTGATTCTCTGTCTAGCACAGAACTTGCCCCTTTCCCAAGGACTGCATACATACTACAGCGATGGGCACAGACAAGATGCACAAATACTGAGCTTTAGGGAACTACACTATTTTTCTGGATCGAGTCAGTAGCAGCAGAAATCAGACAGGTTATCTGATTCCTCGCTCCAAAGCTCACAGTCTTGGAAAAGCTGTCTTGCGTAATTTAACATTTGTGGATCTCACAATTTCAGCCCTTTTATTGTGAGATCTTAAAATTGGCCTCGGTCGTTTTATATGGCTTGATAGCACATAAACAACTCCTCTGTTCTTTCTGTAGTACAATCTAATATGTGGCAGTTATAAAATAGACGCACATGTGCATCTGACATCTGTCAAAACTTGGACCGCATGCAAGCAGAGGGGCTGTGGACAGGGCGTGGGGAGGAAGCAGTGATGCAAGACCTTAAGCATTCCTGCGGACTTATTTCAGGGTAGCTAATTTAATTGTTTGTTGTTGAGGAAGACAGGTCTCCTTTATTGTTGGAGCGAAATGTTGCTGTGAAGCCTGCACAAAGAAAATAATGTGGAGCAGCTGGTGAAAAGCGTTTCCCCAGCCCCGTGATGTTTCTTCTACTCTTGCTTGTTTTCCTGCTCTCCTTTCTTTGCTCTCCTCACATTTCCTTCCCCCAGCTAGCACTTAAAAATACTTTATAGATCATCCTGTCATAAGATTTACAAACATTAGTACTTCACACGAGTGCTTTTCTTTATCTGCAAAGTGGGATGAGAAAGACAGGAGGTGGCCAAAGTCATTCTGCAAACCAGGGGTAGAACTGGATGTAAAACATGGAACTACAACAGAAACTCCCCCAAATTAACTTCATCTGGGCTGTAGGGCTCTGATGGGAGTAATTCTCAAATATTACTGTACTCCACTGCCAGTCATCTACTGTAACGGGGCAGGGGGAGGGAGTCATGCTTTTCATACCTGTTATTGCTGAAGTCCTCCTGAAGTCAGGCTGGTTTTCATTCCTAGAGCATAAGGCTACTCACGCTTCACAAAAAGCAGCAGGGAATTGTACATTTAACTACTTGAAAACAGGCACTTTTAAATTCCTCTTGCATCAGTAACTGATGCTCACTTGTAGTATTTCTCATGATAGGACCCTGCGTCTAGACACTGTTTATCCTCGAGTCTTAAATCGGAGGCAAGTTCACATATAAATTACTCCTAGTCCTCAGCTTTTGGAATATTTACAGATAGAGGCAGACGACTGCGAGCCTCTCTCTTCCAAGGCAGAAGACGGTTCTCCTTGGACCGGTTGCAGTTTAGTGGGTTATGGCAGTTTAACTGGGTCAAAACACACAGAGTGGGGCTTATCGTTCCAGCAGAGAAGTAATCTACTCAAACACACTAAGCATCTCCGGGTGACCCAAGTACTTATTTCGTTTTCTCTCTGTGGTGTTTTCTAGTTTGTCTTTATTGCTACACAGCTGTAAACAGACCCAAATGAGCTAATTTCCTTTGGGCTGCTCTTTGCTCAGGCAGAGCAGGCATCTCTGCTTAGGTACTAAACTATTTGGAGCGAGCAGTAACAGCTTTATACACAGCTCAGATTTGCGCATGCCTGCTTCCCAGCATCCTTTTCCCATTTCCGACAGCATTAACGCACAGTTGATGGATGGTGCACTGCCATGTTTGTACCCTCCATCCCATAGGATGGAGATAAGGAAACATCAATTTAAAGGCGTAAACACCACCTAGCCATTCCTATTCTGTCGAGTCAATCTCTAGCTATGGCCAATGTGATGGGTTGGGCCTGGCTTGCACCAAGCACCTGCACAGCTCAACACCCCGAGCCGGACAAGAGAAAATAGGAAGAACGAGAGCGAGAAAACTAACGGGGCAAAGTAAAGACAGAAAAATCACTCACCAATTACTTTTGTGGGCAAAACAGACAGCTTGGGGAATTTAACTTAAAACATTTAATTACAAATTTGAGTATTGGGAACCAAAGATGACAAACATATAAGCACTTTGGAAAACACCTTTCCTCCCCCTTTCACATGCTCAGCTTCACTCCAGCACCTCTTCTCCCGCCCTCCTGGTCTCCACTGCCTTGTTGTCACAGCAGGTGACGCCCCGTCCTTTCGGTGAGCTGACAGGCAGCGCAGGGGGTGGGAGTCAGGACAGAGTAGTTTCTCTCTGCTGCTCCTTGCGTCCCATGTGTTTCCTCTGCTCTGGCAGAAAGAACAATCCTAACGCTAGTACGCTGTGTCTATTTTACTTAAATTTAGCATATACTTTGACATTAAATATGTATTTCTGCTTTCTCGACTGATGGAGACCATGTAACTGATAACCTTACAGACTGCATGTACAGGCTTACTGCATGTAAGCCTTGTTTGTCTTCACTGCATTTTCTTCTCATGTCTTTACCTGCTCGGCTGTTTCTTTTCTAAGGCATTAGGATTTAGCTGGTCACCTTTTCATTTCAGCAATGTCCTCCTTAAGGCAGCGAGCATAGCGCTGGGCAGCAGACACCCCTGCCCCCCAAAATCAACACTAGGTAATAGCACTAATGGCTGAATCCTGGCATCACTTGGTCATGACCTTGATAAGTACCATCAAACATAGAGGGTTTAAGTGGTTTTACACATTGAAGAAGTCCACAGATGGTAAAGTAATAACGCCTGGCTGCTGAGGAAAGAACCAAATGTTACCTGTTTCTTACATTAGCAGCCAGTGAATTCTTGCACAAATATTAAATACCTACCATCCTGGCAGCAGGTGAATATTTGTAGGTCCTGAGGGACTAATCTAGGATTACTATAAAATCCTGCTGTGAAACACAGCAAAAGCATTATTTGACAAATAAAAGTTAAAAAAAGCTAGATGCATTAGTCTTTAAGATAAAGTTATTTATCCTTCTACAGAAGAAGTGTCAGCTGTTTCTCAGAAACCTAGAGAGTCTCTGAATAGAGCGTGTAGCAGTTGCTTGCTGTAGACCAGCCTATCATTTCAGATTTGGAATAGCAAAAGGATTTTCAGGCTCTTCAGTCATTCCTGGGTACACTGATAATGACAAGTGAGTTAAGTACTAAGCACAGAAATTTCGGTTGCTCTGTAACTAATCTTGTTTCTTCCTGCTTGCTTAAAAAAAAGAAACAAAGCAGGTATTCAGGTTACTGATGTGCTCAGAGCAATAGGCAACATGTCAGAGTCTAATATCTTACCACTCTCGCTTTCCCCTCTTCCTTGTTTCAGCTAAGCTTTGGCTTAGCATAACTTACAGTATCATAAAATAAATTTAAAAGACAGAGGCAGATTTCAACTTTCTTACCATAAAATACTTTGTTAATCGTTATATGAGGCCAAGCTATCTTCTTGACAGCAGCCTCAGTACTCCAAAGCACTGGCTGACATGGATAGGCTTCTCTCGTCTTCCGTACTGTGACTTATGACATTACTTGACAATAAAAGCTCAGGATCCCTTCTTCCACTGGTACTCTTTGTGTCATCTCTATGATTTTTGGAATTCTGGCTCAACTCATTGGCCTTGAAATTTTTTAGCTTTGACATGCACCACAGTAGTAAGTGCCTGACTGCTTTTGACACAGTTAATCACATACAGGCTCTTATCCGGAAGATAACATAAGTCCCTGGACTGTACAAAGTAGATGAAACAGCCTCCTGAATGATGGTTTACAAATATTAACTCCAGTCTCAGTTAAGTGTTTTTCTCCAACACTTTCAATTGCAGCTAGATCACTGGCATTAATTTTTACTGTATGAAATAACTTATTTAGTATTTTAACTCCAAGACTACCTAGTAATTTTACTCTTAGAATAACCGGTTGTGGAAAGCAGCACTATAAAAAACAGAAGGGAAGTGTAGGTGTCTACTGCAGTGGAACTTTGGTGCTGTTTTACATTTTCAAAGCACTCTACGGGTGTATCAAGAGGCAGATTCATCGTTAATGATTCATCAGAATCTAAAGTTAACTGTAAGACATTTAATTAGACTGGTTTGTTTCAGGTATTTGTACAGCTGCAAAGAAATCGTATTACGAAGAAATACATCTGGAAGTCTTGGCTTCAGCATTGTAGGAGGTTATGAAGAACATACTGGGAACAAACCATTCTTTATCAAATCCATTGTTGGGGGAACACCAGCATATAATGATGGCAGAATTAGGTAACGATAACTATCTAATGAAAAGTAGCATTTAAGTAAGTCTTTCATTTAAGTAAGTCTTTCATCTAGTTAATTTGTGGGTTTTTTTTTTAAAACAAGTTTTCATGAAGACATTGTAGGGGGGGAAAAAGGACTCGCTGACACAGAACTAACTCTGACAGATCTGGAAATAGGACATAAGTGTCCTGCACTTTAATAGATTTGCCTTCGTAGTATTTTCAGATGTCCAGCAATCACTAGTATATGAATAAGTATAAAGATAAGTCAGTTTGATCTCTGGGGTAGTACAAAGCATGCCAGCACAGGGAAGCTTTCCCACATCCCCAGCTCAGAAAACCCCCAACCAACAACCTTCCCTGCAAACACCAATACAATTTAAGAGAGTAAATGCAGACTTACAGAGCAAACTTAAATCAATTAAGAAGTCTTAAAACATAGTTTGTTCAGAACACAGATCATTCCCATCTGAAAGAACTATACCCTATTTTCTTTCAAATATATCTAATTAATTATAAAGTTGTAAGGGGAAAAAAAAGTGAAGTATTTTCACCAGCTTTATTCCCTTATTCGTGAACAGTGGTTAGCCAGAGAAGGAATGGTACTACTCATTTCTACCCCTTCCTCCCAGCTTAAGGACATGTTTTAGCATGTCCAAATGTTTAAGATAAGAAGTCACCTTGTTTAGTTGTTCTCTCATATTTGCCTTTGGTTTTTCAGATGCGGCGACATCCTCCTTGCTGTCAATGGCAGGAACACATCAGGAATGACGCATGCCTGCTTGGCAAGGATGCTCAAAGAACTGAAAGGAAAAATTACTCTCACAATTGTGTCCTGGCCTGGCACTTTTTTATAAAACAAGTCTTCATGGAGTGTACGGCAAGTAATTTAACACGGAACAAAAAAAAAAGGAACATCAGACTTCGCTTTTTTTTGGGAGGGGTGTCAAGTATGTGTTTATAAAGAAAAGGTTTGTGAAATTTCAACCTGCATGTCAAGAAAAGTCAAGTTTAGGCAAAGCAGGGACACCTGTCAGAAAATCGCTTCAGAGTGATGTAAGCTACAGACTTGTCTTTCCTTCCCCATGTTCTTAAGATTTTTTTTGTTGGTTTTTTATATATATATTTAATGCATTATAATAATAATAATGAAATTTAAGGAGCAGCAGCTCCTGCTCACCCACTTTATTTTGATTTACAAAAAGAAATCCTTGAATAACTTCCGGAAAAATTTCTTGCAATTTTTCCAATTGCAAAAATCAGGTGAAGGTTTTTATCCAACACATTAATAGCACTTTGATTATGTGTACCTTTTCATGGTCAGCATGAAGCTGGTATTTTCAAGACTTTCAAGTACTGTTAAGTCTGTAAAACTGTGAATTAAATTTCTAAAATAATTAAAAATAACTGTAACTGTGTACTTGTACAGACATTATTTTCCTCCAAAACCAAACGACCTGGTTTCCCTTGTATGTTTTGATTAGTAATATTAAATCTAGGATTTTTATATAGAATTGTTGGTTTTAAGGAAGTACACTGCACCCTGCTAACACCATCAAGTAAGTCTTCTAAATAGCACCCTGACAGGGCAGTACAATTTTTGCATGACTGCCATGCCCATTGCACTTGATACTGTTCTGGACGGAGTAAACCTGAAAGTGATGATGGTCTTATATGTTTCTTAAAATATTTTTTTGCCTTTCTCTGCGAATGACCCATGTTCCAAAGTCTCTTTTTTTCCCCTCACAAGCTAGCAATGGGAAGAGGATATGTTTGTTAATCTTACCATGTTAAGGACAGCTGTTCCCCTAGAACAAAGACTAAAATGAACTTTCTCTTAAGCTACTGAAAAGCAGCAGGGATGATTATCCAGCTTAATTCACCCTTATGCACCCACACAGACCACACAATTACCAAGTGTATCATCACCACACTCAGTGTTCCATCAAACTAAGAACAATCAGCACCTTTCCCAGTTTCCCTGATTTTTTTCATTTCACCTTAGTACAAGGTTCTTCAGGAGTCTGCAATTCCTGCCTGTCCCTGTAGTAAAGGATGACCTTTTCAAATATGAACTCCAAAAGCTATACTAAACCCACACTGTTCCAGATGTTGGTATATAATAAAGTGAATGCACACTGTTTCTAAAGTCAGTAGAAGAATGACCTTTCCACTGGCTTATGAGAAAAGGAGACAATTTAATACGAAGAATTTAAGCCCTGCGTATATTGTAAGAGCATAAGCCTCTAGCTGTAGGATGTTTTCTCACTGTTTCTTGAAAGACAAAGTCAGTCCAGGAATCTTAACATGAAAAATTCATTCTTTTATTTTCAAAAAAACCAAAGTAATCTTTGATTTCAAACTAACAGAACAAGATTAAGAGCAAATTATTTTAATACCCAGAAAAATAACAAGATTTATAGTAATCTATTTCTGGCACTAATATATATGCACGTAGGCAAAAATCACACAAGCCTATTCCACAGGGGCAGCTTCAGTGTTTTCCTGTTCAGGAGCAGGTTCACCGCTGGCTTCTTTTCCTTCTTTGCTTCTTTTGGATTTTTTGTGTTTGTGCCTTCTGTGGCTGTCCCCTTCTTCACTGTCATGACGGCGTCTGCTGTTACTAAATAGAGAGAGAGAAAAAAATACCTCGAACAATTGCATGACACTTCAAGCCCCATTTAATTACGGAGTAAAAAAAACAGCCTTTGCATTCATGTTTGAAAACTGGCACCTGCTCCTGTTCCAACCCACATAGTATTTGGATGTCAGGGCCAAACCGAATTTTTCATGGAATGGTACACACATCCACCCAACCTGTACTTTTTGTTGGGAAATTGGAATGATTTTTCACATTTGTAACCCATATTCTAATAGCAATACTTTTAATAACATCATGTCCCTATTGGCATCCCTTAAGGGTTTGGTTAATTGATCCCCTTCCCTGGACTTAACCTTTACTTCTAACTTAAAAAGGATCAAGTTGAACAATTTCTATCAAGTGACCATGAGGGTTATTTTACTTACTAAGAATCACTGTTGAGTTCTTACATTAATGCTGCTGGATGTCAGCTTCACTCCACCTCTTTCTGACCCACCATTTTTAGGCTTGTTTCCCCAAATTCATAATTTCTGTTAACTAGCTGAGACTGTCACATACATCATTCAATATGAAGTTACCTGGGGCCAACATTGCTTTTTGTCTGTCCATATTTTATATGGCAGACTCGTTCCAAGTAGTACATCTAAGTGTTTACAGTCTTTCCACAAAACTCCAGTTTGTTTGGGGTTCTTTTAAAAGTTTTATTTTTTTAAACTGGTCAAATCTTTCGTATCCTATTAAAAAAATCAAACCTTCGAGATGACTTGTGTCTAGTCTCTTCTTTCTCTCTGTGTCTCCTGTCTCTGTGTCGGTCTTCTTTCTCTCTACTTGTTCTATGGCGGTCATAGCCTCTTTCTGCATAGTCTCTGTATCTGTACCGTTCTTCATCACTGATTAAAAAAGAAGATATTTTCAGGACAGTAACACCAAGCAGTATATATATTAGAAAAAGAAATTCTTACACACTCTCAAGATAAATGACAGAAAAATCTTGATGTTGCGTCTGGGTTTCTAAATGAGATCCACAATGTATGCTAA
This sequence comes from Pygoscelis adeliae, assembly GCF_000699105.1. Taxonomy (NCBI): domain Eukaryota; kingdom Metazoa; phylum Chordata; class Aves; order Sphenisciformes; family Spheniscidae; genus Pygoscelis; species Pygoscelis adeliae. Next base: position 4,691,802 of record NW_008824243.1, read on the forward strand.
AAGGACATTAAAGCTCTTCACCTTACACACTAGACTTCTGTGGTTAATGCAATTTTGAAAGGGGATTGTTCAATAAAAAGACGACATGGGAGGAAAAAAGAATACAACAGTGTCACATTAAGTTTATACAGGAGTTATCAAGCAGTTAGCTTAAACCTGTAGCTAGCTCCGAATGAAGTACAATCCTACACAAACTTTAGTAATGTTTTCAGATCAGTGTGTGTAACTCTCAACACTTATCAGCACACTCTTTAACTATTACACCATTTGGGTAAATTAAATTAAATTTTGGTAGTTGATCTATTTCCTTACGTCAGCTTCAAGAAAGGAAAACCTAGGTGCAAAGAGAATGACAGTAAAATATACTCAATGTTTTGGGTTGCTTTTAAAATTAATTTCTCTCCAGTGCCAATGCTGTCTCTACTTCCACTCCTCTCTTGGATTACCACGAGTGCTGCCCTGCCACAATGCTGGTAAAAACCCCTAAATATTACAGGCTATACAAGAATTTAAAGGCTGAGGAACGTATTTTCAAATTTTGATTTGATGAAAAGGGCAATTCTAAGAGTTTAGTGAAATAAAAAAAAAAAAGAGCAGTATCTATAGTTAGCCAACACCACCCAAATGTTACATTAGCATAGCATAAAAAGGCATGCTCATTTTATCATCTCTCTACCAAGAAAATCCTACCCAGATATACTGTCCAGTATCATTTAACACCAAGACTTCAATACAAGTGAACTTACTGTAACTATTTATATAATCACATGAAGTCTTCATAACCATAGTTTGGAAGATCCCTACCAAGTCCTCAGGAAAGGCACAATGTGACCAGGCTTTCTGAGGCAGTAATTAAAACAGGTAACAATTTAGATACTATTAAGCTGACAAAAGCCAAGTGTTTCATGCTTTCTGTCTTTACCAACATTTACCATAAAAGAAAGTCTCTTCCTGAGGTCGTCCCTGACAGCAGCAGAAGAGATCAGACGGATCATGCAAGGAGAACAGCTGAAGCCTAAAGAGATTTCTCATGTCCTGGGGCAGTGAGAACTTAGATCAAAACAATTTTATCTGCCATAACTTGGATCCTGTGGCCATTTCCCAAGTGAAGACACTACATCAGTGATTATTACAGCTATGCATGAAAACTCAGAGCAAGAAGGGGGAATGCCTGAAGCAACAGCACTAGTCTTTCTAAGAAACTCTGTATGATTATATCACAAAGCAAATTTCAAAAATTAGCAATTTAAGATGCTGTAGAGAAGCATCAAACACACTGCACAAAATCCTGTTTTTCTAAGGGATGTTAAAAATATTCACACATCAAAATCAGGAAAACTACAGCTATTACTAAAGAATTCAAAGTTATGATTTGTCACTGAGTAATATGACATTGATTAGTGCCTATATTGTTACAAAATCGTACAACATTTACCAGATTTTATACTGCATTTATAACTACAGATCTGAGAGTAAGCTGATCAAATCCTGCAAAGTACATTTGTGACAGATCGCAGAATCACAGAATGGTTGAGGTTGGAAGGCATGACTGGAGGTCATCTGGTCCAAACCCCTGCTCAAGCAGGGCCATCAGGATCACCAGTTGCCCAGGACCACATCCAGATGGCTTCTGGATATCTCCAAGGATGGAGACTCCACAACCTCTCTGGCCAACCCGTGCCAGTGCTCAGTCACCCCCACAGGCATCATGCCACTATCACTTCTCTTAACTATTGTCCCCCTCTTAAGACAAAAACAAAATTCAACCGCATTAAACACTTTTTTAAAGACTATGTTAAATCTAAGATGTGTCTCCCACAAGAAAAACCTACAACAGAGACACATTGTAAAAAAAAATGAAGACAGTACAGCCACAGCCAGCTTAAGGCACCCTAGGTTATAGACCAGGGTGTGAAAATAATTCACTTGCTCCACTGAGCTGTCCAAAACCCAGACAGGTAAACTAAAGCAGTTGGGGGTGGGGGGAAGGGAGAAAATAAATTCCAAATCTTACAATGCTGAAACCACAAGTCCTATGCCTTTAACTTATTTCTATCTGTATAGATCATTTAACATTGTTTTACCCTCAAGTTTCTACTCTACTATCAGGGAAAGGAGGGAAGTGTAGGGGAAACATTTACAATCTAAGTCCCTTTCTAGTGAGCATTTCTTCTCACG
>NW_008824243.1:4694049-4701959 GCF_000699105.1 Pygoscelis adeliae
CTTATCAAATGTCACAGAAAGATGAAGGTTGATATCGACTGCTAGTTTCTAGGACAAGTCATACGAAAGAGGAGACTAGCCTAGCTTACACAGCAGTTAGTTTTGCAGTTCAGAATTACAGTCTTCATTTGATCTATGTTTGAAGTGCATCTTAGTTTGGTGTGTAATAAAGCAGCACCATAAAGACAGCATGTGCCTGGTGAAGTCTAGTTATAAAGCTCAGTTTTAGAATATTAAAAAAAGTATAATGTTAAAAATTAAATTAAAATTAGGTTCTGAAATCTACCAAAAGTTATAACCAAAGGTAAAGTCTGATTCGAACAACAACTAAAAATTTTGTTAGACATGGGATTCCTGTACTAACACACCTTTAACGTGCCACTAGTCATCACAATTTTAGGAGACTTACACTTCTGCAGGCTTGCAGGGATAGAAAAAGGTAAAACCAATTCAACTATAGTTTACTCCCAATATCTGGTATTACTTCCCAGAACTAACATTGTGATGATCAGTATCTAATTAAAAAGTTAAAATTTGAATGTCTAGCACTGCCTTCTGATGAGCTTGCCATAAGAAATTAGATGGCTACTTGTAGACTTATGGCTTGGTTTCAAAGCTGAGATCCAAAACCTTTAACGTTAACCCACAATCTGCATTTGCTCTGTTACACAACTATTTTAAGACACTCTAGAAAAGGTTAAAAATATTATTGATACTCCTTTTTAAACCTTATTTTGGCAAACTACTAAGGAACCATGACAGCTTGCACGTGTGTCTGGAAATAAACCACCTTTCTGTAAGTAAAGCAAAAAATCAGTTTGCCAAGTCCAGTATGTTGGGAGCTTTGAGGAACAGGAATAAATGCCATGTACCCAATGTTACACCAGTGATCTTCTCCCCATTTTGTATCTGGGCTTACATTACAGTTATCAAAGCCTTCAAAAGCACTACAACCTTTGACCTGTGGAAGAGGACCTATAGTACCCATGCCCTCCTGGCAAAGAAGCCCAAAACCAGTCCAATCCATAAAATCTTTGTTCTCTACACCTTTGGTTACTTTTTCAAAACAGACCACAAGCTATTAACTTCACCAATCAGGAGATCTCACTTTGGTAGAGATGTCTAACTTCTGATATCTGTATTCAAAAAAACTTTCCCATGTATTCAAAAACTCTTCAACAAAGAATCACAGAAGGATTTAGGCTGGAAGGGACTTCGTGGAGGTCACTTGGGCTAACCCCTCCTCAACACAGGGCTAACTCAGAAGTCTGGTCAGGTTACTCAGGGCCTTGTTTAGTCAAGTTTTGAGTATCTCCAAGGCTGGAGATTCCACGGCCTCTCTCCGCAACCTGTCTAACCACCTGATCACTCTTGTTGTGATTATTCCCTCCCCCCACCATATCTAATTGGAATTTCCCTTGCTGTGACTTTTAACTATTCCCTCGTCCTTTCTCTGTGTACCTTGAAAAAGAGCCTGGCTCTACCTTCTCTATAACCACCCATTAGGTAGTTGAAACCAGCCTTTAAGAACCCTCCTCATCCTTCTCCTTTCAAGCTAAATAAACTCCACCCCCTTAGCCCTGCTAAACACCTTGTCAGACCTCCACTGGACTCTCCAGTCTGTCAACGTCTTCTTTTTCATATCAAGGGTCCCAAAACTGGGCACAGTACTTCGCATGTTGTATCAAGTGCCAAATAAGAGGGGAATAACAGCATTCTCCACCTGTGGGCTACACTCCTAATGCAGCTCAATGCGTTTTGACCTTTATCTCACATTGGGTGCGAGTCCCGTTCAATTTGCTGTTCACCAGGACACCAAGTCCTTTCCTGTAAAGCTGCTTTCTAGCCAGGCAGACCCTCATCTGCTCTGCTGTATGGGATTATTGGGTTCCAGGACCTTACGAGATACAGTTGCTGGGTTTTGGGTTTGTTTTTCAAATTGCTGAGGAAGAACCACAAAATTGTAAGGTATCAATCAAATTCCAAAGTTTACATTTTTAGCGGTAACTAATTGACTTGAAACTATCAAAACAAAAAAAGAAAACAGTCTTTGCAGAAGGGACAACAGTCCAAAAAGAACGGAATCTTCTCAAGGGGGCAGAGTGAGATATATTGTAAAAATGCACAACTTCATCTGAGGATAGCAGGGTAAAGGTAGAACAGGATAAAAAACCAGCTGAAGGTTCATTTTTAAACCATGTTTTGGTTATACTAATAGAATAAAAATCGTTACCATTTCCTTACAATTTTAAGAAATATTACAGCACAAATACAGGCTATTTATCTGGAAAAGAACTGCTAAAAACATTGAAAGCAGTAATTTCTGAGCAGTAAAAAGCTAAAGATGATGCTTACACCAAATCCCAGTACCATATCGCTTGAACAAAATTTAAATAAAGGGAATTTAAATGAAAGTAACGCATCTGTGCAGTCTCTAATATAGTTCATATTTTCTTCCTCATAGCTCGTTTCATTTTATTTTCTTAAGTGCATAGAAATGAAAATAAACCTTCTCAAAAAACATTATGTCTGCATGTTCTGCCTTAAGCCTCTCCCACCTTCTCTGTGACTCCCAAACCAACTTATACTAGTTAAGGGCCTCCCATTTTCTTACGCAGCCATGTGGCAACAGCTTTGCTACAGATGGTGGATAATTTAGTCACATAAAAAAGTTGAGGCCTGCTCTTCCCCCTCCTTTACAGATAACTCTGGCAGCAGCACAGAGATTTCTTGAGGCCTGGAAGCTATTAAGGTTCATTTCAAGCACCCTTGAATGACCAGGCTTCTTTCTGGCCTTCAATCAAGCTGTCTGAGAAACAGATGTTTAGATTGGTCTGGAGTTCTCAGAAACTGACCCTGGAACATAGCACATGCACACGGAAGAGGACATCACCACATCAGCATACATGGAAAATCCCCTATCTTGCGCCCAATTTGGGCCTTCAGCTAACAATCACCATGCAAAAAACGTCATCTCTCAACTGAAGTAATGTTGACTCCGGGTGCTCTCATTCCCCACAGCGTAAAACCACTGGTAAAAACAATCCGCCTAATAGCTAACGTATATATTCTGCAAAAATTGAAACTTAGCAAAAAACACTGAGAAAAGCGTCAGGATGTTTACCCCATAATACTTAGCAAATAATAAGCACAGTAAGTTTAGATAAATCTGGCAAGCCAATAGACCTCTGCTCTATGGAGTCATAGGGAGCTCAACATTAAATGCTTTGTACTTGAGCACATGAACCACGGAACAGTTGCAGCTTTTTTCTTTCCTTTTTTTTTTTTTAAAGCAATTAGAGAGTTGAAAGATGAATAAAGTTATCTGCCATTATTTTCATCATCTGCCTCAAAATGAAAGGAAGTTCTTGACCTTGAAATAATAGTTTTAAAAAAGATAAGACAGATTATTATCCAGCCAGTGCTAATGACCAAACTAACAGTTTTAGCAACTAATAACACCATTAATTAAGGTCAAATATTGCACCACATTGCTCTTAGCACTGAATTGGCAACTAAGATTCATTCAGTACTTCTACAGATTTTTCTAGAACTACTGATGTCAGAGAGCTGCATATCTCACGCATACACAGGGCTTAAATCACACCTGTAACCTGTAAAGCACTATGACCAGGTTGGACGTACGCTGTCATTTTTACACTTCTGTTTTAGATTTAGAAATTTAATTATAGTTTCCAAGAGAAAAGGGGGAAGGGGAAGAAACCACACCCTCTAGCTGAACAGTAAATTTTGATGTTGATGTACACTACTTAACACAGACACAGGGTTTTGAGCAGTTACAGCATGCTTAAGACATTTCACTAACCTGTTGAAGACACTTGGAGTTGGACTGTGATCTCGGTCCCTTTCCCTGTCTCTGGTACGTTCTCGATCTCTGTCTCGGTCCCGGTCGCGATCCCGATCTCGGGATCGCTCTCTCTCACGTTCCCTATCCTTCTCTCTTCGTGCATAGTAATCCCACTGTTTGCTGGTGTCCATAAGACTAGACCATGAAGGAGCAGAACCTGAAAGGTGCGGAAAGGTGACTAAAGAAAAAGACGTGGGTATTAGAAAGAACAAAATCAGATACCATAGGAAAACTGTAATACTACTTATGCATGAAAACACAGACGTTTGTCAGCCTCCTCGAATGACATTTTTCAATCTTCCCCTTTCACACAAAAATTAATTCTGAGCAAACTGCATTTTTTCCATGATGCTAATAAAGGCCTCTGGCACTCATTTAAATACTCGTTATGAAGATGTACAGAACCAGGATATACACCACAAAGACTGTCTAAATCCTTTTGGAAAAGAAGAATAATATATTGTGCAAAGATTTGCTGAAAGAATCTGATTTTATGTGGTCAAATGGCTTTGTTTTGGGGGAACAACAAAACAAAAACAACCAGAAAACAAAACTGCCTTTGAAACGCAATGGCTCTGAAAGTACAGTTCAGAAAAACAAGGAAAAAGGATGCTTCCAACTTTATATTTAGATGCTACTATTTTTATGTTTTGTCCTTTAAAATCATTGTATTTAAAATATAATTTTAGTTACAAAGTTCTCATTCACTAATTTATATTCTATACTATGCTTTGCCATACTTTTCTGATTACAGATGTAACAGCAGCTTTAGAAATAAATTCCATAAATTCATTCTGGGGAGAATAAATAACGCTTTGTAAGATACCATTTCTAATGAATAATCAGCACAACCGCTATTACCACTAAAATATAATAGTTTCAGAAAATTAAGCATATTATCTTAATCTAAAAGATGATACGCTTAAGAAGTTAAGAAGGAAGTCACAACACCGTCTCACAACCTTTTTACGTAACCAGCAATGGGAAGATGGAAGGGACATGCTTCTCCATTGCTTTCTGCCAACTCCGATGTAATAAATAACTACTACTCTTAATGTCCCAATTGTTCTGTCCTGCCCTCCCTCTCCAGAAGCCCCATGAATGCATCCTGTTAATGAAAAATAAGGGCTGTAGTATTTAACTGGAAACAGCACTCTCTAGTGGACTTACAGTACAGAGGACTTCCCACTTTCTGCTTATCTGCTTTGCTAGCCAATGATAACATAGCCTTCAATAAATCGTTTGTTTTGAGTTCCACTTCGTTATCTATAACATGAGAACAATATTCACTTGACTCCATGGTGTCACAAAGAGACATTAATAGTACGATTAACATAAATACCCACTGACCAATGTAAAGTGCGTAACTGATGCTGTATTTAATACTGTCAAGTTATAAAACCAGTGGCTTCTCCTGACAGCTGTGTTCAGACTGCCTTGCCTACAATGTCTGGGGTATGCCTGCCCCAGAAAGCTTTGGCAGAAGCTTAAGACAGCAGTTTGCCAAGTGTCCAAAGGAAGAATACAAAAGACCTTTTGAGCAGGCAGCGGAGCAGGAAAAAACACTTCATTGTTAAAATACATTTGCAATGAAAAGCATTATAATTCTTTAAAAAAGCATTTATATGAGGTTTTGCCTCTTACAAAATGCTTGACACTGTTTCACTTCAGGGCTACAGACAAAATGAGGAGTTAACAGAAAAAAATACCCTAATACAATAGTATGTTGTTCATTATACTGCCAAAACCTGAAATTCTTCTAAGGAAAGCAGCCAGAAACAGCAAAAAAACAGCTGGACTTTAAAGACTGCTAATTTCCTTGACTTGCCATTATGTCAACAACATATGTATGGTCTACGAGACACTGGCTGCCAGAATATTCTGATCTGAAGTGTAAACTTAAACTTAACTTTAAATGTATACTACATCACAATTATTAATGGTAGTATAAACTCTTACAATAAATTTTGGTTACTCCCTCACATCTGCAGTAATTTTCATCAGACAGAAGTATGTCATTTCCACCCCAATAACCTGAGATAAACCAGTTATTTGATACTCTGCGCATTTTTATATCTAGATTTTCACTCGTAATTATTCACAACACACAAGAGGCTTACTTTCTAATATGAATTGGTGTTCTGCATTTACTACTTAGAATGAAGCAATTTGTCACTTCTAGTATTTCTACATGAATTATTCTAATAATTTCTACAAAAAGACAGACACTTCCAAAGTTTAACTCTAATTTTATTTTTAAAACAGGAAGAGAGGGAGCTTTGAACAATAGCTTTGGAGACTTAAGTCCTGTTTTGGAGATGGTTTAAGAATTTAAAGCTGCATGGTGTCATGGTATAAGGCAAACTATTAATACATCTTCTTTGTGCCTCAAAAAATACTGACTCTCAAACTGTTTCTGTAACGCTAAATTTCTTGCAAGTTCGTAAGATATAAAGAACATTTACAGCACAGAACAGGGAAATGCTTGAGGAAAAGCAAACAAACATACAAGTTGCTTCACTGGCAGACCAAACGCAGTGCCACATACTGACAGCTCAATAAAATTCAAAGATCTGATGGCAAAGGTAGCACTGAATTGTGAAAGGATTTAAGAGCAAATTGAAGAAACTACATTGATGCAATTGAAGAGCAGAGAGACAAAATAGATGTTCTTGAAGAGTTAAGAATATTATTTTACTATGCAACTCTCCCAATGGGCTTGCAGTGGGAAACATGCCTGACCACTAGGGAAATGACACCAAGGCATGAGATTAGCAATTTGAATAGGCAGAAGAAAGGCTAGAGTCTTAATCAAGATTGGTATTTTTTGCAACGCGTTCCATATGCTCATCTTCCCCCACAATTTTGACAAAGCCATGAAACATACAGATTGGCAAAGAAGACAACGGGTTAGAGATTCAGCGCGATCATCCAAAGCAACTATTAAATAAATATACTTAGCGATTCTTAATTAAAATGATCATCTGTAGCCTACTGCGCCGCTGAGCCCTCAATTTACCTGAGTTCTGATGCACGGAGAGCACTGGTAAAATACTGGCCAGAGATCATGTTGTGAGACAGGGACTGTGAAAGTAAGATGCTGGCCAGGAAAACATCTTTCACTAAGAGATGAGCAACAGCGATAAAATGCCACTGAGCCTCTACAGATCCAAAAATCCGTATGACAGGCACAGCTTAGAGACAGACAATTTGCTTTGTGCAGCAAATATGAAAGCTTTTGCCACAATAGGGATGCCAGATACACTGGGAAGATGGGGGCACACTGGGAAGATGGGGGCACACTGGGAAGATGGGGGCACACTGTGCTCCTTGGTCTCCATAACCATACAAAGGCAAACATAGTATTTTAACCCTGCTGAAGAAGTTCAAATTCAGTGTTGGCATGATCATGATGACAGTCATTTTTTGAATATTGGTACTGGAACAACATAAGCATGCCATCACCTCTGAAGGTCAACATAAACTTGGAAATATTCTTGTGACCCTGACAATACTTGACAGAATAGAAAATTCTAACAAAAGAGATTCCAAAGTGAAAACATTCTAAATCGGAGACTACGTATTAGATGCAGTGTACATACTAATGACTGTAAGACTGTTTTCCTTATGATACTCTGCATGGCTTTAGATGTTGAAGCCTGAGCAAAACAGTCACTTGGGTATCTTAGTTGTCTGCCTCAGCTTTACCTTTTTGCTAAAACTTCAGCAAACACATTCACTTATTGCTAAAATAGTAGTTAGCATAAAGCAGCTGTTTGCTCACATCAAGAATTCTTGAAAACATAACAATCTTCCATGCATGAAAGCAAACACTTGATAACTGATGAGGATCCTTTCAATGTCAACAAAGTACCACTTATTACTCCATAAACTGCTCCGACTTCAAGAAATTACAAGTCATTCAAAAATGACATTTTGTATATCCTCTCTAAAGACTTATTAACATTTGGGAGATACATTATCTGAACGTTTGATCTGTGCTGAACATTATGTATCCCCAGAACTGGACAGAACTTTCCCT
>NW_008824243.1:4701994-4737147 GCF_000699105.1 Pygoscelis adeliae
CAGAAAAAGTGCTGGAAGAAAAGGCACTAGGCATGGGGCTGGGTGGCAGATGCACTGAAGGCAGAGGCAGTGACTGGCAACACGCAGGGTCCTGCACCTGGGTCAGGGCAACCCTCAGTATCAGTACAGACTGGGTGATGAATTGATTGAGAGTGGCCCTGCAGAGAAGGACTTCGGGATACTTGGTGGACGAAAAATTAAATACGAGCCAGCAATGTGAGTTTGCAGCCCAGAAAGCCAATCGTATCCTGGGCTGCATAAAAACAATTGTGGCCAGCAGGTTGAGGGAGGTGATTCTCCCTCTGCGCTCTCGTGAGACCCCACCTGGAGTACTGCATCCAGCTCTCGGGCACCCAGTACAAAAAAGACATGTTAGAGCAGGTCCAGAAGAGGGCCACAAAAAATCATCAGAGAGCTGGAACATGTGAGGAAAGGCTGAGAAAGTTGGGGTTGTTCAACCTGGAGAAGAGAATGCTTTGGGGAGACCTTATTGCAGCCTTTCAATACTTAAAGGGGTCTTACAAGAAAGATGGAGAGAGACTTTTTACCAGGGCCTGTAGTGACAGGACAAGGGGCAATGGTTTCAAACTGAAAAAAGATAGGTTTAGATTGGACGTAAGGAAGAAATTCTTTATGATGAGGGTGGTGGGACACTGGAACAGGTTGCCCAGAGAAGTTGTGGATGCCCCATCATTGGAAGTGTTCAAGGTCAGGCTGGACAGGACTTTGAGCAACCTGATCTAGTGAAAGATGTCCCTGCCCATGGCGGGGTGGGGTTTGGACTAGATGATCTTTGACGGTCCCTTCCAACCCAAACCATTCTGTGACTCTATGTTTATTTTATCTTCCCAGTTTGGGCTACGTCAGGAAGAAGCTGACATCTTAGTATTGCTATCACTCTTTTGGCTCAAGAAGCAGAGCTGTGCTAGGTAACGGTTCTAAACTCACTGTAGGTTCTGTGGATGTCCATTTGATTGCACATAATGAAACTTCTATTTTGGTTCACTCTTACTATCAAACAAGAAAGCGATGTTTTTCAGCTTCAAATTTTTTCCATAACATTAACCAAAAAAAAAGAAAGACTGACTTTGCAACAGGTTATCTGAAGATTATAGTATCTTAGACAAACAGTTTTTCAAAGGAGAGGTACATCACTCAGGATTTCTCAATGATTGGTCTTGCTGGTTAAAATTCTGATGATATCTCGACAGTACTTGTTCTCCTGCTTCTAAATCCTACCAGTTCTTGGAAAATTCTCCCTGACTTGTGGTCCATATTACAGTGTATTATTTTTCAAAATCACAGCTCTGCAAAAGGAGCATGAAAAGATATCCAGCATACAAATAAGTAAGCAAAACAATAGTATTTACCAACAGCTGTTAAATTTGCAACAGCACGTATCTGTTTACAATGGTAGGCAATGAGCTGTCATAATGAATTACTGAAAGGACCTGTTTAGTCTCTTAGCTAAAATCCTGGTGAGTCTATCAAACAATTTGATATAGCACTACTCAAAATTTTTAAAGCCAGCAAGCTTACTCACCACTGCCATATGAAAATGCACGAACAGAACGACCATCATAGCCAGAAGAATGTCCACTGTTGAAAAGAAAATACATGTAAAAATCCAGTTTTACCAAAGCTACCTCCATCAATAAATATATACTTTTAATATTATTCCCCTTAATTCTTACCACCATAGAGACTAAAACAAAGTGTTTGTTATAAACGGATTTAAGTCCTCAGTTTTGAACATTACTAATTATGGAAGCTGTCTAACAACAGAAATATTTCATATTTTACTACAGGAGGTGAAAACAGCATTCATTCTTCTTAAAATTTAAAACAAAAAACATCCATATCATCAAAGCTGTTCTTTTGTATTTTCAATGAATTTTCTATTCCAAATGTTTCTTGTATCATGAGATGTTTCTGCACAGATACTGAGCTTAACCTCCAACTGCTTTAAAGTGCTTCATTCATGAATGAAGCCATTATCATTCTTTCTGTTAAAAAGTAGATATGTGAGCATATCTAAGAAGAACAGGTGGGCTTCAAATGTGTAGTTCTATAAATAAACTATTAAATTAGCTACACATTTTCTAGGCTGACTTCTTTCAGTGGTAGCCAACTCAAGTAGGTAAAAACCAGAAAGGTTAAAAAGGATGATATGTGCACAGGACATAATTCATACATATATAATTCTTTCACAACTTTTAGCACTTCCTACATAATTTGAATGAATTGTATTTGCAGTATTTAACCTAAGTGTTATTTCTGTTCTTGAAGGCACTTTAACATTAAAAAATAAGTTTTGGCTTAGCTTAGTTTAAAAACAAAACAAAAACAATCATAATGAAAGGCCAATACAACATCTTAACATTTAAAAGTATGAGACTTAGTTCCTAGGTTCCACAATAAACTTGATTTTTTCTCATCATGTTTCAGAAACTATATAAATATTCACTATAAGTAAATGCAATGACTGCTGCTTAACAGTAAGAAGCAGCAGTCACTCACAGCAACTGTCAGTATGAAATAATAAATTTACTTTCATGCACATCAAGTGCATCCAGTTAGGGTTTTTTTCTGAATTAAATCAGATGAGGATTTTCTCAGAGATTTACCATCATCATCCTGTAGCATATATGTTAATAGAATTTTCAATTTCAAAGGAACAGATGTGTGCACCTTCTGTCAGTGAAACCCAAAGGACTGGCAAGAGGCTTGCACCATCTTCTTAAGTGAGCTTTGTATATGACTTGGTTTTGGCCTCTAGCAAAATATAAATACTTTTCAAGGACTGTGCTGGCCAACTTTTTTTTTTCTTTTACATATACATATATATACACACACATATAAAAAAAAAGTATGCATATACATGTATATAAAAAAGGTAGTGAAAAAATACTGTTAGGCCTATTAAAGCTGAACACTTAAAACAAACACAATAGAAATACAAATTTAGATTCCATGGAACTCTGGCACTTCCTATAGCTTATGAGGGCTTGAATCTGTGGCCAAATTGTTTATTTGCATTTATAGAAAAGGATACAGTAGCTGACAAGTATACAGTTCACTTAAATAAGCCTTCAGACTACTAAAGAATACTTTAACAATCATTACCTTGACTTTGTTCTTAATTCTTGGCATTGATATAGTGTCATAACTCAACTAAATTAGTAAGTGGTCAAGTAACCTACTCAAAAAAATATTAAGTGTCAGGCAGGTGAGACTAGTAACATTTCTGTCAAAATAGTGTAAAAATCTGGAACTGTCTCCCCACTCCCAGATAAAATCCATAAAACACTGGGTAGTGTAAGAGTCCTTACTAATTTATTTCAGTTACAGAATACCGACCTATTGCTTTACAAGATTTCAAACAGATAATCACCTTTCTATTGTGGGTATGAGGGAAGGTGGAGGACCGCCAGGTGGTGGTGGAAAGCCTGTAATAACAAATTAGGTGAGGGGGGAAAAAGAAAAAACCCCAAAAACATAAACACATAAAAGAACTAAGCTAAGCATACAATGGAAAACAAATTCCAGAGTACAACGCAAAAATTGTTTCTGTGTAAATGGGTGTTATTTGTAAGACTGAGAACTACCTAACAAAGCTTAACAAAAGCGGAGTATTAAACATTTATTATCACTGCTTCAAACCAAACACTTTATCATTCTTAAAAATACAATAATTCAGAAGCATAGGAAAATTCCTGAGTACCTAATAATACTTAATAAACAACAATCACAACTATTTTCTGCATATCTGAAAAAAAAGAATGGAAAGAAAAGAAGGAAGCACACATCTGAAACTGGCTGATTAGGTCTACTAGTCAACATTTTCATACATTTTCTTTTCTGCCTGGCATCAAAATAACTGAGCCTATACCTATACATATAGTTCTGTACTTATGAACTTTTACCTATATAACTAAAAGGAAGTTGGTAAGTTGCACACCAGTTAAGTTTTCATTTCTTAACCAAATATGGAGAAAAATTCTAAGCAAGTTTACCTGGTGGTGGCACTGTTATTGGTATACCTAAAAAGACAACAAATAATATATCAGTTATAGTAGTAGTTTATGTTTATTATCTGTAGATCTAAAATCAGATTGAGCTATCACCACATACATGATCAAGGGGAATGATAACTTACTTCCTGTGTCCTCAGATCAAGATCTCACACTAATACCAATTGTTAAGATTTTATGCAAGCCTTGCAAAATCTGGCTTTTTATTTAAATTCCTGTTCTTCAGGATCTTACTTAATTAGAGACAAAAATAATGAAGATGATTCTGGGTCTCAAGATCAGAATTAAATCCATAACCTTAAAACGTTTAGCATCCAGAAAGAAAGTAACATCCCACAGAATATATTTGCTTTATTTTATATTCCATGACTGGATGAAAGGAAACGCAATTGGCCTCTGACCTTTAATAGCTTAGTATAGGAAATAGTAAGTCCACATGGACAAAATATTCTAGCAACAGTAAGCATTACAGACTTTTCAGCCAATGCTATGCCACACTGCAATTAATCATTCAGTTGCTCCTTGGAGGGGAAAAAAATTTGTTTGGTACTCTATTTTCTTGTAAATATCAGAGAAAGGAGCATCCTTTAATACAAACACATTCAAAAACTGTTCTAACTTTTCCGGTTTTCAGACCCAGCTTAGCTGTTATGAATCTAACTAAAAGCTGAGAAATTGTTCCCAACTAAATCAGCTGACCTAACAAAATATACTGCCTCAACATATAAACCTATCTTATTTGATTATGACAGGAATGATTACAAGGCAAAAATCATTCGTACACTTTAAAGGACATTATCTTCTCATACTTTGCAAAGAACTAGTTTTACCTCAGTTGAACACACAAAACACTGTTACATGAAAATAATAAACTGGGCTAAAACAATATCGTCAGAAAATAGACTACTTTACCAGGCATAAAGCTCTTTCAGTTATGAGCAACTCTGCTTCCATTAAAAAATAAGTACTTTCAATCTGACAACTCACTTCAAGACTTGGGGGGGGGGGGGGGGGGGGGGGGGAGAAAAAAAAACTGCCACGTGCTTTCATCAGTTTTGCCATAACTACATAAACATATAGACAGAACAGCAACCAGACCCACTTAAATTAAAACCCATCTCATTCAAGTTCCAGACTTCTTCATTCAGAGAATATCCTAGATGTGCTGGCCACTGCATGATTAATTTTATGTATATATCACTATAGTTCAACATGAGAACTAAAAGACTATTGTATGGCAGCAACATTTAACTACACCTACATATTATAATGTCTAGAAACGCCAACTGCTCCCAAATTGCCTTGGCAGAAAGACAGAAGGAAGGAATATGCAAGCTGAGGAAGAGTAATCAGTATCAGTGTTCACTAATTGCTGGTGATTTTACTGACTTGAATTCTTACCAGCATTAATCCTATAGGATTAAACAAATTGTGAAACAAAATTGAGGTTGCTGTCCAATCCTGAA
The DNA here is from genome assembly GCF_000699105.1 of Pygoscelis adeliae. NCBI lineage: Eukaryota > Metazoa > Chordata > Aves > Sphenisciformes > Spheniscidae > Pygoscelis > Pygoscelis adeliae. The sequence goes on from NW_008824243.1 coordinate 4,707,495, forward strand.
GATTTAAAATCTAATCTCTCAGCCAAAATGTAAATCGGGAGACAGTGAAGCCCAAAAGCCAAATTTCTAAACTGTATGAGCCATTTTCTCTTCACCAGCACACAAGCTTTCCAATGTGCACTATCGTTGTTAAGAACACTGTAAATCACACCTTAAAAAGTTTGACACTGTAACATTTAAAAGAGCAAACATGCCTAATGAAAATTTCTGAAAGAAAAGGAAGACTGGGAACTCAAACTATTGCATAGCTGAAGTATTTTCTATTCATCTTTTTTGGTTAATTGTCCATCTTAATAGATTCTTCATGAGCCAACAACATAGAAAATATATATATAAAAATATATTAAAAATACCTCTTAACAGCAATGTTAAGGAAGCAAGCTAGAAAAATATCAGAACTTCTCTCAAATTGATTAATTTATTAGCTCTACCTTATGCTTAACAAAATTTCAATTGCTGCACTAAAAACTGTATGTTGTTAGCACCGAACATGGCTCTCAGCACTATGCACAGAATTGCCTGGAAAGCAATCAGCAAACACTCTTTACAAAAAGGAAGAAATGCTGATTAAACAATTAATATATTCCTCAGAATTTTATCTTGTGCAGAAATACAAATAAAAATCTCATCACACAATTAAAAGCCAAATGAAAAATTTCACTTGAGAGCCATTCAAACAAAATTAAGACAGACTGAATACAACTAATATCCAGAGACCAAACGTTCAAATAATTTTAATGAATTGGTTAACACAGAGCATTACACTAAAAAAAAAAAAAAAACCCACACAGGCATTTTTTCCTCAAAAAACCTTTAAGAACATTTAAAAAGTCATGATTAATGATTATATAATTTTAAGACAGAAGCTAATTTACTTGATGGTATCACAATGGAAGAAACATTCTCCTACATTCCAAGTTATCAAGTATGACTAAAAAGATCTAAACAAAGTTTTTTTTCCTCACCTTCTTCACTAACACACAAATGTGACAGAAAACAAGAAACAAAAAAAACCTAAACTTCAGTTAATGGAAAATTAAGAATCTCTTCACTCCTTTGCCTTCTACTAATGCAGTGTATGAAAATATACTTGAAGGGTAATCAGCCAATTACTTCTTCTGAGAAAGAAAAGAGACTCTGAAATACTGAATCATTTCTTGCAATGTAGGGACTAAACTTGAGTACCAGTGCAAGAAGGTGACTTAGTGTAGATCATATCACGTCCCTACAACACGTTGTACTGCCACAAAGATACACCTGGCCTAAACCTAAATATTCAGACTCGTGTGTCAAAAGCAATCCAAATGGCATTAGTGCAGCATTTTACCTAATGTGCTCAAAATTGGTTTCAGGACATTGTATACCACCCTACTAACTCAAGGCTGATAAATATTTACAGAAAACCAAGTAGGTTTTACTGAAGGAAAGCAATGCCACGTGTGCTCCACTTGCAGGTTAAGGAATCAAACATGATAACGCTGCCACAGCTTAACAACATACTGCAAATTAGCTGAACTGTGTAATAGCCCACAGCAATGTAATATAACTCAACTTGGTGTAAAAACTACTTCTGCCACAGGCTAAACTAAGTCAAATTCTCTCTGCTTTATCACAAGATAAAAAGTACACGCTTTGATTGCTGGGGCTGAGCAGACAGATGTACAGTTACTTGCTAAGCCCTGGTATTAGGGCTGCCTAGGCTGCCCTGCCTAGGCAGTCAACTTCCCAAAGTTATGCAACAGAAGTTCAATACTTCAGAGTAATTTTTAATATCGAAAATACATGTCACATTTTAACTACACTCTTAAACCAAAACACATAAAACAACTTTTAAAGCCGGTTAAACAGAAGCATCCACATTCTTCTTCAGATTTAAATTACTCCAACATAGCAATAAAGCAAGCAAACAAAAAACAACACATTTTTTGCCACAGCCAGTGATCTCCTTGGAGTATTTGAGAATTTTCTGCATTTGGCCCTTTGAATCGTTCCAGGACTTGTTCCTCAAAAAAAAGATTTGAATCGCAAGAGTGAGTGAGTTCAGAACAAGTGATCTAACTTCAAAGCAAGATCCTTTTTCAAAGGGGCTTTTGGAGGATGTTTTATATTTGGAATACTTAGATTTTCTGGCAAGTAGTCCCGGTTTAATATTGGGTAAGAGTAGTTTTTTTCCTCCTCGTCCATTGAACCTAGGAGGGATGGCAGATTCTATTTTAGGAACAGCTTTGAAGATAAAGAGTTGGCAACTGCACAATTAAAACACAGGCCTGAAGAAACCAAATCCACAGCTCTTAATCGTTACTTTTGAACCTACTCGAAGCACGGAAGGATGTTGAAGGAGACCTTCTGAACAAGTGTATGTCATAAACCTGTCTGTAAACCACAAGACTACAGCCAAACCTGCTTGCTAGATCAGTAACACGTGTGGATTTCTTTCACCTTTAAAAGCTCAACAGGTGAGGGGTTTCACAAGAACAGTCCAGTACACCTATATGACATCTCTGCACCAAGTGCGTTTGGGGTGTCTGTGGGGGTTCCTCTCATGCTTTTAATAACGTACAATTTAGATCACCTTTTCTGTACCACAATTACAATTAAAATAATTACTTTCTAAAAACTTGCAATGCATTACCTATATTATTTTATCAGAAAAGTTTTAATGCAGCTTAAAACTACAGTTATCATTAGCGTCACGTTCCTCTCCTTTCTGTCCCCTCTGCAGTAAGGAAACATAACAAAATTGCCAGAGCAGTAGCATATTCTCTCTTCAGACACCCCATTTTCTATGTTTATGCACAAAAGCTTGGAAAAGGGCACAGAATTATTTTCTAGGTTGCACTATTTTGTGTATGACAATCACTGATGAAGGCCAGAGCTTGCCAGGCAGCAGGAGTTAATAGTTTTAAAATCGTCAGCAACAACTGAAGAAAGCAACCTCTTCTATGAGGATTTAAACCCTATAAAGCCCCACACAAAGTTGTTGCACAGAAATAATAATGTTACTTCCTTGCTTATACGTAAGAGTATTCACAGAGAAACTTTTAAAGGATTCCCTATGCAAACAGAATAGCAAAGAAACTGCTCAGCATGATTTCAGAACAAGTCAAGCAAAAGAATGCAAGGAACAAAAGGAGAAAACAAGGAAAGGAACTCCACCTGAAATCAGTCTCTTCTATAAACAAATCCTTCACTTTCCTATTCAAATACTCCCCAAAGTTTCTCCATCTATTCTCATTTCTCACTGACCATTCTTCTTAGTTCCTTGCTAAGTCCCTTTGAACTTAATTCCTTAAAATGACAACACTCAGGAAACTGCACTATTTGTGCAAATGCCCATGATGCTCCCCCCAGTAAATTTCCATAAATATCAAGTTTCAGTAAATATCAGTAAATTTCAAACCAGATTTAACAATGAGAAGACTTCTCAAAGAGCTTTGATTCATCTAAGATTCACAGACACAGGATGCTGGATAAAAGCACCAGGCGCTAATAAGACCTCTGACTGAAAAAAAAGGATATGGCACAAATGCAAATCTTACCAGACTTTTGGGAACTCACACATACTATGAGGGGAAAGGGGAATTAAAGCTTCTGCTACTGCTTTGACCTTAGACATCAGAGAATCCAACTTCTGACACAAATTCATGGTATGCCATACTTTTTAGTTCAAAAGTTTGTAGAATGATTTGTTAACATGTACTTCTCAATAGCATTAACAGTAGTTGAATTACAGAAAACAACTTCTCACTTCGAACATTTTCAAGGACACAAGATGCATCATTTAGTCTTAGGCAATTATTTACTACTTGGGATTACGCTTACTGAAGTTTATGTTTCTGCCTTGCAGATATATTTAAGAAAAGAGTAGAACACAAAATTCTGAAATTTTGCACATATAGCCAAATGTGCATGGAATGTGCTGTCTTTAATTCATTATCAAGCATTTGATGACAATGCATCTCTCATTTTTCACATCCTATGTAGTGCAGGATATTTACCTGGTGGGGGAATCAGAGGTGGAGCAGTACTGACAGTTGGAGGGGGTGGGAGGAAAAGAGGTGGTGGAAGGTGGGTAGGTGGAGCTCCTGGAGGGAAAAATGGAGGTGGCTTGGTAAAATTGTCTACTTCAGGATTAGATCGTTCTGAAAGAACCTGTAAAATATCAAACTATAGTTACAATTGCTATGTCAACAGGGTAGAAGATAGGTTTCCTCTCTTTCGAGTAACTACAACAGGAAATTATTACTTATGCACCTAAAGAGCCATATTCAGATGGTTTAAGTTCTATCTGCATCCCTACGTTCAGTGTCCCATACCGGCCAAGCACCTCTGAGGGTCTAAGAGCAGCCAACAGGGAACAACGAACATAAGATCTGAGAGGGAATATAAGCCGTCTGAATATGGCCCAAAGCACCATCTTAAATTTATATATAAAGTAAAATATTTAAAAAATCAATATGGAAAGCATGAAAAAACCCAAGACTTTAAATTACTTAAACACTGTGAAATCAGCTGAAAAACACATGGCAGTGTTTTCACTATAAGCACTACAATCCGTTGTTATTTTCGTTGTTTAACCTTAACCTAAGTTGGCAAGGAAATGCAGCCAGGGCATCAAGCAACCTTGATTCTTTTCCACAGGTAAGTCAGGAGAGAAAAAGTGTATTCAATCTTAATGCATTTAGTTGTTTTCTTAAGATAATCCAAGCCCGTAAAGACTAAAACCATAAAGATTAATCTTACAATTTATGGTTAAATAATTCAATATAATTTAAAAAAAGAAGTACTATCAACTATTTATTCCTTCACAACTTATTTTTAAAAGACTGCATTTCTCAAACTGCATACGAAAAGGCTTTCACTTTCAGCATTAGTGTCTGGCAGGAATAGGGGAGAAATGGACAGTCAGTTTAAATATTTCTTTGTCACTTAGTAAACAAAACACTATCCCATGCAGGAGCCAATTATGTCTCCTGGATTGTAAGTCTGCAATATTGCTCATTTCCTTTCAGTAAGAAGTATACCAAAACATTTATCTGTTGAAATATATAAAATATTTCATCTTAATATATTTCAATTAACTGCCACAACTTTCTTCCTGAACTTAAAGCTACTTCTGTATTACTCATTCATATATACTGAAATGATCAGAAGCTATTGGGAAAGCAAAAATGTCTTTTAGTCAAAGGTAGTGTGGAAATCTGCAGTGTAAAACCTGTATGTTGCTGTTTTCGTTAGCACGACGTCGTCCTTCCACCCTGCTGATAGTGATGGTCTGTCCAATCACATCTATTGCGCCAGATAATCGCCTGCAACACAGGACAAACCAGAATCAACAAGCAGAATTAGAAAAGGAAAAAAAAAGAATAATAAAAGAGAGAGAAGAAAGTCTTATGGACTTCTCTCATTCTAAATGCCAGAAGTTCTTTCTCCTGTATAAAACATAAAAGACCATTTCTGAAGAACATTAAATGTGATAAATTTGCTGAACTATGCAAGTGTGTGTAACGAAACAATGCAGCAATAAAGACTCCTGTAGGACGAAGGCTGACTCTCCACATCCTCCTTCCATCCCCTACAAGATAATAAAGCTACACTTCCGTTACTGATAAAAGGAAAAAAAGGAACAATACAGTAAGACTACAAAAAACCTCAGTAAGAAAAAAATATATTAAACAGAACTTCTACAAAAATCTAAAGTAAAATGGTTATAAACTGATCATTGGAAATAATTTCTAAATGGCAAGAAACCATACTGGAGGATTCCACAGAAGATCAAGCGAAGGTAAGTTAGGAGGCAGAAATAAACGTAAGCCAACCCTACCATGCATACTATCGATATAGCACCACATACTGAACAAAATCAGCTTCCAGCTCTGTTATCTTGGAATACGCAGCCTTAATATCAAACAGAAAGTATATGAAACTAGTAGACACTGACTCTTAAATTAAATCTTGCATGAAACTCAAAGGAATCTTAGACCAGCCATTCATACTTCTGTTCCTCAGTTTTCCAAATGCAAAACACCTCTCTCTCTCAAACACCTCCAAAATACTTGCATAGCTAAGCACTACGTTCACCTTCTTTAAAGAAACCGGCAACAGAGCAGCACAAGATCCACCTCAGTCTCCCTTACAACCCCATCAGGCAACAACAGAACATAATGTAAATTAAGAACACCTATCTTAGAAGTAGTTAGCAATGGATTTTTAGAGAAAGATGACAAGAAAAGTGACATGCATATACACGTTCTTTCCCTCCCAGTTTCTGCCAATCAAAAATTTAAGGACTTCCCATGCAACTGTCTTTAATAGCCCCTGATTAACTTGCATTTGCACAATCTTTTTTGAACACACTTTTACTTTTGACCTCCACCGATGAGATCTGTCTCAGCTATTTTTTTGCCTGACAATTGTATTTGGTGCCCTACAGTCCTTGTGTTTAAAAAAAAAAAAAAAAAAATCCCTGTTCTCTGGCAGTGTAGTATTTGTGGTACTTCTGTTGTATCTATTCTCAGCTGTCTCTTTACTGAGCTGAACTAGTCCACATCTCTCCTCATACAGAAGAGACTCTGTAACTTTCATTATTTATTTCATCTTTTTGTGGACCCTTCCTACTTCTACTACATCTTTTCTTGTCTGACATAAACAGAACCACAGGTAATATTCAGCTCTCAATGCATCACGGCTTTATGTACTACTATAATGACTTTTCTCAGTTTGTTCCCCACTGCTAATGATGACTACCATTCCATTTTCTTATTTTGGCCAACACTGCAAATTCAACCAACATTTTGGGAAGCAGCAACAATAATTCCAAGATCTCTTTCTCAACGGATATGATTATTAATGATTAATTTGAAGAAGTGCATCTTATTTACAAAAATGCAATCTAGGATTTAAATTTTCAGTTATTTGCAGTGATTTCAGTTCACTACGAACAAGTTATTCCAGTCCGCACTGGAGTCAATGTGTGAATTTTAAATGCAAATGTATCTCACTTCAGTTTAGTCAATCTATTAAGCTTATGCCTGTTAGACTTAAGTTGTTCCTACTATAAAATTCTTAACTTCCATGTACATATTCACATAGTCTGTTGTTAAGAGAGGTATCTTTAAGTTCCCAAAACCATCTGAGATTGTGGCCACACAGCTGTCAACTGCAACTTTTTATTTTTAACTTTTCAAAGCAGACTAAAAATGCTACACTGAGGGTAAAGACACAATGGCATTCCGTTGGGTACAAACACTAAAATTTAAAGCATAATCAATCTCTCAAGATCTTCAATAGATCAATCACATGGGAATATACTGACAGTAAAGAAGGACTCCAGGCACCAGTCCAGAAAATAATATGACAAGGATCTGAATGTCATCTACTAAAACTAAAACCTGGTATCTGTGACATTGTGGAACCACTATTTTGAAGAGAGGAAGAATGTAAAGTATGGTGAACTTTCCTGTTTGCAGCCCCCAAACAAACAAAACTCAGAAACCTAGGCTTTATAGAGAATTTATAACTCTATTATCCTTATACAGATAGAACAAAACCGACCTGCTTTGCAGCCCACGGTTAATTTCTAAAAGAGGTTAAAAAGCAGGATTCACTTAGGTCAACTGCATTAGAAAATAAGGTACAAAATTACATTGCTAATGTATGAGCGAAACAAAGGTACATCTGTGTCACACCTATAAGGGAAACCATAGTAGAGAAAACTGACAATATTTACCAATAGCACGATACATAACAAAGTAAAAGGAAGACTGGGAAAAAACTTTCAGGAAATTTCAGAAAAGAAATCCATAGAAAGAAAAAAAAATACTTCTAATTTTAGAAGACAAGTTCTTGTATTTTTTCTATCTAGTGGACTACTAACCGCATTAATACAAATAGCAGAGAACACAGCTGGAAATTGGGATTACAGGCTCCAAGTTCTGCCAGACTGATAGCTCTGACCCCAATTACTCAAATACCTGGATTCCAATGCAGCTGAAAAAGACACAGCAGACACTAGAGCATGAAGGATCAATTAGATCTCCCAGAGATAATCTAAAGTTCCTTGGCAGACTGCATACTGAGGATGATCCAAATGCCTGTCCTCTGAGCTTTTCAGTATCTGGGTTTAGAGCTTCCTCCCGGATTTTAAAGCAAGCTCATAAGCACAACAGTTTGGAGGAAATAAAAAAGTCCTATGGTACAAGAGTCTGAGAACACATCTGCAAACTAAAACAGTATATAATATACAGCAGCCTCTCCAAGGATAACACAAGTTTAAGAAATTCTCTGATCTTCTAACATCCTATCCTAAAAGTCAAGATTGTTTCAGAATAAATCCTGAAATAATCAACATCTGCTTTCCTAATCCTCCCCAGTGGTCTTGCATGGTATTCCAGCACTGCCGCGCTTTGGATTATTATTATTTTGCTTTCAGTAACTAAATTGGAAACATAGGTATTATAAAACAATTGCTAAACCAACTGTTGCACTACCAAAAAAAAAAAAAAAAAGGACAAGTGGATTTTTGTAAAACAACAAAACTTTGTCTGAGTCTTCACTCCGACAGCCCATTTGGGTTCAGAGTTCTAAGGCACTGGTTCTCCTCCATTGCGGGTATCTTGTCTTAATTACCTAAAACCATACCCTAGAAAATTCATTTTACCTAGCTTTAGGCCTTGTGTATTATAGATGACTCTCTTCTACAGCAAGTCCCTCCTCACATGACCCCCTGCTTGGCTCGCTCCACTGTTTTACAGGGCTTCCACTTGGGAGTGATGTATTTGAAATTAAGACTTTTCCTCTCTTGCCCTGTTTGCACACTGCCAGCAAATCTTGGAATCAGCACTGAAAACACAGGCAATGGACACCAATACAAGAGTACTGGGCATTAAAGTAATATGTGCATCAACCATACTACAATAATACCAATTTTGCTTGGGAAGCAGCCCAAGTACAACACTGCATTATCAAAGGAAGCAAATCTAGACTACCAATTGGTTCCCAGACGTCAACTTTACTGAAATGAACAGGGCTTTCATTTAATTTTTCTAGAGTCTTAAGAGTACACCTATGCTCACTCATTCTCACTGAGCTGGTGCTTTATAATTACTTTTTAAATAATGTTTTATAGTGGGATGTACATTGTTTTTCCCTGCAGCTGCCAAGAGACTTAATTTTTGTAATGATGCTTGAGTTCAGGAATTTGCCATCATACCTTGAACTTGACAAATTCTCTACTTCCAAGACTGCAATAATGATTTCATTAAGTACTCCACTAAAAGAGCTTGAAATTGAACAAGAGAAAGCATATGTTCAGTTGCAAATGGAGCAGCAGATGACACCACTGTCAAGAACATCATCTTCACAAAGGCAAGAGAGGCATTTGAAGTGTCCAGAATTTAACAGTTCAGCAGTTCTGCAAAAGGGGCAAATCTGAAGCCTCGGATCTTGATTAAGTCATAGCGAGTTGGCACATGGGGAAATTTCAAAGACTCCCCAGCCATTATCTAGCTTAGTGATAAGATGTTAAGCAGGCATTACTGTCTCAGTGCTGTATGCAAAGAAAAGCAAAGAAAGGGCTTGGTTTGTCCCTTACACGATCAGGGCACCTGGGATACAGATGCATTTCCAATGGATACACCCAAACATAAAAAGGCAATCCATGTGTGTGGGATGCACATGAACCCACAGCAGAGTTCATACAAAGTGTAGCTTGAAAGGAACGTTCCAGCAACTCAGTGATTTCACTCTAATTAGAGAATGGTTATTTATGAGCTATTTGCACTATGAATACCACCCTCCATGGAGATTTAATTCAGAAAGATATCTCAATCTCATTTGGCAAGCTGAGTTTATTTAGGTTCTGCAGAGCAAAGAGAAAGGGGGAAAAAAGAAGGGGGGTGGGAGACAAACACAATTATTTTCCAAATTCATAGCTTCAGCCCCACCGCAAGAAATATAAACAATTAACTGCTTTTTGGAAAAACCTCCCCCCCCTTTTCAGAATTCAGAAACAGTCTCACTACTGGATGCCACATTTATTCACTAGATTTATAGTCTAGTCTAAGAATTACAGAATTATAGTATACTTTAAAAACTGTATTTAATATGTTCTTGTGTTTCTTCTTGTCTTGCTTATGTGTTTTATGCTTTATTTTCCTCCTCTTGAGGACAGCCTCAACTTTGCTGAGCTCACTTACCACTGATTGATACAATTAAGAAGCAAACAAATTTAATACAGACATCATTGATATACAAAATAGACATTTTTTCAAAATAATATCTGAGTTTTCATCATTTAGTCTCGCAAGGCTAGTTCATGAAACAAGAGAAACCTGTGTTTTTTCATAGTAATGACATATCACAAATCCATTGTCTATAAAAATTCTGTTTACAGAAAGGCCCAAGCACAGGGAAAGCTGATAAATAGCCCATCACATTGTCAGGCTAATTCCTCTGAAAGCAAAATTCATTTAAATGTAATGTACTCTTTAGTAACAACCCAAAAAGCATAAATAGAGGTTAAACAACTAAGAGCTTCTGACAGAACGAAGTTTTGTGATGGAGAGCTATTCTAGATATTACTGGAGTGAGAAAATACCGGTTTTTGCATCCAGCTTGTAAATGAAACTTCTACTTATTTCTCCGCTACTAAAGAAATACTACCTCACAGTCCTTGAAAAATGACATAAGGAAAAGCACTGGTCTCAAAAACAGTAAGATAGCTCTATGACCTGGCTGGTTAGGACAAGTTTGAAAGATGTCAAATCCTCTTCATGTTCTAGAAAGCACTATACTCCAAAGAGATTCCCTCAGGTTTTTACCTTGTTTGTGACTATGCACACAATGAATCTTTAATTAACTAGAGAACAAACATTTTATTTTATACCATATTGTTTGTATATGATGTGCATTTACTAAACCATTTCCATTATGTTATAACTCCTCCTTCAGGGTTACATTTTATGCTATTCAACAGCTCTAAATATCACAGAATCAAGACAAGAGGTTCATATGTCATTTCTAAACAACTACTAGCTCAGTTATGATTAAGACAGTCATTGTTTACAAATTCAAGCAAAATTTCTCACACAGACACATATGAACAAGCACTGAATTTTTCTTTGAATTAAGCATTTAGGACGCAATTTTAGTGGAGTAGTAACTCTTATTTGCTGGTGAGGAATAAGTCTGTTTCTATTTCGTAAACTACAACCTCCATATTGGTAATGAGTAATATTCTTGCTAGACCTCAGAGATTTTTTTTTTTTTTTTGAGAATTTCAACTGGATTCATATGCAAACCTCTACTGTACTCAAACTAGAAAGGTAAAAACAGTAGGCACAAAATTATTTTAATCTTCATTTACAAACAAATGAAAAAAAGTAAAAACCACTATCTGTCCTCAGACTTCCCATTAAAGAGAATATGTGCTGCAATACCTATGTGTAAAATCATCCACGAAGTGATGCTGCAGCCCTGACTAGTAAATGGGGGAATTAAAATGTTAAATTAGGATCATGCCCTGATTTCCCCCCCATCCCCTTACCTTAATTCAGGTGATTTGTCCCTCCTATATTGTTCCTGCCACCTTCTGATGCGTGAACTGGCTTTTCTGGAGGCAGTGCTTGTCTGTGACTGAGAAGAGGTGCAGCTTCTGGCGAGATAAATTGTCTAGTCTTTCTTTTCTTGAGTCTCTATCTTTTCTGCTCTTTGAGTTCCTCTTCTCCTCATGCCCAGCTCCTTACCAATCCCCACTGTATTGGTAAGTATCCCCAAGCATCAACTACTGCTAGAAGCTGAGAGAAGTTTTACTGCTACATGAGAAATGCTTCCAGCAATTTCACAACAAAGCTATTGCAAATGCCTCATAGCATAAAGGCAATTATTTTAAATTATCAAAGAGCTGGATTGCCAAAAAATTTCTGCCTAGCTAAAATTAACTCTTTAATTAAAGGAAAAAAAAAAAGTCCAATCCCATAAAACACTGCCTGGTTATAAAGAAATTAGTAATACAGGTTTTTATACACCGAAAATAGTAGCTGCCTTCTGGAGAAGTCATTCAAGTAAAAGTATATATAATCCATACAGTTAAGACGTATTCATTCACTAAGCTACTCTCAGACTTTTGAGCATATAATTTTCTTTCAAAATCTCTTCTGACCACTTGGTAGAAATACCTTTTTATTTACACAAGAATGTATTTTAAGCAAACGTATCCAGAGGAGCAGATGTTAAATATGGAAGGAAGTCAGTTTTGCCATTGTCACAACTTACAATGACAGTATTCACACTAAATGTATATAAAACAACCTATTCCAACCACTGGAATGCACAAGTGATACAACTGGAAATGTACCATTTTGTTTCCTCTTTATCAACAGACCAACTTCACTTACTGGCTTCTCACTCTTAAAGATATACGGGTTTCCCAACCTTTGCTAAGGTAAACTTAGTTCCTGGAGAAAACAGACACGTCTTAAGTTTCTCAGGAACGCTCTGATTAACAACCAACATACTAACTTTAAACCTTTAAAAATCAGAAAGATGGTCACTTAAGCTTGGGATTGCTAACTTCAGGCAGGAAAAAAAAGTACCACATAAAAATATGGTATAAAATACATCTATGGTAAGATAGACTTACCCTAGCTAAAGCATACAGGAAAGATTTTACTTATGAAGCCCACACCGTGCACATGTATGACCTTATTGTATTAAGCTTTCTTACAACAAATGCAAATTTCACAGAATCACAGAATTTACGCAATGCATTTTTTCTACAACTTTAAGCTTAACTACATTTTAATATCCTAGTCATTAACTACAGAGATTCTCTGTCCACCAATGAGATGCGTAAAGAATTGAAATCCCGTAACAAAACCTGTACTAGATACAGATTTGGAATCCTTACCCTGTGATCAGTACATTCAATTTTGAGAATATCATACATCAGAAGCAATTCAGAAAAGAAAAGTAAAAAAAAATAATTACAGGGTTGGTACAAAGTTTGGAAGACTTTTACTACTTCTTAGACAAAGAAAAATGGAAAAAAAAAAGAACTAAAATCTACTAAAAAACAGAGCAGTACAACCTGATAGCTCAGGGAAGAATTTAGGCTACCAGGAGGAATATTCTAGGAGTGAAAGAAAAATACAGACAAGAGTATCAAGCAAGATTTTCTTTTTTCCACCCAAGAGAAATATATTTGGGTGTTGAACTGACTCTTAAAGCAGGGAATAATTGAACACAAGTGCCTCTGAATTACTCAGGGTACTTATGGATGCAGTACTAAAGACAAGTCATAGATGCTAATCTTTAACTGTTGATGACAAAAGCATACAACCTGCTCTACCTCTCTTACCATCATTTATAATACAATGGCTTTTAATTTGCACAGAACCAAAACTCCTACACAGGATCACTTGATAACTAAAGTAAAGCAGAAACATGGATTCATCCTAAGCCAAGTGCCAGGTATCAAGCAGTAGCTTACATATAAAGACAGAACTTATTAAAACCTGGGGCTGGGAGAAGGAGGGAAAGAAACCCTAGTAAGGAAATAACTTCTCTCATTTCAAAGGAAGTCTAGTAAAATACTCAAATATGGAGAAGCTAAACCTACCTTGCAGGAAAGAGACTGGGTTCCAGAAATCCTTCTAGTTGTTGAAGTCACAGCTGTCTGATTCCGTCTTGTTTAACTGAAAAGGTGCATTAGCTAATACCCATAAAGACACTAGCTAGAAACATTTTGTTGGCCAATCTAATTCTACAGAAAAAACACGGTGTCATACATCACCACCTGGATTTTTATAGCTGCCTTGTTATTTGGTCCTGCTTTTTTCTCCCCTTTCCTTCTACTTTCTCTTTCCCGAATAGCCAAGAAGGTAGCACAGCATTCATGTGTAATGGCGACTGAAGGCTAAAAGTGATTAGGATCACTCTTCCCCTCATTTCTAACTGTTACAGAAACATGTTTTCCTTTTTTCCTACAAAAGTCATGAACTTCAAATACATAGAGGAAACAGTATAAAAAGTTTTTTGGTCTTGAGTTACAACTGTCTAACTGACCTGTTTGTTGGAATTCCTGATTTGAATAAGGCAGGAGGAGATGTGAAATCAGCTTTGGTCGACTGCACTGCCAACTCTTTCTCCAAATTTCCAGTTCTGCCCTGCTGTACCTTCAAAACAATGTTTTATCATTAGTTTAACCTCCAAACTGTAGTAGCCCCAACACTCAACATAGCACGTAGCCAACACAAAAAGTAAAGCCCAACTTTAAACAAATTTTTTTTAAACGTCACCTTTGCATAGCTGGTAAAACTCCATATTTTATAAAGATATATTACTTAAGTACTATGTTTAATATATATAAGAAGCAATATGCCAGAGAACAAATTATTACAGAAGATTAGACAGTTTTAATATTTATTTTCCAAGCATTTGATTTGGACATGAACAGACTAAACTGATTTTCTTGGAGAATTTCCTGTATGAACAAAATAACATCTTCATTTTTAAAAGAAGCAAACTTATTAAAAAAAAGAAAAATCTTCATAATCTTAACGACAGATATCTAACAAGTCTGCTACCCAACAACAAACCATGAGACAAGAAACTGAGTGGATTCTCCGTCTGCCTTACTGACCATGAGATCTAGTAACCACTTAATTTCCGAGTCATACCAGGAAGTCACCTCATACTCTGGGTTATGCAAACTTTAAAAGATTTTTCATTAGTTCAGATTGAATACTTCAAAAACATACTGCTGTTTCTGAAGTACTGTAAAATTCCAGACACACGTTATGAAAGCTATGCAAGACCTTTGGTGCAAGTACTTCAAGTACTGTTTGACTTCAGCAGCACATTATACATGAAAGAAAAACCTACACGGGTTAGCATTAAAGACAAACCAGTACTGATTCAGTTTTTAAAGACACTCCCACTGCACCAACCACATAGCTACATCACTCTACATAGCTAGTTTACTCATAGTGTAACATCATATAGGCTGTGATCTCACGGCTTTTTGTAGGCAAATGTACTACTAAGCTTTTACAGAATCTCACTTCTAAACACAGGCATCTCTTTCCCAAACCCACAAAAACACACATAAATAGTTAAAATTTGTTAAAAATTGAATTAGACTTTAGTATCCAGAAATACCCGGGGGGAGGGGGGGGGGGAAGATTTGGTTTAAGTATTTATCCGAAAAATCTGTAAGACTTCTATTCATTAATGAGTAACTGGAAAATGTAGGAGACAAAGTCTTGCCAGTTACAGAAGATTAATCGAAACATACCATGTAAATTACATGACACTTAGTATTTCAGAAGAGTGGAAAAAAGTTCATGAAATTATTTAACAATTATATATAAACTCCTTGTAAAACACATGACAAAGTCTTACAACACAGTTATTATCTGTACTGTTTGACCACTGGACCCCCAAAGTGTCAATATTGAGCTAGAAATAGGGGAAGCTTTGGTTTCGAATACTTATCTTTCTTCCTTCAGGACAACAGTTCAGAGAAGTTTGAGAGTGTAGCCAGCTGCAAATCGTAACTCCCATAGCCTACCACTTCCACCATTCCATAACACTATTGTAATGACAACTGAGGAAGGCAGAAAGCCCTGGGGAGCTTCTGATCTGTTCTTGCTAAGATAAAGTCAAAATGACTAGATACCCTCAAGTAGCATATGAGGGGAAACAAAAATACCTGTCTGCAATTGACGCTTCTGTCACAGGAGTATACAGAAGAAAGCAACAAACAGTTCCAAGTCAGTTTAATGACAGTTCAAGAACAAAAATAACTGCATATTGAAAATAAGAAAAATAAGTAACATTTGTATTTCAATTTCATCTTTAGTATCAAACGAAAGAGTAAATGAGAAAACAAGAAGTTGAAAAAAATGTCCAATCCTTAAGATAAATCCTGTCATATAGATTTTTCTGCCTTCTGAAAATCAGCATTTCCAAACGGAAAAATATTATATATAACATGATCTATTGCCATCGAATCCCAAGAGGACAACAGAAAATTATGGAAGATTGATTTTCACATCTCGGAGTTGCCAAGGGTAAGTGTTACAAAACAGAGTAAGAGCTACGAGGCCACAGGAAAAATAAACATGCCATAATCTACAAAAGCTTCCCCAGCACATCTGCACAAATTTTTTGTGCACAAATCTGCACAAACAAATGCACTACAACTAAAAATAAACCCATCACAAAGAAAAATTAGTTTCACTGGGAAATTTGTTAGTTCACCCGGCCACTAACTCACATGCTTGCAGAAGGGTGACGAACAAAGCAACTCTTTTTAATCAGCATTTTGTGACATACGCAGGAAGTCGCTGATGTAAGATGAGAGTTTGAAATAATGGCTATGTCCATTTCAGTTGTTCTTCTATCAGTCTGTGGTGGCATGGGAAGCAATACTCAACAAAAATGAGAGCAACCAACAAAAGTTTACTAAAATTCACCTTAAAAAGATGGTATCTGCCATCGAGAATCTCTGCACTTGGTCTTACTTCCATAGCATTGTCTTCAGCCTAAGTTAAATAACACATTGCCCATTAAGATACCATACAACTCTTAAGTGATGGGCCACAATCTGAATAACAGTACAGATGCAATCTAGCTGTAGCTAGTCTGTCACACTATCCACGCAAATTGCCAGTGAAGCAACACAGGAACACTCCAGGCTCAGGGTGGGGAGTCAGGTGCAAACTCTAGCAAACACACTAAACTGGGCAGAACAAGCTTATGACACACAAGCAGCTTTACAGGGGAAAAAGCATGTAGAATACCACAAAAATTGTACTAATTACCGTAATTTTATTTGTGGCTGAGGTAACTGGTAAAATTTCAAGACCCATTCGTATTCTCTTTTGTTTTTCACAGTAAGCTTTCCAGGTATCTTCATTGAACCCATAGTTGAAATAATCAGAGAGATCAGCCCCTTTAAATAGAAAAGCACAGGTTTTTAGGACATTACAAAGTTCATCTTTTCTTTTCTTCACTGAACATACATACACCTCTACTTATAACATCAAAACGGATTAGGTATTGATCTAAAAACATACTACTGAAATGTACAATACAGTCTTACATCAGTAAACACAGAGTATTCATGGCTAAGACTATAAAAACATTAAAATTCAGTCAGAAAGAGTATCTTGCCTAGCATCCTGTCTTGGGGATCAAGAGTGGATACTTACAGAATATCACAGAATATTATAATCCCCGTATCTTTACAATAGGATAAATGTAAGATATACAGGTTTGCTGTATGTTCAGTGAAGAACCACTCCCTTTTGCTTTTTCTGTATTTGACTCCTCATTTCGTTTTGACTCCTAGTTTCACTTGATGCCATGAAGTATTTTTATTTTAAGAGAGAGACCAGATATAACTCAAATGCACAGAATATATTTCAAATAGCTAACAGTTCAAACACCAGAATATTATCAAAGGCTTCTTTTTTCCATTTTGTAGACACTATTTGCATTGCCAAAGCAATATACAAACACTAGAAAAAACTATACACAGCAGCAAGATGTACTGCCACTGAAAAAAGAAACCAACAATGCTGGTATTAGACAAGTCTGGCCAAATCACTTGAGCCAACCAGACAATACACACAGGAGGCTTATGGAAAGCCCATGTGATACCAGCTTCTTCTTCAAAGCTTATGGACGTCTATGCGTGGACACAAAGAAGCAAAAGTAGCTATGTTTCACCATTCTTCATGCCCAAACCTGCTAGAACTATTTTCCGTTCTGCTTTATCTTCTGTCCTATGGCACAGACCAATGGCAGTAATCTCCACAGAAATACAAATTTCCAAAGAGAGTTCAGGATATAAATGTATTTAAAAAAAAAAAATAAAGGGCATGTCCTACAGTCTCTTTTTGCTGACACATGTGCGGGATGTATACTAAGAAACATGGCACACCCACATACCCTGTGGCACAGCACAAAGGCAACAAGTAACTTAGCTGCTTCTTCCAAGTTATATTGTACGGTATCTTCTACCTGTAGGGTAGGTAACATCTACATGCTGTAAATGGGAATTATTATTCAAATAACCTACTGAATGCCTACATATCAGTTAACGTAAACCAGAGCATTACCTGGCTTTCTCCAAGGTTTATCTTCAAAAGAATCTAAATCTACTTCCAGAAGTGGCACACCATTAATACTCCCTGGTGCATCTAGATCCACCCCTTTAACTTTTGCACCTGTGAAGAAAAGTTAGAAAGTTAGAGCCTTCTGTCTCTACCAAACAGAGTTTTAACAGTTGTAACACACTTAAAATAGAAATAAAAAGTCAGGTTTAAATTTATCAAGAAGTTTTGGAAGTGAAAATTATTTCCTTCATCCAAAACAATCAAACATTTTTTTGCATTTTTACTAATATTACTGTGCAAATTTTCTTACCAGAAGATCCATAAGCTCGTCCTCCTGTCTTAATATTGAGATTCACAGGTGCCGCTCCATAACTTAAAGAAATTAACAAAACTGAATTAGACAGAGAAAACCCTTAAAACAGAAGAAAACACAAAACAAGAGTTAGCTAGATCCAGAAACAAACTGGACCCAGGCTCAATCGCCATCCTGAATCTCTAGCTTTCCAAGCTGGTAACACTGTAAAAGTAAAGAGATCAGCCTAGGAGGAAGAGAGTGTACCTTTCTATGCTCAGTAGCAACTTCTCCAACTAATAAACAGTTGTGAAGCAAGTCCCAGTCACTCTTCCTGAGTTGAAAGGATAAAGACCTTGATAGAAACAAGAATGGACAGAACCAGAAGAAGAGAGAAAGGAAAAATGCAGTTCATTTAGGGATACAGATGACACTCTGGAGATTAGAGTAAAAACCAAATAAAAAAAAAAGAAAGGGTTTAGATCCTTTTCTCTTTCCATAATTATTCCATTTAATCTGTACAGAAGTGGAAAATACAAGCATTTCTCTACAATGATTGAAAGGCTGTCTGTTTCAATGTACTTCTAGCAATGACCTATCCTTGTGGCCAACAGAAAAGTATGTAACATGTCACTTTCTAAAATACTTGAGAGCTTTCTTCATAAAAATGCACTCAGAAATCTAGATACTGAACTGATTTAACTACCTTAGGAATTACAGTATTGTTCATTTGGAACATTAAGAGCTAGCTTTCACTACCATTTGTGTTCAATGTAGCTTATCCTCACAGGTGGTATCAACCTATAAACATGAGATTTGCGTATAACTAGAAGGCAGTGTATAGTTTACAGTACCACTTCCATGCAGTTTTAGTTTTCATTCAAGTGCTAGAACAGTACAAAACATTTAACTTTCTGATCTGCCATGCTGTATTTGTGCATGACTTTGTCAAACAAATCTTACAGGTTTTCTAAACAGCAGTTGACTATTATACGAAAAACCATTTAATCCTATAAAAGGAACTTGTTATACTGAAGTTAAAATGAACAGCAATGTTGAGTTTGTTTTAGATTACTGCCCTTCCATGAACTTTCTGTCCAATTTGCCCAGAAAAAAGGTTTTTCAGAAAACAACCATTTCTACATAAAACTTTCTACTCTAATTAGATTTAGGATCATCTGCTCATTGCTTTTTGTATTCATGGAAAGAGCACCAGCCTAGCAAATCCACTGAGAAGATAAACCTACTTTTGCATTAGTCTCACAAAATGTGAGGTCATTGCCTACACCACAAGCATACTGCAAGTTATTGAAAGCAGACAAATAAAGAACTGAAAGAATTGCTATTTTTTATATTACATTGATTTGCACAGTTAGTTTAGAATATGAAATACTGAAAGTTTAAAAAGACTATGTTTCAAAAATGAGTAAATCATCTGCATTCTAAAGTTAAGAACACAATAATACATATGAGTCAGACCTACCTGCAGACTTGTCATAATTCTACTAAGAAATGATGCCCTAGTAACTCTGGTTTTAATAGGCATAAAAACATTAGGGTTGCCGAGACAAACAAGCAAACCACTTCTCTCAGAAGACTTTCATGTGATGAAAAATAATATTTCATAATTTTGGGTAAAATTAACACTGTTCAAAAGTGTTCAGTGAAAAACAAGCTCTTTATCAAGACAAGAAGGAATACGGGGCAATAACAGTAGCAAAAAATTTCTTGTACGGTACAAATGCCTAAACCATGATCTTGAGCAATTATATCCAGGGACTGGCAGCTCCATCCTGAAGTACATTAAAATCTTATTTGAGAACATCAACAGGAATTTAAAATATAGAGGTCTAATTAGAACTGTATCCACTACAAACAGGACCTAGGACAAACATTTCTAATGTTCTTTGAGCTTACCGCTCTACCATTTGCAACAAAAATGTCACCATCACAATACCGACCCTAAAAATGCTATGTAACATAGCCATTCCGTAATAAAAAACAACTCTCTACTTTACAAACTTAATACAATTATTTCTCAAAATCTGAAAACAAAATTTAACTTGTACAACAGCTCTTCCTTCAAGACATTTCATTGATTTCATTTCACTATTTTGTTTTCAAGTCACTATATCATTAAAAACATTGCTAAAGAGATGAAAAAAACCTAAATTGAGACTAACTATGCATATAGTTTGACATTGACAAGTATTAAAGAGCTTATTAATTAATAATTAAATGTAATCTTGAAAGTTCCCCCAGTTAACGTTTGCAAATAACTTACCCATACTGTGGAGCTCCTGTTTTAATATCCCCTATGGTGACTTGAACATCATCTTCATCATCATCACTATCACTATCACTGTCATCCTCAGCCTCTGCCACCTTCTACAAAAGAAAAAGTCATTGCTTAGACAAAAAGCAGCCACTTACCTTTATAGCGGAAAAATAATCCAGACAAAACTATCCGTTCTAGAAATCTTCGAAAGAAGAGAATTCTCCTTTTCCTAGACCTCAGAACTGAGTAGCATTAACAGTAAATTTAGGAGGCTCATCTGCTGAAATGCTACAAGTATCTGAAACATCTGGATCAAAATAGGGAAGTATCTTTAATACTAAGCTCTGTTTCTGAAACATGACATTTCCTAAATAAGCATAAAATAGTTTCCACTGTCTAATATCCTTCTTCCCTCTATCTAGCTCATACTCACCGGCTCTACTCTTATCTTGTCACTCAGGAAAGAACTTAAAGATATGCAAGACTAGCTTTCTTGCCATCCTCAATTACATATCTAGACTAACTCGAATAAGTGTTTTTCCAGTTGTAGATGAACACTGCACTTCAGAGAAATCTATTTAGTTTCTAACATCAGTAAACTATATAAAATACTTGAGATCTTTCAGCGACCAAGCTGAAAAAACAGACAGAAGATCACACTGCATGCTGTTCTGTCCCATAGCATTCAAGCTTGCTGGTAAATAACAGTCATGCCAGTTCATACCAAGAGTTCATCTAGTCCAGTGTTTTGGGTTTGTTTGGTGTTTTGTTTTGGTTTTTCCCTCCCAGAGACCACAGGGGAGAGAAAAAACAGGGCAAACACATATGATGCTCCTCCCCTAGCTGATTATTATCAGCTCAGGGCATTTCCTAAGCCAGTTACGGTTTGTCTATTTAGTAACCCCCAACGGATCTTTCTCTCAAGTACTTGCCCAGACTTCCCTTGGACTCTCTCTATATAAACTCCCAGCAGCGACACTCTCTTTGGCAAGGAGTTCCATAGCACCGTCTACCGCATGAAGATCCAACCTCTTTTATTTGTTTTCATCCTGGCTCCTACGACTTCTATTTCACAGTCCCAGTTCTCATATGGAAGGGACTGTGAGGAGTCAATCTTTATTTATAGCCTCCATACATGACTTTGTTAGCCTCTATCATATCCTACATACGCCTGTCTTCCAGCCTAAGAAGTCCTTGCCTACTCAGGCATTCCTTGTATGGAAGCTACCTCAATTGCTCTTGCTGCTCTTCTTCTCTCAACTTTTTTCAGTTGAAGTAAAGCCTTTATGACATGAGGGAAACAGAACAGCACACAGAATTCAGGATGCAACTGAACCATGAATTTATGGTACAACGATAACTTCTGTTTTGTTCTCTATGCATTTGCTGCTACATCCCAAGGTTTAACTGCTTTTTAGACTCCAGACAAGCACTCAACTGCCAACTTCATGGATCTTTCTACATATCTTAGTGCATTGCTCCTAAGTGGTAATGATCAGCTCAGAGACCACCATTTTATTTGTAAACCTGTTTTTCCTCCTGTGAACATCACTCTTTTCTGCACAGAATTTCAATAACCATTTATTAACCAGTCAGTTCTTCGCAGATAGTCCTTGCTTTTACTATCTTGAATAACTTTTTAACATCAGAAAACTTGTGATCCCACAACTTACCCCTTTTCCAAGTAATTTATAAACACATTGAACAGCACAGGTTATGCACAACATTCCACAGAATCCCCACTGGAGGTGACCTTCCTTCCCTGTGAAAACTGAACCTTTACTTCTACTCTCTGTTTTCTATCTTTTACATATCAATTGTCCATGTGGGACTCATCCTACAGCTGCTTAGTTTTCTTAAAATCCTTTGGTGAGGAACTTCTTCAAAAACTTTGTGGAATCCAAGTGAACTTTATCAACCAGATCACCCTTATTCACATACTTGCTGACTCCTTCAGCAAGAGGCTGAACATACTGAAGCCAAGTTGATTCTGCCCAGGTAGCCTGCAGTTATCCAAGCACAGCTGAGCTCTAGCCCTTATCTATTACACTGTCTACTAACTTGCCTGGTACGTAGATTAGACAAAAATAAGCAGCTGCACAGAAGATAAGATGTTGGAGTGCAGTTCATCTTTGCTATACAACATTAATATAATTTACATAACAATTAAAAGTCTAATCAAGGGGGGCGTCTAGATCAGTATAGATATTCTGTAAATGACAGCTGAAGACAGAAGACAATCGTTCAATGCCCCACGGCTGAAAAGTACAAGTTCACCACTCTCTCACACACCAGGCAACCCACACAGTAGAGAGCCATTACAAATGCATCAAACAGAAAGTAAAATTTTGTCTCGAGCATGTACCTTTTCAACCAAACCCAATTTCACTTATAAACAATGATTTCTTAGTTCCCTCCTTACTGAAATATTCACCTTCTCTTATTCAACCAACTTGAACACCATCCATTTTTCTAGGTTGCTGCTGACCCTTCATGTGCACTTTTTAGCATGAAGTTCTCAATTTTATGGAGATGTTCTAATGATATCCTAACAATGCTAGGCTTTATATAGGTGAAAAATACAAGATATGCAAGTACAAGGAAACTGCGCCAATGGGATTTTCAGAAATATTTTAAAATCAGCAAGTCCAGAAAAGTATACTATTGTCTCCTTGCACCTAACATATTAAATCCACTGCCCACTTACAGTATTAGCATCAGCACAAAAAGCCTTTGGTGAACTTAAAATAAAGCTTTTCAGTTTAAACAACTGAAATAAGTTTTTTAAGTTTTTTTTCCCCAACTTTAAATGAGTTGTAATATCTTTCATAAATAAAGTATTAGATTTACTGAGAAAAATATTCTTTTGAGGCCAGTCCTTAAAACTTGCACAAATATTGCATCGCTTAAGAGAATTCTTGCAAGATATAAAAAATCCCAGTGAAGTAAAATTACGATTTGTTCATAGAACAGATTTAAACTGTTCCCATTCACAGTAAACTTGAGGCCTTTTATCAACATTGCAACTGTAAATTTCATTTCCTGGTCCTTTCCTTCATCATACTAACACTGAAGTTATAAGACATACTGAACATTGGAGACTACTACCAAACAAGACTGCTATGTTGCCTCTGAAAGGCACGTGTAATTCATCTCTTGATCCATATTTTCACACAGTTCTGCAAATGCTGATTGTTTATCACATTCAAACAAGAAAAATTATCAGAGGATTTTATTTTCCTATCAGTGAGGAAAAATAGAGAGAGTATCATTTTGAAAAGGATGTCTTTGAGAAAAGACAGCATGAAGCACCATCTTTCCCCCACAAAAAACTGGAAGTACTATTCATATATTTTCTGTTAAGTTAGATTTAAAAAGTGTACTGCAGCTGGCAATTGGATTTCCTAACTTAGTAACTTCTACAGCATTTCTGTAGATAGTGTCAAACACCTTTCCGGGGAGGAGGGGGGGGGGAATCAAAGGCGTACACTTACGCATTAATTAATTTAATTGCAAGTCCTAGCCAGATTACGAATACCCCATAAATCTAAACAAATTAAAGCAGTATTTAAAACTACCGTTTTCACAACGCCATTTTCCGCAGTTTCCTCTTCACTTCCAGGTGGGGGTGGAGCACTTAAACAAAAACGAACAGGAAAAGATAAAACTAGGTATTAATGCACGTATTATTTCACACATATCAGCTAATTATGAAAAAAGCCTTGCTACATCATTCCAGAGAAGAGCCAAAGCTCCAGCTATCTTCTGCGTTAATTTAAAAAAAAAAAAAAACAGAACTAAAAAAATTTCTGGATGAATACAACTTTATATTAGCAGGACAATATTTAGCTATCATAAATCATACTAACTGGATGTTTGTAGAATAGTTGGAAGTAAGAAAGCACTACACCTGGATCCTCTTTTGAAATCAAAGTGAAATCTCATAATATATGAAGGGAGAATAACAGCTTTTTTTTTTCCCTGCAGACTGACACTTTTCAAAGACATAATAGGAAAAACATTTAAATACCCATAGGTAATGTTGCACTGAATCAAAATTCCCACATCTGCATTGTGAAATTTTCTTCGACCATATGGAATGGCTACAATTCAATGATGAATTCAATTATATTTTTACTGTAGACTGAAAACTGTAAAAATTTTAAAACTACTGGTCCACCTAAAATGACCAGCACTGTCTAATCCATGCAAATGAGCTGTCTCACTGTGCTTACCTACTGCTCTTTCTTACACAGCAATATTTTAATTTCCACAGTTTCATTAACTGTTAGGATGTTGCATCACAAATAGCAGAGTAAGCAGGGAGCCATTTAGAAACAATATTCTTTCACTGAAAAGATATTTCTGAAACGGAATGAGAAACTGCCAATTTTTATCGAATAGAATGATTTTGATCTGTCTTCTGTTGGCAAAATACCCACTCATGAGCGTTGCACCAAAACTCAACACAGCCCAGGTATGGCCCCAGGATTCAAGCATGACTGTTCCACTTCATCACCCAGTAAAATGACAGACTAGCTACAGAACCTGAATAAAAACTCACAATTTTTATATATACGAAGAATGCCAAAACTGAGAGGCCAGAGACCGAAACTTTTAATAGGTAAACTGTCACCACACTTCCAGAGTTCCAGACATAACTCATAAGATGCATAAGCTACCATTTGTTATGCTTTTGAGTCCATAACTATGTATTGTGGCAGCCAAATGCCAAGCTAGACACTATTGACCAGAAACTGGAGTAAAACACCACTGTTTCTAAAGATCATTTCGGTTGCCATGCAAATAATTTTCTTAAACAACAGTAATACTGACAACAGCTGCCAGGTCAAGAAAAGGTAACTGAACACAAGGGATCAATTGATATGGAATGGCTTCCAAATAAAGAGCAAATAAATAATTAGAATTCTTTGTCCTAGAAAAGAGATGATTCAAGACGAATGCAACGCAGGTCTAGAAAATTGTTAAGTGACATGGAAAAGGTGACAGGAACCAACTCTGTTTCTTATACTACAAGAACTAATGGGAATCAAATAATTGCATCTAGTAGCTGCTTCAAAATGATATCGTATGTAGTCAAGTGGTGGAGGTCATTACTGCTGTATCACACTGTGCCTGTCAAAAGTTGATGTCAGTCCAAAAAAAGCAACTGAGCAAGCTTACAGTCAAGAAGTCCACCAAGGGTAACTGAATTCAAGAGTTCTCATTGAAAAAATCTCTGTTGACCGGAAGCATTTATAGAAAATAACACTGCATGTTTTCTTGCATTGGCTTCTCCTTTATTTGTTTAATTTATCTTGACAATCAACAATTTCCATAGTTTATCAATTGTGAGACTTCTTTCATTCAGTATGAGAGACCGATTCCCATTTCCAGTCAGTCCTTGCTACCAACCTCCATCAACTTGGCAGATTTTCAAAGAAGCATCTTTGTGCTTTCTCTCATACAGCTCCTTATAACTCAAGCAGGCTCCCCCAAATACTTCCAAAGCTTTTTCTAAATTTCTTTCAAATACTCTCTTACTAATAAAAAAACCAATCCCAAAGCCCTAAGCCGATGTGTTATGCGACCTGCACATCAAACTAGCTGGTAATCTTCCACTGCTTCCTTGTATTCCTCTTTTTGTAACTACATTGTAAACTCTTTGGGAGACAGACTGTCTTTGAATTTCTAAATTATCTAGAACAAAGTCCTGATCCATTACTAAGGCCGCAAAGTACAATGATTACAGAAATAAAAGACCTGTTGGCATTTTGTGAGAGGTTATTGCTGTCCATACAGTTAAAACTTAAAATAACTTTCATACTCAAGTGTCCCAGTTTCACAGGTAAAACTGTTTCACAGAAAAGTCAAGTCATTCTAGCAGACCAAAGATACCATCTTAAGGGGATTTTCAAAGACACCAGAGTGTGTTCAGGTGCTACGGACTTTCAAGCGGGAATCAAAGGCGTACACTTACGCATTAATTAATTTAATTGCAAGTCCTAGCCAGATTACGAATACCCCATAAATCTAAACAAATTAAAGCAGTATTTAAAACTACCGTTTTCACAACGCCATTTTCCGCAGTTTCCTCTTCACTTCCAGGTGGGGGTGGAGCACTTAAACAAAAACGAACAGGAAAAGATAAAACTAGGTATTAATGCACGTATTATTTCACACATATCAGCTAATTATGAAAAAAGCCTTGCTACATCATTCCAGAGAAGAGCCAAAGCTCCAGCTATCTTCTGCGTTAATTTAAAAAAAAAAAAAAACAGAACTAAAAAAATTTCTGGATGAATACAACTTTATATTAGCAGGACAATATTTAGCTATCATAAATCATACTAACTGGATGTTTGTAGAATAGTTGGAAGTAAGAAAGCACTACACCTGGATCCTCTTTTGAAATCAAAGTGAAATCTCATAATATATGAAGGGAGAATAACAGCTTTTTTTTTTCCCTGCAGACTGACACTTTTCAAAGACATAATGGGAAAAACATTTAAATACCCATAGGTAATGTTGCACTGAATCAAAATTCCCACATCTGCATTGTGAAATTTTCTTCGACCATATGGAATGGCTACAATTCAATGATGAATTCAATTATATTTTTACTGTAGACTGAAAACTGTAAAAATTTTAAAACTACTGGTCCACCTAAAATGACCAGCACTGTCTAATCCATGCAAATGAGCTGTCTCACTGTGCTTACCTACTGCTCTTTCTTACACAGCAATATTTTAATTTCCACAGTTTCATTAACTGTTAGGATGTTGCATCACAAATAGCAGAGTAAGCAGGGAGCCATTTAGAAACAATATTCTTTCACTGAAAAGATATTTCTGAAACGGAATGAGAAACTGCCAATTTTTATCGAATAGAATGATTTTGATCTGTCTTCTGTTGGCAAAATACCCACTCATGAGCGTTGCACCAAAACTCAACACAGCCCAGGTATGGCCCCAGGATTCAAGCATGACTGTTCCACTTCATCACCCAGTAAAATGACAGACTAGCTACAGAACCTGAATAAAAACTCACAATTTTTATATATACGAAGAATGCCAAAACTGAGAGGCCAGAGACCGAAACTTTTAATAGGTAAACTGTCACCACACTTCCAGAGTTCCAGACATAACTCATAAGATGCATAAGCTACCATTTGTTATGCTTTTGAGTCCATAACTATGTATTGTGGCAGCCAAATGCCAAGCTAGACACTATTGACCAGAAACTGGAGTAAAACACCACTGTTTCTAAAGATTATTTCGGTTGCCATGCAAATAATTTTCTTAAACAACAGTAATACTGACAACAGCTGCCAGGTCAAGAAAAGGTAACTGAACACAAGGGATCAATTGATATGGAATGGCTTCCAAATAAAGAGCAAATAAATAATTAGAATTCTTTGTCCTAGAAAAGAGATGATTCAAGACGAATGCAACGCAGGTCTAGAAAATTGTTAAGTGACATGGAAAAGGTGACAGGAACCAACTCTGTTTCTTATACTACAAGAACTAATGGGAATCAAATAATTGCATCTAGTAGCTGCTTCAAAATGATATCGTATGTAGTCAAGTGGTGGAGGTCATTACTGCTGTATCACACTGTGCCTGTCAAAAGTTGATGTCAGTCCAAAAAAAGCAACTGAGCAAGCTTACAGTCAAGAAGTCCACCAAGGGTAACTGAATTCAAGAGTTCTCATTGAAAAAATCTCTGTTGACCGGAAGCATTTATAGAAAATAACACTGCATGTTTTCTTGCATTGGCTTCTCCTTTATTTGTTTAATTTATCTTGACAATCAACAATTTCCATAGTTTATCAATTGTGAGACTTCTTTCATTCAGTATGAGAGACCGATTCCCATTTCCAGTCAGTCCTTGCTACCAACCTCCATCAACTTGGCAGATTTTCAAAGGAGCATCTTTGTGCTTTCTCTCATACAGCTCCTTATAACTCAAGCAGGCTCCCCCAAATACTTCCAAAGCTTTTTCTAAATTTCTTTCAAATACTCTCTTACTAATAAAAAAACCAATCCCAAAGCCCTAAGCCGATGTGTTATGCGACCTGCACATCAAACTAGCTGGTAATCTTCCACTGCTTCCTTGTATTCCTCTTTTTGTAACTACATTGTAAACTCTTTGGGAGACAGACTGTCTTTGAATTTCTAAATTATCTAGAACAAAGTCCTGATCCATTACTAAGGCCGCAAAGTACAATGATTACAGAAATAAAAGACCTGTTGGCATTTTGTGAGAGGTTATTGCTGTCCATACAGTTAAAACTTAAAATAACTTTCATACTCAAGTGTCCCAGTTTCACAGGTAAAACTGTTTCACAGAAAAGTCAAGTCATTCTAGCAGACCAAAGATACCATCTTAAGGGGATTTTCAAAGACACCAGAGTGTGTTCAGGTGCTACGGACTTTCAAGCAGCCGGGAAGAAGAATGTAATGAATACAATTTTTGTGCAGCCACGCTACAGGACCTCCAGTTGTCAAGATACTCACCTAGCTTTTTCTTCCTCTGGTCTCTCTGCTTCATTTTCATCTACCACAAGAGGAAAGAAACACAGTAGTTAAGAATAAAATCCCCTGAATACCAACCCTGACAGATATCTTGCCACGCAGATTATTAGGCAACTCTTCAGTTTACTACCGAGCCATTTTCATAACGTTTCAATTGTGAAATCAGTCGAGCAGACCCCTGAGCCCTCACAGTGCTCTGTACTGACAGGCCCACCACAGCGGCAGGATTTAGTTTACAGGTTTCATTACGATTTGAATGTAAAGAAAGTCCCTAAAGTTGTAAAGGAAGTTTATGCATAAAAGGTTAAGGCTGCTTTAGTACTTCAACGCTGGAAGCCCGGGCGGGAGGGGGGGTACTGGGGAAAGGCTCGGCCGCCCCAGGGGTGCGTGTGGGGCAGGAGCGCCACGCGGGCCTCCCGCC
>NW_008824243.1:4738264-4738469 GCF_000699105.1 Pygoscelis adeliae
TCTCCGCTGCTCTCGGCGGTCCTTGTGCTCTTCTGCATCGCCGAACGCCCGTCCGTCTCCTCAGCGGGGGTCACCGGCAGCGTGGCGATCTCGTCTAGGACATCCTCGCCCGCGTCCAGAAGCAGGACTTGGCCAAACACACGTACAGTCCAGTGCCGTGCTTCTACTGGCGGCTGGTGGCAGGCGGCCGGGGGGAGGGGCAACC
>NW_008824243.1:4738584-4741846 GCF_000699105.1 Pygoscelis adeliae
CCCTTCAACGAATTGCCTGATTTTATTTTTAGCTCCAGTAAGAGTTTAACATCCATAGTGTGCTGTGAATGTTCCAGAGTGTAACTATGCATTTCATGAAGAAATTGCTCTATTGTAAAAGCGGTGGGAAGTAGCAAGCCATTTTTACTGATGATTTTCTCACTTTACATCTGTGAATGCTGCATTAACAACTGCAAGATTCATTAGAAAATTTAAGTACCAACAACTGCCAAAATAAGTTTTGACAGGTTGTGTGTACAAATGGAGTCTTCAGCATCTTAGGATGTTTGTGAAAACTAAAAAAGGGACCCCTCTTTCACAGCAGGACAGCTTGTGAAAAATCAGACCAGAGGGCTTAACTGTATTATAAACACATCACAACTGTGGGTGGGGGAAGCTTATTCTTTGAATTGCCTGCATAGAGAACCTTGTTTTAAAGTTTCATACATGGCATGACATTTCACTGGAGTTCACATGAACAAACTACCTTCTCAAAAGGCTTTTTTTTTTTTTCCCTGAAATTAAATGTTTAGGTGTCGTATACAAATCATGAAGTACATGGTATAATTGGGTAGGTTTTCATCATGCAGTTCCATTTTTTTATACATATAGTAGTGGAGTCAGCAAAGGTGTTTTCCACCCAAAACATTTTTAGACACTTGTTTCTCATAAAACAAATCTGCATTGTTGTACCGGGCATCAGTATCTTTCTTCATTTTCATTCCTGTTTTGTTTACTTGGCCATTTAATACACTTCTGGCTGACATTAAAGGATGTGGTAGAACTCTTAATAGTTTCCTTTGACTGCAGACACAAGGAAGAAGAAAGAAAATACATTTGTGGAAAACACCACGAAGAGAAATCAGGCATACGTGTAGAACATAAAATCTCTTAAAATACATCAATGCAGATCCTCAAAGCAGTTTTCCTCGTAGAAACCTTTAAATAGACATCACGTTGAGCTGGTGGTCATGTAAAAATCCATCTTGAGCAGCTTGAACATTGGAAGCTGGCACAAGAAGGCTAAGTCCTGAAAATAGCTGCCAGCCTTCCACTGCTCCCAGGAAGATCTTTACCCACTTCTGGCTCTGGTTGGGCAGAGAGGGTGCTCTGAACCTGTTTCCTGGTCTGCTTCTGAGGACAGAGTGCTGGCCTGGATGGCATTTTAACTTCTGCTCTCAAAGATAAAAACTCCCACCAGTCCCAGCCTCTGGAAGGGACCTTGCAGTTTCTCCTTACTGCTGTCCAGAGGGAGAGCAGTAGTTGGGACCTGAAAAAAGGCTTCTCCCAGGGCCCTGAGTAGCTAAAACGCTGAGGACAGAAGACGACCTCTTTGTGAGCTGCATAAACATCTGACTCGGGTTACACTCCAGAAACCACAACAAGATATCAAGTTTATGGGAACCCTTTAATACAGTTCTTTTTCTAATACAGTAGTTGTAAATTTGCACATGGGATAAAATAAGCTGTAAAAACGACTTAGATAATTTTGGTTTGCAATTTAACCAATATGCTTTAAACTTATTAACATCATTTTGTTTTCTGGCTAGTAATCCTTTTTTTCAACACTGGCATATGCAGAACTGGTTGTAATCTATACAGTATTTATAAAGTAAAAAAGCTGTTTTCTTAAAAAAGCATCTGCTGTTTTGACAATATGTCTGAAAAAAAACCCCAACCTTTAAAAAATGGTAACTAAAGAGTTGGACAAGCCATAATATATCTAGCTTTTGTCCATGGCACTCAAGCATTGGCTGAGGGGAGACCTCATCGCTCTCTACAACTACCTGAAAGGAGGCTGTAGCGAGGTGGGTGTTGGTCTCTTCTCCCAAGTAACAAGCGATAGGACGAGAGGAAATGGCCTCAAGTTGTGCCAGGGGAGGTTTAGATTGGACGTGAGGAAAAATGTCTTTACTGAAAGAGTGGTTAAACATTGGAAGAGGCTGCCCAGGGAAGTGGTGGAGTCACCATCCCTGGAGGTATTTAAAAGACGTGTAGATGAGGCGCTTAGGGACATGGTTTAGTGGGCATGGTGGTGTTGGGTTGACGGTTGGACTCGATGATCTTGGAGGTCTCTTCCAACCTTAATGATTCTATGATTCTATGATAAAGCAAAAGCTCAGAGATACATAATCTCCAAGGTAATTCAATCTGAGAGGAGGGTAATTCTACTTGTGTATAAGGCCAGGGGCCCAGTGCTTAACCATCACCAATCCTTTCTTGGCATTCATTTTTCAAATCAAAATAGTCGAGAAGGCTATTGACTTACATATTTTTCTAGCATCATAAAGTTATATGGCCTAAGGTTAAAATAACAGATTGGGGTTGGAACAGCACAAAGACATAAGTCTGAGTTTGGAAGAGGGAAGAATGCATCAGGGTAGGAATGTGCATGGAGCAGACTGGAAGGAGGATTTAATTTCATCAGTGGAAATCTGGTGGTTCCACATTATTTGTGTTTTTCAGTGTTCTGAAACCAGCTGAACCTGCAAGAGACCTAAAAAGACCAGTTAAGACAGTGGATGAACTAATTAAATCATTTATCTTTTTGTTATTGCTGATAATCCCACTATGTCAGAAAAAGTATCCTCCTCATTCGGTACTAAGGAGGTTGCCCAAGTGAAATACTGTGTAAAATACAGATTTGCAAGCGAGCCATCCATTCTCTGGGGAGAAGACACTGTAGGTGCATATTATGGCATTTTTTCTAGTTAGCTTTGAAACGGATTTTGAGATCAAGAGCTTTTTAAAGGAGAAATGGAATTAATTTGTCATATGCCTCCAACTGTATATCATAAAAGTTGCATTGATTAAGAATATTTCTTGTTGCTAGCTCATCAACCACTGGATTTGCTAATACTAACACAAGAAATACAGAATTACTGGACAGGGAATGGCGATGGAAGTTTCACCTTTCCAGTGCTGTACATTCAAAAAAGTATCAGCAAGACAGTTTTTCTCGGTATAACAGAGATACCAGTGCAGCACGAAAGAGGTAGTGACATGAATAGTGACACTGAATTGCTTTAACGTTTACCAGGAGCAAGACCAAAGACGCTCCCGGAAAACGCTTTTCAGGAAAACCTCAGGCAAAACTGAACTGCCGGGGCTCAGGTGTCCCTCCTGGTCCCGGCCAGGGCTACAGACTGTAGCGGAGTTTCTCGTACAGACCGTAGGCGAGAGAAACATTTTAACGTTTGCCAGAATTTGGCACTGCCAGCAAAAAGAAGAGCCCCCTGCCCTCCCCTTTCCCAGAGGCGCA
>NW_008824243.1:4742855-4782738 GCF_000699105.1 Pygoscelis adeliae
ACCGCCCTGGGCCTGCGGGAGGAGAGCTTCGCCGTGGGGGCCCTCAGCAGGGTCGTCGCCGCCGAGCTGGCAAGCTACGCCCCGGCCAGGAACAGGAGGAGGACGGCCACCAACAAGGCCTCCGTCGTCTTCGTGGACAGAACGTTGGACCTCGCTGGTAAGAAATCCACTGCTGGTGGGGGCTGTCATCCCTGCGGGCCCACATCCACCCCATCCGGAGGGTTTCAGATAGTTGTAGGAGTCCTCGTGGCCTGGGAGCACGTGTGACACCATGGTGTGGTGGTTGCTCACACATCCTTGTTCCTCAGCGGTTCGTGGAAACCAAGAGCTAAGCAGAAGGCTCTGCTGGAAACACAAGGGTTTGTTTCCGGCACTTCCATTTTGCTGCAAGCTAGAGACCTTAGCTGTGCCTGTGTGGCATCCCAAGGCGTGAAGGAAATGGTCTGCACATTTCAGACTGTGCCTTGTGGATTACTGCAAAGCATTTCCCAGTGTATCCATGTGTCACCCTTAGCATTATACCCATCAAAACAGATACACATTTATATATGCACTTAACTATATCTATATGCCTGAAAGTGTCTCTGTATGTGTGTATATATATGGGTTTTATATGCTATGCATTATACTTAGTCTTTGAGTGAAGGAATTGCACATGGCTGGTGGTGTTAACTTGGAAAACCTTATGTTTGAGTGAAAACAATACAGAATTGCTTATACAACACTTTCTGGGAAAGCAAATGAGCGTAAGAATTAACCAGACGGTAAATTTGATACTACCAATTAATGCAGAATTGATGCAAAAAGTTGAGAAGTGTAGAGAGTGGTGTGAGTCCACTGGGAAACTGTCAGAAGGAGAATGGCTAGTATTGTAATCAACCTGCAAGCTTGGTAAGCGAGGTAAAGTCTTTTAAGCTGGTAAGATGTGATATCAAAAGGGCAGAAAGGGAGTGATTGAACGAGTCACCAGCAAGGTGCTGGGCCAGTGACCCAGAAAAAGTTTGTGTCAGGCTCTCACTTCTGGAATAACCATCTTTCAGAGGAAACAGTAAACTCAGAGAATAATTGATATGGGAGTGGCTGCATTCACTTACCCATCATATTATTGATAGATCTGCTCACATATACAATGTGTAGGCCTGGTTCTGTTTGCATTATCTGTAGTCAATAATTCAGGTCGTAATTTTGCCACCACGTGTCCCATAGAAAAGTGCTTGGCACAGTGTTGCACCTGCAGCTCATCTCTTTCTGAATTTTCTTCTGTTTCCGCCCTCCCCTCAATTTTGGCTTTGTGTATTCTTGCACTGCTATAGGGTTCATAGCTGTCAACAATGTGCTGAAAAGCAGCTAAGGTTCTGGGCAGTTAATGCTGTGCTGTGGTTGGGAAGATTGCTGGGAAGGCTGCAGGAGAGTGGACTTGGATGAAGAGCCTTGAAATGAAACTGTGAGAGGAGTGCCCGTTTGGGGTGGGAACCAGTGAAACTGGACAAAGATTCGTGCATTCAGGTGGTGGGAAGAATTAAAAACAACAAAAGGAACTGGAAATTGTGGGTGACAGGGAGCTGCCTCACAAGGAGACTGTTGAGGAGGCATGAAGAGAGATAATTGGTACCAGTTTAAATCTGGGAAGTGAAGTCTGGGATCTTGTACTTCAGTAGGAGAAGGTTTTCTCTGAAAGAGAAAACATCAGGGCTGTGGTGGGGCAGCTTTGGAGGGGATGCATCAAAGCTCTTGGAGTAAGGATGAGAAATTAAAATATTCATTTTTTTAGGAATATATTCTCTTTAGTATCTGTAACTGAAACCAAGATCCCTTCATGCAACCATTCTTTTGTTACCAACAAACGCCTCCAGAATTCATTGACAGTTTCATTAAAGCCTTCCTATGCTTTGGACATGATACCATATACTCTTGCCATCAAGTACAGTGCAAACTGAAGGAATAAAAATCTAGTGCATTTCAGAGGTAAAGCACTATGTGGACCTGAATTTAGTGCCACACAATGAGATTTGTTTCAGAAATTGTACAGTAAAAAGTACATGAAAAGAACAGTATTTAAGTTGTGAAATCAGTTGTCAAGAAGTGGGAAATGGCAAAATTAAGTTGTACCTGAACCTTAATTTTCTTAGGCGTATTCAGCCTTTTATATACTTTCTCCCCTGGCCCCCTACCTCTGACTCCACTGCTTGGCCTTCAGGTGAATGAGTCTGTTGAATTTCAGCCTTACACTTTGTAAAAGCTAAAGCTTTCTGTCTGCAAGTTTCCGGCTTCGTATTGGCAACTGGGCCACTGGATTTTTTTTCAAGCTATGATATGTATTTGCAGTCAGCAGTGTAAAAATAAATATTTCTTTTTTTCACATAACAGCTCGGTGCAGGTGGAAGTCTTTGAGGTAGACTTTCTCATTTGCAGCTCATTTCAAACAACTTTTTAAATCTCCCCTCTCTAAAGATGAAAGATTTTGGATTTGATTTGTAAATGTCTTATTGATACCTGAGTCTTGGCCAACATGTGGGCTGCAGATATGAGAAGTGGTTATGTATCCATGAATTATGAGAATGCTTTCATATTCTAAGCACTTTCACAAAAACCTGGAAGTTCATTATGGGTAGGTGCTGGGCTACTCTCTACTTAAGTCAGGCTACTGCTTCAAACCAAGTGACTTTAAATCACTCTGAATAGGCTATCAGGAGGCAAATATTTTCTAACTCGAAGACCTGGATGGAATACAGCTTTAGGTAGCTCTAGATGATGTCTAAAGGAGTTGCACTAACAGATGTCTTATTTTTGGCTCACGTTCCATTCTTATCTAGAGCAAATAAGATGTTAGGCTGGAAAAACAAATAGTTTTCAGTAATACCAATTGATTTCTAATAGTAAAAATCAAAATGTCTCAAAGTGCCTTTTCTGGTGCTACAGTTGCAAACAACTGAACCAAGGGAAAATACTGGTACTTAAATAAATATTAAGAACTTTCTACTTTAGTACATATTGGTAAAGAACCCCTGAAGCCAGTGTCAAGAAACTGTATTACCTTTGTTGTGACAACTATTAAAAAAAATAGTCACATATAAAATGGCACATTTTTCTATCAAAAGAACCAAAAAGCATCTAACTGACTAGGTTAGCTTTCTAGGTTCCATGAAGCAAAGAATCTCTTCTGAGCTATTACTCTAAAATTTGGATTGAGGTATACTGAATACTTTTTATAATCTAATTTTTTTGCGTTCAGCATTACTTATGCATGCTATAATTAATGAATAGAGAGGAAAACATTGAATTAAGATAAATAATTCTCCTTTTTGTCCTGTATGGCATAACATTCAGCTGAGCTGTAACAGGGATCTTCTTTTTATGGCCTCTGCTGCCCTCACTGCAGTGGTATGGCTTCAACTGGGGATGGCATGGATACTGCCTATCCCTGCAGTGTAGGTAGGATCTTATGGATAAAGCAGTGCCCCAGAAGGTGGGATGTATTTTTATGCCCTGAGGAGA
Source organism: Pygoscelis adeliae (assembly GCF_000699105.1). Classification (NCBI taxonomy): domain Eukaryota; kingdom Metazoa; phylum Chordata; class Aves; order Sphenisciformes; family Spheniscidae; genus Pygoscelis; species Pygoscelis adeliae. The sequence continues at coordinate 4,746,351 of NW_008824243.1, forward strand.
TCCGAGGCTTAGTACTTTGTGCTCACTTCTTGAGTTCTGATTGTATAAAACTTTGTTACTGGTGCTGTCCCTAATCTGTATGTATGTGTAGTGATGCTTTTGTTTGCCTACTTATTGTTTTAAAGTTCACTACCTTTGCTTTAAAAAGCAGAATAAATCCTCCCAGCTAGAGTGGTGGTCTGATAAGTGACACTGGTTAAAGCCAGAGCTAACTCTGGCACCTTAATTGCTCTTTTTTCTTCTCCTCTAATATTTGCGCCCCTAAATATTTGCATTGTGATACCATATTGTAACCCCATGCTCCTTCCATGTGTTTCTTAGTCACCACCTTGCCAGCATTCACACCTTTTATGAAACAGTTTTTCTGGCTTCCCAAATTTCCTTTTTCATTCGTAAGCTCATTGATACCTTTCAGATAGTGGTGTTCAGAACAGCTTGATGCGTTTCTCTTTCCAGTCTCTTGATGCTTTGCAGCATTTGGGATGTGGGCTGTTGTAAGCACAGGGAATAGTGAGGTCTCACCCACTGGTATGCGCAGGTGATTTTGAAACGCAGTACAGTGAGCAAAAGACAGAGAAGAATGAATAGCGGGGGGGTGGGGTGCCTGTGCAGTTAATGTATAACTTTGAATAATAACCTTTGTATGAGTGTTGTTGAAGTTGGATATTTCAGTGCTGTCAGCAACAGCACTTTTATCTTCCTCTAGCACTTTTGCATGTGTTGGTCAAAATCACAGGAATGTTTCCTCGCAGCCAAGGCTGCAAACTCGGGTTTAACTTTCTGTATCATCTCCTCACTGTCAGCCAGGCATCATCTTTGCATCACATCCTTGTGCTGATTGTATGTTTTCAGCCTTTTAACAGATGCAAAATGCATAGTTCAGGTGCTCATCAACGAAGCGTAGATACCATTCCCTTTCAGTTCCTGGGAGCAGCCACAGCGATGAGACAGTGGTGGTGTGTCTTAATCGTTTTACCAAATAATCCCATTCATAGAGGAGGATGAGAGTGAAGACTAATGTAGGCCCATGCCTTTCTGGTAAAATCTGGTTCTGACTAATATATCTTTTTTACTATTTTTGTTTTAAACTGTTTGTTTGTAACTGTCAATTTCTTTCATTATATCTGTCATGTTTCTAATTTGGAGCGCTTCCTCATGCTCTTTTTGATTGCAACATCTTCCAAATTGACGCATTGGTGGATTGACACTAATGTCTTTTTAAAGGAAACAAAACCATGTTTTTTTCTTCCTTACCATATAAGCTGAGGCTTTGAAAACATAAATACTGAGGCGTGTAGAGTACAGTAGTGCTCTTTTTATGAGCCAGGCTGGGGCTTTGACACAGGAGGCAACTGATGCTTAAATTGTTCTGGTTACTGGAGGTTGTAGACTGCAGCTGTGAGGAGTGATGGCAGCTAAAAATATTCAAGTGGTGTCAACTCAGTACTGTGGGTCAGGGTGCAGCCTCTGCTGTGGCTTGGTTTGTAAAGATTCTGCTATTGTGGAATAGGCACACAATTTTTTATAATAGGTTTTTAAATGCTTCAGACGTTAAATTTGTTATAGAGGCTTTACAGAGATAAGCAAATAAATGGAATGAGTTTAGCCTATTTAAAGAAAACTGCAGGTGGCTAGGTCAGTGCAGGGGACTTGGAAATTAAAGGAGCCTTGAGCAGATGCTTAAGTGTTTCTTATCTCCAAATTTACTACTGTTCACACATGTTGCAATAGCTGGCTGTGAGAGATGGGGAATCTCATATTTCTATGGCAGCACTCTGATGCTGCTGTGCTTGGCTGTGGGCTTCCTTGTTCCTACTGCTGGGCTGCAAGTTTTTGGGGGTTTTTTGGAGGATGGGGGTTGTGACATTGTTGGTTTTTTTTCTTGTGGTTTTTTGGTTTGTTTATTTTTAGATTCAGTAGCCAGCATAGTGGGACAGATAACTGACTACTTTGATGCTCCTTTGTACAAAGGAGAACATACTTCTGTCTTTTGGCAAGGTAGAAGGATGCTCTAGTTTGTCTTGAATGCTGCACAATGGTTCTTGGGAACATACAGGCTGCTTTCCAGCACTGTTTAACAAGATCAGCTTAAGCAAATGCTGTATGAAAGAATATGGCAAAACATTGATAAGCTTTGGAACTGGAGCTCCAAATATGCAGCTTCTTTCAAGGGAATAGGGTAAACATTTCTGCCTTCTGATATTTTAAACCCTGCTCTCACTGAGGTGATGCATTGCCTAGAGAAAGTTGCATCACAGGAATTGTCCCACTAGAGTCCTTTAGTGTAAAATCTTCCTAGTGGTGTTCTTATTCAGAAAAGCATTGGGTAAGTGTGCAGTGTTGAAACATCATGTAAACTGGGATGGGTTTGTCCATGTTTCTTTCCAAAATCACCAGTCCTGAACTAATTTACAAAGTAGTTAAAACAGCAGATGTTAAGAAAGCTTGACAGTGGGGGCAAGAAATGCCTTGCATACTGTTTTAGTGCACACCGACTTATATTTAAACTTTAATTGAAGGAAAAGCCCCCAGTAGAAATTAGCTGGATTAGTTGTTGGCTAGCGAGCAATGCCTTTGTACGAGAACTGCTTTCTAATTCAAGCTCCTCATGTTTAGCAACTGACTGTATAAAGTCTTCCCATTGCCCAAGCTCTCATGTTGCTTCTGTGATATGCAGTTGCCCCTTAAATCTGCTTTTTTTGTTTGGTTGGTTTGGTTTTGAACCAGACAGTAGAACCAGTAGGAGAACATAAGAATTGGAGTACAAATGGTGTGATATAGGTCTGGTAATGGGCTTAGGAAAATATTTTCTTTTATGCATGTCATTGATGCCTTTTTGGGGGAAGGGGAGATGTAGTTAATGAGTTCCTGGCTGCTGTTAAAGAATCGGTTGGTTGACTTTGCCAATTGTGCCAGCTATAACCTGTATCAGATGTCACATATTTCAGTTTGTAACTCTTAATGAGAAGACAGTAAAATTAGAACAGTGTGATACATGAGATTTCCTGTATCCTCAAGGCTGGATATTAGCCTGGTGTGAAGACTCCTATTTTGCATTGGTCAGATAAATTTTCCTTCTCACTTTAACACCTGATCTGTGTGCACGTTGGCAGCATTAAAGCTACCAGCTGCCTTGAACACCACTGGTCATGAGAAGGTGCTGGGCAGCCTGTTGGCTGTCCTTAACAGCGATGAGGAGAGAGGACGGAAACCGGTCCCGTGGACCCTGCTGAAGTCAATGTGGTTGAAAAGCGACTCCCCTTGATTTCCTGTCCTAGTCTCATGAGGTTTAATTGTCTTTCCAGCCTTGGTTGGTTTGCATAGTTGGTCGAGGTGATAGGGATTTTTAAAAGCTCTGGGAGATGTGTTCTGATTGATTTCATGAGGCAGAGCAAAAGTCATGTGCCTGCGGACCAGTGGAAGCCTCCAAGAAGTAGCAGTTCTGGGAAGGAGACTGAGATGGCACTTGCTAATTGTGGAAGCAACTTAAATACATTGAGACTTTCCCCCTCTGCCAAGGAGAAAGGAGGGATGTTAATAATTAACATGGGTTTATTTGCATTTGAGGAGTTTCCAGTTTAGCTAAATGCCTTGTCTAGCTAAATGTTGCTTACGTGCAGCAAGCGTGGAGAGATAGACATTGCTTCCAGTATGGGGGGGGGGAAGTTCAGAAGATTACCATCTGTTTTCCATGTCTGTAACTTTGTGAGTGTTGATAACTGCAGCATGGCTGACAAGTGACTGACCTAGTAAGAAGAATGTAGGGATTTTGGAGAGCAGATGTCTTAGGGAGTCGCAAAGACAATCCAGCTCATTTCATCTGTACTTCAGTGGTCTAAATCTGTCTGGGGATGGTAGAAAGGAAAGTTGTTGTTGTTCTGTGACTATTACAATCTCTGGTAAAACAAATTGGTAATCTCAATCCAGCTGAGTGGCCAGGTGTCCACATTGCCGTACCACCACATGCTGGACACATGTGCCTTCCTTGCCTTCTGTGGATAGAGGCATTGCCAGCATGGAGTTTGACTTTACTTTTCTCCTCCTTTTTCATCCTTGCTTTTCTTTTTGACTTCTACTACAATTCAGAATAGCTGATAAACCATGAGGTGGTTTTACAACATGGATACATGGCTGCTGTAGACATGCTTCTGCTGGAGACAACCTTCTGCTTATCTAAAAGTAGTTAATAATCTGACCCCTTTAATATTCTTGATGTAAGGGCCTTGTTTGGATTTATAGAGCATGTGAAGCTGACTTCACCTGTTGAAACAGACCTCTGTCTTTGGAAACATTCAGAAGTGAAAACAGATAGGGAACCACATGGACAGACTTTGATGGAGTGGGACCATAGCCTAAAAGATCTTTTTCCTGCCTCTCGAAGGTGGCTTCAGAAGTCCCCTTTCTCCTGTGAGTAAAGCCAGGAGAACACTACTAAGCTCAGCACTGGTGTCCAGCCCTGTGGTGGTAGCTGAACCATAGCTGAAGTGGCAGAGTACAAATACCTTTGACTTGTTCCTGACTTAAAGGCGATAAGGTTTCTGCTCCCCCTCTCCAACTTTTTCATCTGTAGTGTGTGTGTCATGTTTTTCTGCTTTGGCTTGGCTCACAGTCTTAATATTTTGTAAGTTGGTTGTAGTGCCTGTGTTGAGAGTTGGTGAATGGAAAGAAGAACATTTGTGTTTGAAATCGGGAGAACTGAAGGAAACATGCCAAATGGAATTTGGAGTTTCTCTTGGAACATGGTTAAATTGACATTTTATACTATGTAACTTTGGTTGTTTTAGTCATTCTTGTTGGTTTCACCAGTGCTGCCCTCAGTCCATGTAGGAGCGATGACCTTGATGGTGGCATGTTGTTGGTAATTGTTTATTTTAATATGTCAGCCTATCTGGGTAGCTATGTATGCAACCTGCATACAGTCCTTTTAAGCACAGTCCTATTAGTTTAGAAAAGTATAGTTTGCATGTGTGCAAGTATATATAAATGTTTGTCTGCTTTTTTTAATAACCATTGCAAATCTTGTTTAACTAACAACTTTCTTATACAAAGAGAAATATTTTGCATATTTAAGTGCAAAATCAGTGAATATCTGCTAGCTGTAAAGCTAAGTCTAATTTATGCCTTTTAAATGAATCTTTCTGAAATGTTATCAATACTTCAGACATTCCAGAAATTAATTTTACTTTTGTAGCAAAATATCTTTGAAAAACTAATTATGGTCTTGATGTTGTGACTACCAGTGTCCTTCTTATGAAAACATGTGGTGGTTATTTTGCTCTCAGTTCTTTGTGGGTTTTTTTGTTTTGGTTTTGTTTTCCTTCTAGTTATGTACCTGACAGTTTTGGGGTCTCTTTTTCCCTAGGAGCAGTTGGTCATCATGGTGACAATCTTGCAGAGAAGATACTTTCTGTGCTTCCCAAGCTTCCTGGCCACAAGACTGATGTGATGGTTAACATGGTGGAACTTACAGCACTACGGACTACAGATGAAACTTGCAATATTATAGCACCTGGCTGCTTAGCACAACCAAAGTAAATATTCTTTTTTTCTTTCTTTTTTTAAGATGTTGAATATGTTTGTTATCTTTTTGTGAGAAAAAGGAACAGGGAACAAGTCTTTTCTTTTAAACATAAAAATAATCAAGCTTACAGCAAGAACCCATCTGGTCCTAATTCTGCTGGTATATAATCAGTTTGTATGTGTGCATTAAGTGAGCGGACCAGATAAGACTCCTGAAAGTGGGAGGTTCTCAGGACCTTTTTAGATTTGGGTTGTTTAAATTGCTGTAGATTACTGTAATAGAAATCAGTACAGATTAAACACCAAAAATTCTTCCTTGTGACATTTCTTTTTCTGCCTAAGTAACAGGTCATACAAACAGGTAGGTCTAAAGTGAGGCTTTCTTTTCCCATAAGCCTCTTTATAATTATAAAGTGAGCTGCATGCTGAATTCTTGTTAGAGTACCTGTTAACTTAAGGTTTTATCCCTGTTTTCAAACACAGTACCTGTGGAGAAAGATAATTAGGCACAAATTTAGGTATACAGACAGCTTCATGAGAGCCTGGTTTTTGCTCAAACAAGGACAACCTAAACTTTGTACAATTGTACTTAGCTATGTATAATTTGCAGCTAAGACATTGCTTGTAAAGTGCATCAGATTTGATGTTTCACTTTCTAAATTTAGTTGTCCAAACTGAAACTTTCCTGCAGCTTCTGTGTCTATGCATAAACCAGGAAATACACCAGGTGCTGGTTTCACTCCACAAAAAAAAATTCTGCTCAGCATTGCTCTAGAAATTCATGCAGTGCAAAGGAGATTAAAAGTTCTTTCTCTTTTGCTGTAATGTTCCCTCCATATATTAGAAAAGGGTTTTTCAAGATGGGCTATCTAATGTAGAGTCTATTCTTCTGTTTGACTCCTTTTGGTACTTCACACCTGCGCTCTACTCCCTCTTTTCCCCCCCACAAAGATTTCACAGAAGACTTTCCGCTGTTCCAACGTATGGTCTTTATTTTCTGAGAGCCTCCAGATCCTTTGTCAACTTCCATCTCCCACACATGCTGTAACTTAGTCCTGTTTCTAGGTTTCACATTGCATAACTCTCTTTTTCCTTAGGAGTTGGAGAGGAAACATTTCCTCATATAGGTGGACTCCATTGTAAGTTGCTGCTGGGGTGACTAACTTAAATAAAATTTGTTCTGGTTTTCTTCTCATTGGCTGCTTTCCAGCTGATCTCAGAAGTAGAAGTGGGATATCCTTAAGATCCATCTACACAGCAAAATGAAGAGGTCATTGCCCATGGTAGACATGCTGTGGTAGCTGTTGTTTGTGCTAACTTTGACTAGCTACCAGAAATAAAGATAATTTCTGGCAGCGTGGACTAGGAAAAAAGATAGATATTTATTGCCCTACTTTTGTTGACCTGTGCTACTACTCCATTATTCCTAATATTATTGACATTGAGGAGACTAAAGTAAGTGCTACTATGCCTTCCCATGCTAAAATTATGACTTCGGTCTTCTCTATAGTCCCATTTTTAGGAATAGCCTGCAGAGTTTTACTGTGTTCTAAGGTGGCTAATAGTATATATACCGAGGTTTGTTTGCCTGTTTGCTAGCTAGTGGGAAGGTGCCTCTGTTAACAGTACAGTTAGACAACATATGTTGCAAAGTCTCCTGTGGACACAGGTGGTTAAAGAACAACAAGATTTGGCTACAAGGTGCTCAGCTGCTACTCTGCAAGTACAGTAAAGTTGGATGACAGCAGCTGATACCTGGTACCAGGGCAGTGGTGTCATACCACACCAGTCTGTAACAGCTTCCCCAAAATACCCTCCCTCTGCAAAGTCATCTGATAGAATCTGTTACACTGGAAATTTTTAAGAACAGGTTAGGAAAATAGTGGTTTAAATAGGATTGATCTTGCCTTGGAGCAGAGCAAAGGGACTAGATGACCTCTCAAAATCTCTCCTGTGATCATTGTTCACAGCTGAAGAAGTGATGTATGCCTGAAAATAGTCTCCAACTTCGAAGAATGCAGCTCTGCGATGTTCAACCCTGCGTCTTTCACTTTTTCTCCAACTATGTAATGATTAGGAGTAGCTTGTAACTTAAAATAGACATTTCCAAACAAGCTTAAGACAATTGCTGAAGAGTACTAGAACCCATAACAGTGTCTGAACAGGTGGCTGAAGGTGGTAACTTCCATTCTGTTCAACAGGACTGTGTTCTTAGTATTGGATTATAAACGTCAGCATTAATCATCTTTGCTAGCGTAAAATGGTTGAAGTTCTTCTGAAGCACTGAAATGGATTTAAAGTTCCCACCAGTAAGTTTCCCTGTCAATTCTGTAAGAAAATTCCATATGATGCTCTCAGTTCTTCATCAACATGGTTATTGCCATTGGTAGCCGGCTCGGAAGCATTTCTTGTAATTGAAAACTTGGGTCTTGATTTATATTTGTAAATGATGCATGGCAAGGAGTGTTCCTCTGCTTGTAAATTTTCCATTTACTCTGGCGAGTGAAAGTGCCAGCACCTTTCCCAGACGCAGGACCAGTAACTTCAGTTACACTCAAGTGGAATGTGTGTGGGCTCTTTTATGTGAAATTTTGTGATCAGACTGTGGTGTTTCACAGACTCACATATTCAGAATATTTTTCAAATGTTTTCATTATTTTCTCTCAAGTAATATTTGAGCATGCTGCGGTGGGGAGAGAGCGAGGTCTGCTCCCTCCACACAGCTTGCTATATTTAACTTTTCTTATGGAATGCTTCTCCAGCAGAAACATCTGGGCTCAGTTACAGAGTTAGCAAACAGAATTAATGAATAATTTATGGCTGGTGTGGTGAAATAAAGCAGGGTTCTTTTCTCAAATCTAAGGAAATAATGGGCTTCTTTAAAGATTTAGATGAAAATGTAAATGCCATATGCTGCTTAAGTTACTGTACTTTGAAGGTACTCTCTTTGTGAGGAAGGGAATTTCTTTTAAAAAAAAACACCTATTTTAGAATTCTTAATTTTATTAGTATTAGTAGCCTCAAAAATCTTTCAGAGTAATTGTTTGCCCTACTGTAGTCACTGGCATATTGCTGCTCCAGTGTGAATGTTAGTTGAGTTATGCCTTTTGAGAATTGTGTCAAAATGTTTTATTCATTTTTATATACAGATGCATATATATAAAGAGAATGAAACGGTTTATAGACATAAAACTAAGGAGAGCCACTCTGGATCAGAACTATTAGTTTCTGACTAAAAAGTATGGTAGCCACCCTGTCCTTCCAAACAAATAATGCATAACAGAAGTGGAAATTGTAGTGAAAACTTAATGGCAGAGGTAATTTAAAAAAAAAAAAAAAATTGATTGCAGCTCTCTTTCTGGTCTTTGTATTTTGATAACCCACACAGTGTTTTTGGAGGAATTTCTAACAATTTCAGCTTCTGATTTTAAGCATACATGTAGTGGCTTCTACGAGTTGTCTGCTTGGATGAACCTCAAGCTCTCTGTGTTTGTGAGCCATTCGTAGTGTCCGTTTGGTAACATTTTGGCCACTTTGTTTCTCAAAGCACCTATCCTGTGGTTTTAAGATTAGTATTTTATGATTTGGAAGCATTCTGCTGTCAGTAATGGAGGAGTTGATGGGGGTTTATCTTGTGCTGGTTTCCACCTCTTGCAAGCCGGGAGCCAAGGTGTGTGGAGGACCCGTGGCTCCCTGAAGCACCAAGTCAGGGTTCACATGCCTGTGTCCTGGCCACAGGTCTGTGGCGTGTGAGAACAAGAAGTAAAGAGTTATGTGATACTGAACTGTGGGCAACTGAAGAAATATGTACGTTTGCTCTTTTTTTAATCTGCTCTTTTATTACCCAGGAACACTGTTGATGTGCTCTCGTATTTTGCTGAATAAACTGAATACTTAATTCGTTTATGCACATTTCAAGAACTCGCCAAATAGAGATTTCTTCCCTGTTTTTCCACTCTTGCTTCCTTTTCTCCATTCTTTGGAGTTTGCAAGCTGCTTGGAATTCAGTGTGGTGATAAAATATCAGAAAAAGACCAGATTTTTATTTAAAATATGCATCTATTTAATGCAATATACAAAGAACCATTGGGTTCTTACGGAAAGATGCTTGCTGCAAAGATGCAAAACTATAACGTAACACACTTCACGTTTGGGCTGCTACGCCTAAAGTGATTCAGTGAGCAATATAGCTGAGGTGTCTGGGCACTTTTGACAAAGCACTAAATCATCTGAATTTGCACTGGGCGGGGGGGGGAATAACAAGTTCAGAATGAGGTGATCTTGTTGATGGGTGTGATGCAGAAAACATCGATATGCAAGCCAGACGTTTGAAACACGGCACTTGCAAAATCTTTCTGTAGGTCTTTGTATGACAGGTGGAAGGAGAGGTGTGCTGGGGTGTGGAGAAAGAGAGCTGGTTAAAAATTAGAACATTCCTGGAGATGTAATGGTAAAATTTCGAGGTCTCATGTTAATGGCAGTTGAAAATGCATACTTCTCCCAATCCTCCTTAGTTCTGAGGTTGTTAAATCCTATTTTGGACTGATTAGTGCTGTTGTTTGCAAGTGCTAAAACTGTTACAGTTTGGATGGAGGAGAAAGCCTCACTCCAGCTGTACCGTTGCTCTTGTGCGTGATGTGATGATGCAGTGCTCTCCTGATACTGGTGGAAGTTGGACAATCCTGAGTGTAGCGGAAGGCCATGGGGTGAAGGGACTTCTATTCCGGTCCTGGCTCTGCTGTTGGCTTGCAGCGTGATCTTGGACAGGTCACTTCATTTCTTTCTACTCCTGTTTCCTCTCCTAGTCCTTGTCCAAGGAACTTTGTTTTTTAAACCAGTAAACCAGGGAATTTCTTAGGATACAAGTTTGCAGACCACATGGCAGAAGATCCTAGGGGTTCTGGTCTTCGGGAGGGTACAAATAATGTTGCAAATGATTACATGGGGAGTTAAGATGTCAGGACAAGCAAAGGCAGGATCTCCATTTGTCTTTTTTTCGGTACTGTGTCCTTCCCACTCCTACGTGCAGTGCTTTGTTGCACCGAGGAGAGGGGACTGTTTTGAGTTGTATCCCCCTGGCCCCCTTTCCTGTGAGCTGATCGAACAGCGGTTCCAATGATCCTGTAAAACACACCACTGCAGTATTCTTTGAACAATCACATGTATGATGTGAATTTAAAAAGAAAGATTATTTGTGCTTGTACAGCAAAGAAAAGAGCAGCAAGAATTAAAACTGGAAAGGAGATTAAAGTCTCCCTTTAAGCTGGGTAATAGACTTTTTTGAATGGTTGATTCTATTTTTTTTTTTTTTTAACTGGGGAACAAGCATCTGAAGGATATCAGAGTGATGTTTTTCTTAACACTGAATTAATTACAAACTAAGCTTTGGGGGGATGGTTCTTGGATCTTTGTGGTATTTTCAATTTTATTTCTTAAATATTTCGTTTATGCCAGCTGTAGATATTAATTAAAAAAACCCCACAACTTTTTTGCATGCATAAGTTTATAAAAGCTTGCAATAAGAAGGTAATTTGGGACAGTGTTATTCTTGAATGAGCTGGGAATTTATGGCATAAATTAGAGTAATTTTACTTTCTGGAATGTTAATATTAAAAAGGAAACGTTAATACTACAGTAAGAAAAGCCAGATGACACAACTATATTGCTTCTTATCCACTGAAAGTCTTGCAGAGGAGGAAGGGTAAACTAGAACAATGGATGGCAAGACTCTTTCGGACGGGGAGAGGGAGAGCTGCGCACTGTAAACCGCTTTTGGAAAGGTATGTTGTTGGTGTTTCAGCAGCAGCAGGGTGCTGTTGGAGCTCCCTGCGTGTCCCTGCTTCTGGGGTGCTCCTCCAGCTTTTCCACTGCTGGACACTTCCCCCTGCCAGGAGCTGTGCACTCCTGCTCTCCGGGGACCGGGCCTCCTGCCTCTGCTGCAGTGCCCTGCTGAGTTCTGCTCTTGAGCATTGCTTTAAACCAAAACTTAAACACACTCCCTCCCGCCCCCAACAAAAAATCCCCAACCAACCAAAAAAAAAAAGCCACCACCCATGTACAGCCTTTTCCTATCTGCCTTTCTGAACAAGGTGAGCAAGCACTTCTATGGAGAAAAGGAGGTCTTCACTGCAGAATTTATGAAAAGCATAATCACATCGCATTAAAAAAAAAAAAACAACTGAAATTTTCCTTCACCAATGACAGGAGAAATTACAGCCCAGCCCTGTGCTTTTAGGACTCATGCTGTGCCACTGAGGTCCGTTTTCAGGGAGATGAATTGGGCTTTACAGGGTTCTTCTGTTGATACCTTTTGCCTTTTCAGCAATCCAGCCAGGAGATGCTTCTCTAAATGGTGGATCGGGCAGTAGGAATGCCCCAAACACAGCATCCCACACCACCACCACGTTCCTGGGCTGGCAGTCTTCCTGCTCACCACTTTATTTTACTCATATGGGTTCAGAGCACAGTCCTGAATCAAGGTCTATTCAGAGTTTCCTTATTGTTTGAAATTTCTCAAGGCATCTTCTTGTTGGGAATAACAGCCCCAGCTGCATCAGCTTCTGGGGTTTGTCAGTCAAGACAAGCTTTCCAGGAGACGCTTTCTGCTCAGTTTCAAACCAGCCTGAATAAAAAGAACGTAATTGACTGTTGCCACAAGATAAGATGAACAAGCTGATAAGATTTATTATATCTTACAATAAATGTGTATATTTGCCCGGATCCTTTCAACACGGGACCCCCTTGAAATGGAAAAAAGGAAGGGATGAGAGGGGCGTGCTGAGGGTGGAAAATTCTGTGAAGAGGTCAAGACCTCCGGCTCGCCTGTGCTGTGTAACGTGCAGCATTACTAGAAGACTTCGCTGCCGCTCTGCAAAACCCCGGTTTGCTGCAGTAGTGGGTTTGTTGAAGTAACCGGCAGAGGAATCGTATGAGGGTTCTTCATCCAACCAGGTTCCTGCCTAATAGGTGCCACGTTTTTTTCAATCACCTGTTATAACAGGCCTCAGAAGCCTTAGAAGTTGTCTTCTAGATAAGAGGGAAGCTTGAAGCTTGTTTTCCTTGAGATAAAGAATGAATTGGGCTGACAAGCTCTTGGCATCAGCTGGGTGGTTCTTCCTTATCTGTGCGTCTCAGCCCACAAAAAGGACTTATGGGGGTTGTGGGAAGCTAGACTGCTCAAGACTTTGTTCCTTGTGCTTTGAGGACCTCTAACTGCACTGTTTGTCTGGGCTACCCAGGCTTACTAATGAAAGTTTTCAGCCAGAATTCAGTTTTTTTCCTGGGCCCTCTGATACTCGCATAGCCGTCCTCAGAGTGCAAGCATCAAGAGGTTCGAGATGCTGTCGCCTATAGAATCTGCTAGTTGAAAATGGCAAAATCCAGAACGCTTCATGCTTTACCTTTTGAAGACATATTTTTAGTTCTTCTGGAGAAGGACTCCCTGTATTTATAGTATTCTCAATGTAATCTCTATGTGAGTACTGTCATTAAGTCCCAAGTTTCTGACTTCTTCCTTTGCCTATGGAAAGACACAATAAATTTGAGTGTTACCCAGATGTTATCCAACCATCAACAGGTCTCTGAGTACTTGTATCTTCAGCTGGTTAGCACAGCAAGGTAACTTAATGTCTGTAAGGAAATTCAGTGATACAATCCCTCAGCTAGTTTATCTTCTGACTGTTTCCTTGTTAGCATTGCTCTCTGTTCTGCAGGTACCTTCCTTGCAAGATGTAAAGAAGGACAAATCTCCTTCTGATTAACTATCAGAAAGAGTAACTACTGATGTCTGCAGTCAGGGTAGAAAGGGAAGATCTTTATGTTGCTTAGGGGCAGTGTGTTTTTGGCTGTCTGCAGCATTTCTTTTAAAACTGACATCCCTTTCTTGTTACCTTAATGCTTTTGTTTATGAATTTTGCGAGTTTCTTTTTTCCCCTGTGTGAGTTCACAAAATGCTTTTCTCTTGGTGTGGCCACATTGTGTTTTCCTGCAGATGTGTTCAGAGTTCAATAGCAGCATAAAGTCTGTGTCTGTTTAAGTAGTCTTTATGAATCTTCAGAGTGAGCTCCGATCTTTCTTGTGTTACAGTATGATCTCCCAGTAACTGTTGCTTTGGCTGGCGTTGTGAGATTTTTCTAAGACTAGCTCTCACTCTGCTTGGCCAGCTGCCTTCAAGTTTGCCTCCTGAATGACCCAACAACGAGGTTTTAAAATGGAGTGATATGCATTGGCCTTATTACATACTGCGGAATTACTCGTTTGCTGTTCAAAGAATAGTGCCAGAACAGAGAGTGACCAAGTGACCTGGAGGGGTGTTTTAGTTTATCGTTCTGATACTATAAAGTAAGCCTGCTGTATCTTACAATGGAGAAAAATCTGCCATAATAGACTGATGAGAAGAACAAATGACAGCTGCTCATTCGGATGACAAATCAGTGTTTGGGAAGGAAACAGTATTATCTGCTGGCAACAGGCTTGGTTGCGAGTTTTGACTGTATGATTGGGATTCTTTCATGATTCCAAACTTAATAAGAAATAGGAATCAAAGCTTACACAGGCTAAAACTTATGTGAAGTGAGCTATTTACCTGGCAGAGCTTTAAGATGCTTTTACTCTGGAAAGTAGACAGAATCTGTGCACAGAGAAATACTTCTTTGTTTTTATACAGATAAATACTTACACAACTGTTAATTTTAATTTTTTATAATTGATCCAAAAATCCAGCCGCCTCTTCTGTTATTTAGTATGACTAAATAATATTTAGCATGGCTTCTGTTACTTAGATGGCAGATCTTTGGATTCTAATTCATAGTGCCTAGCTCCAGTGCTCATCTCTCTTCGTGCATCTTGTTTTCCTGAAGTGTAGCAAAGAAATGCTGAAATGGGTTTTGCTGCTTTATAGCTGCTCACAGTTTCAAAAGAGGTTGTGAAAATTGACCAAACCAAGCCAGTTTTTATGCCGTGATGAACTGCAGCCCTGAAGTGGTCCTTCTGCAGACTCTGGACAACTGTGCTACACCAAGTACCACTTAATTTCCGTAGATTGTGAATGTATTTTCTAAAATGATCTTCAACTGGGAAAGATTCCCATTCCCTGTGGGAGAGAAAAGTTTTATGACCTTACCTAAATCTCTCCACGACTATACTACTTATTTAAATAAGCAACCAGAAAAAGAAATCCATATTGAGCCATTTTCAATTACTGGAAACAACCACAGAACACGCACTGAATGTGTATGCTGCACGTGGATGCTCGAGCTCCAGTTACCCCTTAGAAAAAGGAAATTAACCTCGACAGACAAAGTTGCAGTTCTTAGTGATAGGGGAATATGTTACGGCTTCAAATACGTCTTTTCACAGGTCGGAAAATACCATCCATGATACACTTGGTTTGATGGTAAGGAAGGAATGTGGAGGAGGAGGGGAATTAGACAGCACCCAACACACTTCTTATACAAGCCCTTTTTAGGAGGAGGAGGCAGCGTTAATATTGAATGACTACAAAAAGCCACCAAAAATCCAGAGATTTTGGATTAGGACAAAATTCTGCTCTCCTTACTCATTCTGTGGTAGGCAGAAGTGTATCAGGGAAGGGTTGTGAGAAGTTATCCAGAACACAGGGTAAATATATGCAGTGTAGACAGAAGTCCTTATCTTGTTCTCTATGACAGATCAACCAGAGTATGGAAGTGGTTATAAAAATGAAAGCCTGAGGCTGGAGCTTTATTCTTTCTGAATAGCTGTCAGTTTGGTTTTGAAGGCTAGAATTGGCCATATTAGGTTTGCATGAGATCTAAATAAGCTAGGGCTCTAGGTTTGCATTGAAACTATGACAAATATGTTACTTTGAAGTAAGAGAGGGCAATAAGGAAGATATGCAGGGCCAAGCTCTCAAGTTGATCTACGTTTGCTTTCACCAACATGCTAGCAGAGAATCTGGCCCTGCATGTTCAAACAAAATGTCTTTAAGATGTAAGGTCTGCTTCAGATTATTTTTTTACTATATATTTTGGGTCTCCAAGTCTCTATTTGAATATTTGTTCTCAACTCATAAAGAGAGTATCTTTGACTGTTTTAACTAGTCCATGCCATAAGACTTCATAAGCAATGATTTTTGTGGTAACGGAGTCGCTTATGGAAAGGATCGTCTTTCCTTCTGTGATGAAGACGTATTCCTGTACATTAAGCCCTCAAAATGGCCTAGTCAAGAGGTTGCATCGGCAACTCAAGGCTTTAGGCCAGCAAATGAGGGAGGGAGGTCAAAGGAGACTACCAAAAAGTGGCCTCGTAAATCAAAAACATTGAGGAGAGGGAATTCCTGGCATTCCATGGTATCTGGGTTTATTTTCTTACATTTCTCTAATAAGAAAAACACACTTCAGATGTGTTCTTGGTAAATGTTTTCACTTGTCTCATCTATCTCTGCTGCCAACTGTGACCCAAAATATATTGGTTTTACATGCCTCGAGGACATCTATTGGATAACTAACCAGTGCATATGTAAAAGTGGACTTGGCACTCTGATGCAATCCCTGAATGTAGATTCAATTGTCAGCACCTCATTACTAACTGTTCTTTCACTGGAATCATTTTTATTAAAATAACCTTATGCAATAGCTTTAAAACACAGAACAGAATGCTCTAAAGTAACCTATTATGTTACATGTAGTATTCCCAAGTAATACATATGTTGTAAGGATCAGACTTTATTTTTAGCATAACTCATTTGCTTTGTCCAAAAACGAAATTAAAATCCCTGACAAGTAACTCTTTAATATACACATTTTAAAGAGCTGCTTGGCAAGAATTTTGATATACCTTGTAGTGTACAAAATCCTACTCAGAAGCTTTCGGTTAACTTGATTCATACAGTAACTTGGTCTGGCATTCTGCATAAGCTGTCCTGCAGCTTGTAGGAACGAAACATTTTACAGAACCATTTTGTTGGACTAAAAGGCAGCCAAGTTGAAACTCAGACAGGACTAAATGATGGTTATGAATATTAGAAAGTTTTAAGAAATAATTTGCGTGCACTTTTTTCCTTTGCCCCTGTGGAGTTTGGCCACTATTAGAGGAGCAAGAGTCAATTTTGGGGTAATGCTGGAATGATTAAGGTCTGCTTTATTCAGGTGGAAGTAGAATTGCTTATTGCGACTTGACCCACCCTGTTTTCCAATTAGCAGATGTGGATATACAGTACTTCACAAGCTAAAGGCAAGGCTTGATGCTGAAAGGCTTCCCAGATACGCCAGAGCCCTCTTGGTGCTGACCATGTCTTAGAGCTAGGACTCTTTGCCCAGTTGATAATTAATCTGCTTTTCTCTTTGCACAGAACATGTTCAAAATCATGTCTGTGTACAAGATGGAGTTTAGTGGGATTTAATACTTCAGGGATTAGTAAGACCTAAACACCAGTCAGCCTATGTCAAAACCAGCCCTACCTTCCTGAGATGCATCTTGCTTGCTCTCCTCTGTCTCTCGGTAATCTGCTAGCTCCCTCTGCTTAGGGTGTCAGCAGAAAGGGTTAAAATGATCAAACCTTGTGTTTGGTAAGTACGCTTGCTGTACATCAAAAAGAAGAATCCTTAAAAAAGATTATTAAGATCCCTGTTTTATTGGTACGCTTGACTATCAGTAAAGTTTTTGAGGTAATCCAAGTTTTGAAAGAGACACACTGAAATTCATATATTTTAAGACAATCAGAGGCATTTGGTTCCAGGATAATAATCATGCAAGATTATAGACTTCAGAGGTTCCTGAAGTTGATAAGTAACTGTCATAAAAGGACTTCAGGCAGAGATGATGATCTGTTTCTTGTTGGTGCAATTGCCAGGCATGGCTTCTGTTTGAGGGCTGTTCACATGACTAATGCTTCCCTTTCACTCATGCTTCAGCCTGGTGAGCAGCAACAGCTCTGCATGGATTCCTTTTCCTACACCCCTTACCTTCCTGAACGTGCCTTTGTTTCATCGAGACTTGCCTCAGGGTAACATCTTCCAGCATTAGCATTACGACAAAGAACATATTGCAGTTTGGACAGTAGTCATCTAATGGTGTGAAACATCACTGGCAGTCTGTTTTGTAGAATGTGAATAGAGCTGGCTTCAGAAATGTATTGAGGGAGAGCCTGGTCCTTTGCCAGCCATTTCACACTCGTGCTGTTGCTTTTTCAAAAAAGCCTTACTTGTTTAGAGGAACTCTCTTCCTGACAAAACATTTGATAGCTGCTGAAGAAATAATCTTGTAGCAGTACCAGCTGCCATATGAAATTGCAAAGCTAAGTCTGTTTGCTTATATGACTCCCAGTATGTGTGCATTACAGTGTAATATTTAAATTAAAATTTACCAAAGTGAACGGGAGCTTTGGTGTACTGGTCAGTAACCCAATTCAGAGTTCTAATAATTTTGTAATTTGCAGACAACAAGGTGTTACGGAATTAAGCACTAGTTCTCCTTTTCACAGGGTGGTTTGGAGAAGATGAAGAGTCCTGATCTAAGTAGCTTCTCCCTGCAATGTCAGCCTCTTCTGCTTGCTCAGTTTATTTTACAGACTTTGATGTACTGCATTGGATGCCACAGCATATGTAGACGATGACAATTTATATATGTATTTTCTCTCTGATGTCACAAATAGAGATGATCTGGTTTGTCTGCACATATAGCTTTGATAGTGTTGGCATGGGTCATCTGCAGAAGGGTAACTACGTGAGAGGTAAGTTAGTCTAGGAGTTGCCGAGATTTTTTGCTTGATGTTTGGTCCACAAGCAGAGCCCTCTTGATCTTGAGACCTGTTGTATTTGTAAGGATTTCGTGTGTTCTTAGTGCTGCTGGTGACAAGCTTATACATGTAATATAACACATCACTGCTGTAGGTTAACAACAACAATCAATGTGGACTTAGGTTAGGGGGTTTATGTTGCTTGTGGCAGTGGTAAGATATTTATACAGTATTACAATTTTTTGGGTATATTTTTATTCCATCTATGGAATGTTTGAGTATTTTTCTACTCTTTTTGTGCTGATTACATAGCATTTTCTAGAAAGGCACAGTTAGTAAATTTTAAAATTACTCTATAAAAGGAATTACTAGTCATTCTGTAAATCCTCCAAATTAAATTCTGGCTCAATATGGAGCTTATCTTCTTATCTCTTCTATTACTAAGAAAGAAGAAAAGAAAGTGTGGTTTAAGGAAACTGCCTTAATGTTTCACAGCATATAATCCAGTTGAATACTCCATATCATATTGCTTCCTTATGTTTCACCTTTGGTTGACCTTGAAGTTTACAGGTTTGAGTGGATATTAATGATCTTGGGAATAGCTAAAATAAACAGAACACAAAGGTGATGAGAACCCATAGCTCCCCAAACTATTCGTTGGACTGTATAGTTCTGTTTTTAACACAGGAAAATGCTGTATTGGCTGTCTGTAATCAGATGAAACCTTGTAGAAATGCTGTCTGTCTAAAGGATTATTGAATGTGACCATATTAGTTCAAATATATATATATAGTAAATTCTATTGCAAAAGAAGCTCTGAATGTTTTCTAAGAAATTTTTCACTAAGCAACTGTTCCAATATTGAGCTGATACAGTAGTTCTGTATTACTCTTCTATGTAAATGGAATAGAATAAGAGGATTTATAAACTAGTTTTCTTTTCAGATACTGTGTGTGTGCGCATGCATTTGTGCTGACTTTTGTTATGCTAAAATACGATCCAGAGATGATTGTTCTGCTATCTCGAACTATTTTTCTATTTTGGTTTACTGCACACTGGTGTCATTGGTTTACACTATTACTCTTTGATACTGGAAGCGGCAGTGAGTGGAGTTGCATCACTTTTCAATAACATCATTCTGTGCGCAGCTGCATTGTCTCATGTATGTGGTTATTAGCAAGTAAAGTTGTTCTGTGTCATGGATGCTGAAGTATATGTTAAACTTTTTGGCTTTCTGAAGCCAAAAAAACTTCTTGTATGTGTATCACAGCATATATATATATATAAATATGTCTATATTTAGATCAACATGAAACAGGACTGTGGTTAAGATGCTTGTCCTTACAAGTTTACATGATGCTTGGATTGAGGAAATGTTTGATAAAACTTAAGACACTGGGTTTGGCAAATGATGAACCTGCTTCAGATGGTGGTTGACCACAGTCATCAGGCTTGTGTACATATTCTGTTTTATAAGTATGGTCAATCTGTAAAGTAGATATATGAATGAGCCAGAAAAGTTAACTTTCTCTTTTATTTTTTTGTTTAAAAAAAAAAGGGGGGGGGGGCGGGAGGGGCAAAATGTAGAATGCTGTGTTACCATTCACTTTTGTTGGGAGGATTTTTTCCCCTCTTTTTAATCAATTCCTGATGTGAGCTGAATCCTTGCCAACCTTTTAATAATTAATTCTTAAATTTTATTGTAATTCAGATTACCTGTGGGACCAAAAATATGTCAAATTTTAAGAGTCTGATTTACTGTTCATTATCTGTGAAGGAGGGGAAAGGAATTCAGCCCCAAGCAAAGAGCTATAGGTAAACAGAGCAGTTGTGAGGCAGTTTGGGGTTGCAGTGTTGGTTGTGTTTATAAGAACCTCCTGAATTGTTTGTTTTTAAGTTCTCCCATGCTCCACTGATAACAGGGAGCATATTTCTTCCTGGTTTGGAGTACAGTGGTCATGGTTTTATTGGAACACAATATTTTATGTGAAACATAGCGGTTTTGCAACTTAAAATTACGATGATGTTTTAAAAGCTGTTTTGAGATAATTCTTTCACAATTCTTGTCTGTCTGAAATGAGCTTGTGATTTTGTGTATTCTGAGCATTTTTGAGACTTTTTCTACCATGTCCGTGAAAATCCTGTCCCATACTTCATATGCTTCATTGTAAGATGAACCAAAACTTATTCTCTCATGATGCTCAGTAACAAATTTAAAGAATACTTTCCTATTCCTGTTGGTCTTAGTCATTGGTCGTGTCTGGTGAATCTTATTTTCTCTTCTCCTAATAGTAATTAACAGCCTGTTTTATAATCCTGCATCTCAAAACGATTGCAAAATGTAAGTTAACTTGACCAGGTGTACAGTATTGCCCTGGAGTGTTGGTATCTGTAGGTATGCCTTTATGAAGCTAAATATAATAGCTTGAATATAATAACTTGCATTTAATAACTGTTCCCTCTCTTATTGCTGTGTTTTAACCAACTTTCCCCTGGTGCACTAAACAGCGTACCCTTCGTTTGTGAGCCGCAGCTTTCAAAGAGTAACCCCTGTGCTCTGCCCATTTGTTTTATGGCCCCGTTGAGTCAGCTGCATGCGAAACCCGTAGCAAAGGAACGCTTGGGCTGTATCCCATGGAGCTGCCTGGCAGTCCCTCCAGGCTGTCGAGGACTAGGCAAAGCAAGTTCTCTGCTTCCCAGTTTGGTCTGCAAAGTGATCCTGCATGCTGGGTCTGTATTACTGGCACAGGGGGATCCATGCTAAGGTGAAAACAGGGCAGAGGAGGCAAAATATTATGGAATTTTTGACTTCTAGTGGCAAATCATGTCTTTTTATGAACAAGTCTACAGTATTAGTCCAATTAATACTGTACTTTCTTGGTATGTATACCTGTATATTGAACAACATACAGTGAACTGACCAATACATTTCTGATAAAAATGTGTTACTTCTAACACTTATTACTTAGAAATATTTCAGCTCGTCCAGAGGAGAATCTATTGTAAAACTTTGTGGCTGATCATCAGCTCACGTTTTTGCTCATACGCTTTAGCGTTGCTGGCTGCAAGCTGATTTGCAACACCTTGAATATTATCTCAGAACTGCTTTTAAAATGCCTGGCAGCTTCTGTTTTATCTGTCTGTTGTTTAAAATAAGTGTTTTAAAATAAATTGGTGGCGAAAGGCTGTTAAGAATCTAGTCGATTTTTTAATTTTTTTTCCCCTATATCTTCAGAATGAGACTTTTTTAATTAAAAATTTATGCTGTTTGTGTCTTGCAGAAAAGTAATCTAATTGTATAATTTGATAATGATGTTTGCTAACATCTAATAAATAATTTGGTCATATAGGACTATGTTCCCTATAGGAGTATTTTAACAGTACAGAAACATTTATATACTAGGAAATACTCCTAGTTTGGATGTAGTAAATAGCTAAGTATATCACATAGGCAAGGTCTCTAGTTTTCTTTTTGGGAAAGTTCAGTAGTTTACGGAACTGACAATATAGAAAATGCTCTTATGTGACCCTTCCTGTTGGAGGACTTGATTTATTTTTTGCTCAAATATGCCATGAAGTACTGAAATATCTTCTGAACTTTGCAGTGCACTTTAATTGACAGATTAATTTCTCATAGCTTCTTCCATCAATTTTTGTAGTGAGATTATTTCTTTAAAATTGCTGTTATATTGCAGTATAGAAAAATGCAAATCTCAAAACCGTGTGCATTGTTGAGGCAGAAAAGTTGGTGTTTTAACAGCACTCCCCATGACCTTTAGTGAATCAATTGTTTTATCAATCAAATTATGCTAGTATGAGTTAATTAATTAACTTGATCTTGATGTGACACAGCCTTCCTGGAGTATATGCAGAAAGGAGGGAGAGGAAAGAAGGGTCTGTATAAACACCACATGCAAAGGCTGAAGCTATCAGCCTGCCATTAGCCCTTTATCTAAGAGGCTCTTGGCATATAAATCAAACAATAACCTCTCTGTTTTGACTCGGTGCCAAAGTACACAGCCACAGTTGAGTCTAGAGCAGATTACACCCACCCAGTGGCTTGAGGGCTTGGAGTGAAACTGGGAAATAACTGTTAAATTATTCAGGAACACATTTATGTTCTTTAATGTTGGCTGTCAGACTTTTTTTTAGTCCTATTTGCATGTTCTGATCATAAAAACCAATACACGGAGGCCGTTTTAACACACATCTAAGTGAGGGTGTGAGAATAATGTTCTAAGCTGAATGGCTGCAAAGAGCTTGCTTTTAAAAAGTTTTGTGCATTTGCGATGTTGCAATATTTTTACTAATCTATTGTGAGGGTGGTGATATCCAACAACTCCTTCTGCAGTTTTCTGCAAGCACAATACCAAGATGACATTAGCTTTCCCTTTCTCTTATTTTCTAAGGTTAGGATGGGTTGAAAAAGAGCTTAAGTTCCCACTGGCTATGAGGTGCATTTAATTAGGCTGAGCAGATTTGGCAACCATATAAAATGTCCAACAGCAGAATTATAGTCTGCTGCTAAGAGCCATTTTAAAACTTCAAAAAGTTGTTATTTTACTCTTAGAAATAAAAAAGTATTAGTCCCTTCTGGGGATGTGAAATTTGCATTTACCTGAAAATAAACATTTTGGGTTTTTTTGTTTTTCTTCGAAGAAAGCATTGCTGCATCTTCAGTTGAACACACGTTGGCTAGCCCATCGAGTGCATGCTCTCAGGATGTGCACAAATACACAGCAATGCTAGAGGCTGAAGCCCTGGAAATAAGGATAGCTGTTTCTATATAGAAACATTTTGATAAATTATATTAGAGCCGTTTGGTCACTTTCAGAAGGGTGAAATGAAGAGGGGCTTCTTTCTCTGAGCCCAGCTGCATCCGGGCAGTGCGGTGGTGCGAAGGTCAGCTCTTCCCATCCCCATGGCATTCCCCGCAGCATCCCCACGGCATCCCTGCAGCATCCTTGCAGCGTGGAGCAGAGGCTGTTCAGGGGAGGCTGTTCCACATGTCGCTGTTGGTTCTTTCCAGTGGGGGCTGCTGTGCGTGGAGTAGGGTGCAGTCAGGGACTTGGCTGTCCTCCCCCGGTTGTCAGGCTGGCGTGCATCTCCAGGAATGCGCAGTATATCCGGTGTAACCTTGGCGCAGCCTCCGCTGTCTCTGAAGCAGCAGGGGAATTGGAGGAGGGAGGACGTCTCTTGATACGTGGCCCCTCGCTCCAGGCTCATAGCCAAATCATTGCATCTTATCGCAGGCTTGTGCTTCTCTTCGGTTTATCAGTATTCGAGTGACATATTGCCAACAATGGATTTGTCCTTTGTAGTAACGGTCTTCTAACCACCCTGGTGGTGTTTTTTGAAGTGCTGTGCACTTAGTGTGGATGTTGCATCGTCTTTAAACAAATGTGAGTTATTACAAAGGATACGTTGGCAGCACAAAAAAAATTCTTTTTTAGCAGTCGCTCAGTTTTGGGCAGCTTTGTGGTATTGATGAAGCTCTAATTTAATCTTTATTGAATTTGTCCCTCCTCCCTTCCTCTTGTGAAAATATACAGGCGCAGCTGAGCTGTAAAGCTATATAGATGTAAGGTGAAATTTTTGCTGATATCTGAAGCACAGAATCTGTCTCATGTTGAGACTATCACAATTTTCCTTCTGATTTTTTTTAATCTGTGAAAGTACAAACACGACTACTTTGATATGCTTGAAATGCTGTCATTTCAGCTGGTTAATTTCTGAAGCCCACTCACTGTTCTTTTCTGTCACTTATTAAGAGCCTGCGTCAGCAAGTTGCTTTTTGAAATCCTGTGTCCTTTGCCAGGTGTAGCAATAACCACATTTACTTATTCTTCCTTCCTTAACATCTTGTTTGTATGATGTCCTCCTTGCTGTTTCTGATGTAGGCTGTGCTTTCACCTGACCCCAAGCAGTTTAAAACCAAAACAAAACTGTACAAAGTCATCTTTTTCTTTCTTGATTTGAGCTACAGGAGATCTGGGAAGGAAACTGGATGTAGATACTGACTTCTCAGTTTGGCCTTTGAAAAGGTTATGGAAGAGACTCGACCTGTTTTGCAGTAAGCCTGGGGACATGGCAAGGGTTGCATGTTAACTGAAAGACAAAGTTTGCTATGCCAGTGTTTTATAAGGAGAAAACAGGATGACCTGAATTTGTCCTGTTAGGCAAAGCAGTCCAGGCAAAAATCCAGTAATAGATAATGTACATGTCAATTTCCGTGTCCTTGACTGGAAATTAGATCATATTAAAATAATTTGCAATAGCTTGCCAGAGACTACAGATGTGGCTGATAATTTTGGTGATTATGGTATGCTGCTTGGACAAGAGTGACTTGTTTTCATTTGGTTAATTATACATGCTGATTGAAGAAATACATCACAAAACTAATATTATAAATGCTATGGGGGTTAAGGATGGCCTATTGGTAAATCTGAAAACATAATCGTAAATGAGGAACACTTAGTCATTGAGTGGACATATTTTCTAGTATGGGCTTATTGCTTCTTGACCTTTTGCTCTTGCATTAGTGACCTGGAAGACCATATTTTAATAACTTACCAGTAATAGACAAGACCTGGAGCAGTAAGGGAAGTAAATATCTTTCTATACTGGTGGTGTGAAGCAAGAGGCATATCATTTCAGCCAAGTCTACAATTGTGGTGGTGTGTGTTGGACCGCCCAGGGGTAATAAGTGTCCCCAGGTTTCTGTCTTTGCTTTTAGGTTTGCATCTCCCCTGAGAGTTTGTTCTGCATTGACTAGAGCTTGATTTCACCTATTTCCAGACTACTACTTCCAACTTGGTAATAGCACATCCCAATGCCACCAACCTCCCCTGTTCTCCCCAGATGCGTTCAAAATGAGTAGCTTTGAGACTAAGCCTACAGATGATCACAGATAGGGGCACTTTCTGTCTGTCAGATAACCTTGGCAGTATTGTCCTTGCAGGACTGGACCAGACCAGATCAAGAGACTAAGTTACAATTATTTTAACAGATGCAAGATTAGGCATTTGATTATCAACCTGTAAATGTCTAGATCAAGCAAATTAGTTCAGGGATCTGAGTTGTGTTTAAAAATTACCAACTTTTTTCTATCTGACTCAATGCATAGTCCCACATGGAACGTGTTGCCACAGCTGAAAGGGGTGCCATGGGAATGAGAACAAGTTACCCCAGAGTGAGCGTTGCTGAAGCCAGCACGCAATCACCAGAAGAACTGCTTACCAAACTGCACCCTTACTTCTGCTCAAGGCTTTGGCTTTTTCACCCTGGCATCTTGCTACCAGTGAACAGCAGATTTCATTGAGCAGTCTTTCCTTTGGGTATCGTAAATTTGGGAAGCCAGCTAGTTAGCCACTTCCCAGCTAACTTGTTCTATTCTTTATTTTTATTTTTCCATCTCTCCTATCTTTAATTAAAGAAAGAGTGCCTCTGGAGGCTGCAAATCAGAGCTGCTTTGAACCGCCTGCAGCTATCTTTGGTCAGCATAGAACACCCAGTCTTTCTGACCTGCTTCTCATCAGCACCTGTTTCCTGGCAGTACTGCCAGCTGATGTCTCATTTTAGGATTTGTATAGATTATAGGTCTGATGATTTGGTCCTTTCCCCCTCTTTGTCTTTGTGATTGAGCTTTGAAAACTGGCATGCAAATACCAGAGGTAGGGAAGCTGCATCTTTTAGGTGTCTAGATTTCTTCCTCTTCCCTTATAACCATTTTTGTTGTTGTTTTAAAGTCCAAATTATATGCAGTTAAATTTTAATTAGTTTTGGAACAGAGAATGGCTCATTAAAAAAATGTAACGTTTATGTATGAGAGGAAGGGAGAAATTTGCAATTATCAGATGTCTGTCAAAACCCTTGCTTTATGTATATCGGATGGTATAGCTGTGTCTAACAGGGCTTTTCAAAGACTTCAGCCTTATCTCTGGACATAACGTAATGTTTTTGTTTAATAAACTTCTAATTTGTCTACCAGATAACTGCTACACTTGGTTTTATTATATTCTGTTTTCTGAGATGGCTGGTTGATTAGGTACTATGACCGTAATGATAACAGGAAGGGACAGGGTGTCAAAACCTGTGCGCGAAACTCTAAGCTTGTTGGTGAAACTGGTTAATGGCAGAAGCCCCTAAATTTTAGTGCTCTCTTTTCTTTGTCAGGCTTGCCGTGCCCTGCAAAACATTTGTGATAGAGATGCACAGAAGTGTGCACTGTAATACTTACCTATTGTTGTGACATTTATTTTGAAGGATGGTTTAGAGTTCCTGATCTGTATTGCACTGTAACTGTAAAGAATTTATTTTTTCTTAAGCAAAACAATGTGATTCCGATGATACCTTTAAAGGTTTTGTAATGCATAAAATATTAAAAAAAAAATTTACTTAGTTTCAGAAAATTACTTTCAGAGTGCAGCAGTTCACTAGATAATGTGTAAAATCAATAAATAATCCTTGGGAAGTCAAGGATTGCAAGAGGAAGAAGAAATTTGAATTGGGGTACTGGATCCCATACAAAACACTGATTACAGCACCAGTGTCATTGGATTAGGGCATTTGAACCAAAGCAGAGGAACTGCTGGGAAAAAGAGGAGGGGAAGGGCACCATGACAAGAGCTGGACGGCAGTCGCAGACAAATGTCTCACCAAAAGGGGAAGATAAGATAATACTGTTTCCGAGTGTTAGAAATCTCTAAAAGGAAAATGTTGTGGTTACTTCTCAGATCAGGCAAGAGGCAACACCAGAGCTCTGGACTGCATCCTACTGACTCATTCCCAGCAGCCATTCCTGTCTTGTCATTGATGAAGTAAAGTAAAAGCCCTTCTCTGAAGGTGTAATAGCGGGGGAGTGGGAAAAGTGTTTTCAGCAGAAAACATACAAATACTTTTGTTGCTCTTTCTGGTTTATATTTCAAAAAAAATGGCTGAGCTTGGGAACTGTTGCTCTCTGTGGGTTGACCTAGTCAGTTGGCTATGTATGTGAGCTATTAATATATATAGATCTCATCCTGTTTATATGTTGTTCTATATATGATACCTAAACCACTAGGTATTCTGCAAAGCAGTGGGAAGAAAAATGTCTACAGAAACTCGGTGGATTACACAGAGATCCAAGCATATAGGAGTGTGGTTGACCCCCATCTGCTTTTAGGCTGTACCACAGTTGTTTTGCTTTTTGTTATTTTTGGTGTGCTAAAGCAACCTTCAGGGATCATGCAAACTTAGGTCCTTGGGATTAAAGAAAACCTACTGTGACTAAAGGAGGAAGAAAGTTTACAAAGCAAAAAGCAAACCTCCCACCCCCCCTCCATTTTTTTTTTAGTACATTAGTATGACTCATTCTTACTTTTTTTTAGTTTAAAATAATTAGTCTGTTATTTTGGAGGGTTTTTATTGTTTAAACTAGTAGCAAATAGAAGTACCAGCTGAAACAGGGACTTGTGATTATACAAGTGTAGTATATGTTGCTTTCAAAGACCTCGGAGTCTAAATTGACAGGACTGATCAACATGTGGCATGGAAAGGGAGAGCAGCAAGCAAGGACAACAGGTAGAAAAATGGTGCAACCTTATCACATACATCCTGACTTTTACTGAGGTCTATAGATGCTTTTGGGATGAACTTTCCACACTTTACTATTTGCTAAATATCTTTGTGAAGTATAGGATTGAGAAAGATGAGACTGCAAAAACCTGTGCAAAATTTGGGAGACTTTTATTTTAGCTTCCTTATGTTGTTTTCCTTTGTTTTAAAGTCTTAGCTCCTGGTGTCTCTGTTTATGTGAGAGAGACTGCTCATATTCGTGGTGATGAAGAGAATTGGGAAAATAAGAACAGGTTAAAATCTTAGAAAACAGAAGCTTGACTTTTCTTTCAAATAGGAAGAAAAATATTTTTTAAAATAGCTTCCTGCTGGTTTAGGCCTGATTCCTGATCTCTATAGATTTTTATTTGGAGCTGCATGTTTAGGAAGGGATTAGCTAACAGGCAAAGCGGTGGCCTCTTGCAATCCAAACCTCACGCGTGCTTGTAAATGACAGTGAAATGTACCCTGTGAATGTGATGTGAACAGGATCAACAGGCTGCATTTAAAAGTGATGCTGGGTGGGTAAGACTAAATCATAATAATTGAGTAGATAGTCTGTAAAAATAGCATACCCAAGGATCCATTACTTAAGGGAGATTGTGTTGAAGCATCTGGTTGCGCTGGAAATCTCATTCCTATTTCTTACACTATCGTACATTATAAATCAGTGTGCTTTTTCTTGTGAGGAATCCCCTTGGAGCTGCTGCCCATGAACAGTGTGCAGCATCAGTGCTCAGATCACACTTGGTGATCGAGTAGAGGGAGCTGCTGCAGATGCCGGGGCTGCTTTGGGATGTGCTGCCTCTTGCCTCCGTCACTGGAGGAAGGTCGAGTTGCACTACGTGAAAGAGAAATGGAAAGACTGTGTCAGGTCATCTGATTTTTCCTTTCTTAAAAGGAAAATCCTTCAAATTTCATAGGATGAAATTTGCTCTTCCTATTCATCTGTGGTTTGTTCAGAAGCAGGGTAACTCAACCTTCTTTCCACAGTCCTTCCACCCACACAGGCCTTGACAGAGGATGTGGGTTACTGGGATGACAGGAATGGGGCTTGGTGACCCTCTTACCTGGTTTGGGAGATAGCACAGGTTGCTAAACACAGCCCTGCTGTTGCAGCAGAGCGTAAGCACAGCTGCTCTGTAATGGGTATCAAATGAATTGTTGAGTTTTTTTATTTTCCGTGAAGCAGCGCTTGTTTTGGCATGTTTATAAGCATGTTGTAAATTACATCAAAACGTATTTAGGAGTTAAATGTCTCCTGAGGAAAGAACAGAGGGAAGCTTTTTCTTTAAAAAAGAAAATAAGTTAAAAAAAAAAAAATCCAACACAGTTAATCCCAATGTGTGGCTTTAGCCCCAGGCGAGGGATTTTTCCTCCCTTCTCCTCCCCCCTCACTGAGAAAACACTGAATTCATTCAGGACAGCAACAGATGCAGTGTCCTGGAGGAGAGAGAAGACTGACAGGGAACTGAATGCAGATGAGCCACACAAATTCCTAATTTAAGCTTAGCAACAATAAAAAGGAAATCCGTAAATAAAGAAACCATAAGGACAGTTGCGTTTTGCTATGGGTTATTCTTTTCATGTAAGGAGAATCCATGAAACCCAACGTGATGGTAGTTCATCAAATCATACCAGCAGCCTTCAGCATTGGAAGTATTGGCTTTGGGATTTAAACTCTCACGGGGAAGTTAGAGCCCATCCTTTCCATAGATTTTTGGTAACTAAAGAAGTTTGGACTGTTTCTAATATTGCCATGGTTTAACAGTAGTGGTTACTTTGAGGCTGACATGCTTATTTATTATATATGAATTCTAATGCTTTATAATAGCAAAACATTCTAGATTTTTTTTCCTGTAAAACTGTAGCAACTGTTCCACTAAGAAAAAGAAAGCTTTTATAGCGCTTTATTTTTGCTTGTATCCTGCCCACCTCGGAGAAGTTACTAAGTAGAAGCACTCGTCTTAAAATATAAATGTTGTCTTAAGCTTACTGCATTATTCAAGCAATGTTTAGTGTAACCCTGTCATTTTCTTATAGTGATCCAGCTGCCAAAGCTCTCTGGGAGTCCTTCATGAACCTCAAACAAAAGGAAGCTGTGATGGAGGCTAGGAGACACCTTGTGGAGGCTGCAAGCAGAGAAAATTTACCTATTAAGATGATCATGGGTGAGTAGTGTGACATACCCTTCCCTGCATAGTGGTAATATGAAAGATGATGTCAGCTCCTTTTCTTCCACTTAACCCTCTCGAGGAAAACTCATCCCCATGCTTGGCCCATCCCCATCCTTGTCAACAGATTTCAGGTGAACATCGTGACTACCATAGGATCTTTCTGGTATGTAAGTGAGACACAAGTGTTTTCTTTTAAATTTAACAACCTTAAAAAGACTGAAAGCAGTGGTGAAGCAATGGAATTCTATGAAGGAGGGTTTTAAAGGCATGCAAATCGTTAGCAATGCTGCTTGTCTTTATTCTGCAAAGCATGAGAATTTGGGTATTCTTAAAAAGTCAGCAGGATTTGTGTCCTGGAAGCAGGAATTGCAAATAGCAGCTGATCTGATGGAAGTTGGATATGATTACATTATACAGGTAGCGATTACATTACGTAGGTAGTGAGGTTTATGTGAGGTAAGACTGCCTGGCTCAAGAGAGTTTAAGCTGAAAACCATGTCTAGGCACTCTTGAAACCTGAATTCTTCAAAATATTGGAGATACAGAATATAACATAATGACTTTCAAGAGCTTTTTTAGAACCTCATTCTCAGTATATACCATATTCAGTGAAATGCAAGTATTGATATCATATTAGGCTATAAAAACAATGATACTGCTCAATACTGCAATAATTTTTTTGCATTTTATGTACTCTAAGAGTATTTTATGCTGAACTTTTCATCAAGAGGGAAAGGTCCTCACAGAATAGGAATGATAGGCTTTTATTTGGGACTCCAGAGTAAACTGCCAAGATATTGTAGAAGAATTAGATGTACAGCCAACTCATGAACTCTTAACAACTATAACATTTCATATATTGTATGGTCTTTACAAATACCTAGAGCATACATTTAGGAGATTATTAATCAGAAATACTAGATCTGTGTAACAGTAATGCTGTAAGCTGTTTTAAAGAAATGGAAAAGGAGCAGCTGTGAGATGGCTATTACAAATTTGTCTGAAGGAAGTAAGGCACAGTAAAAGATAAAATCTTGTTTAAGCTTTTGCTGATAATGTGTGTCTGAGTATTCACCATAATAATATTAAGAATCCCTACTGTTTTTCTATTTCATGTGCCTTAAAAAAAAGAAATAATCAACTTTGTTTTAAAAGTAATTACTTCCTGTCTTTGAAAGGTACCAGTCCATCTACCATCTTTGCTGCTTTGTGTGAATGATTAGATCAGACACCTTTTCCTCTGCGTCCCTTTCCCATGGTATCCAGTGAAGGCTGCAATAACCTTGTTTTTAACCATATTAGCTGACACTTATTGATGGCAGCCTACATTTCATATGTGGACCCAATATAGCGCTATGCAGAAACATTTAAGAGTTGATGGCGAAACAAATTTCTGGCACTATCATTCTTGAGACTTGTTTTTGTTTGGAGGATGCAATACAGGTTGAATTGTAGCTATAATCTTTATAGGATTTTGTTATTTATTTTCTGAATTCTGTATTTATCTTGTACTACAATCATAATCAGTTTTTAACTTTATAGTTAACTTTGTAGTTAAACTTCAGAGGGAGAAATAAAATTCAAGGCAGTCTTGAAAATGATAAGCAGGGATAAAATGAGAAACAAGGAAAGGAGGGCACTACAGTCACCAAAATCAAAACTTCTCATTGAGCATAAATGCTGAAAACCTGAAACTCACGCCCAGATGTCACATTGTCCAATGACACATATTTATTAATGACATTTTAGAACAAATCTGCATCTTTACAGTGTTGTTCAGCCATCGTGCTACAGAACACCTTAACACTCTGTAGGGAAGCTGGAAACTGTGTTGTTTATCAATTGCTGCTTTTGCTGAGAAGGAAAAATTCTAGTGGCCTGTTCAGATCCCGATTGCTGTGTTTAGTCGAAAGGCTCCTAGCTTCCACTGCAGCTGTGATGTGAGGCAACACTGGCTGGAGAGAAGGGAAATGCTTTCACTCTTTCTGCTCTGTGCTTATAAGTGAGTTTTTATTATTTTACCTCAGGTTCTGCCTGTATCGGAAGATCTCGGTGTATTGTACACTGTTTTTCCCAACACTTAGGGTATTTTCTGAGTTTTTTATGGCCCTAATATTAAATGTCAGAGTTTTTTCTAGCATGAAAGTTGCCTCTTACTCTCTTTACTAAGACCAGCTGTGTCAGATGGTAAGAGTATTTTCCTTATTGCTATTTTTTTGCTTTTTTTCCCCCTGGAAATAAGGAGTGAATTACATTTGAAAGCAAAGCTTTGAATTCCATTTGGTGTAGCCGAGCCCTCCTGCAGTGGCCACCTGCCTGAAAAACTGCATCATGTGTGACACTGGCAGCACGGGAGCCCTCTGCAGCAATGAGAAACTCAATCCCATCCTGTTTCTGTATTTTCAGTGCAAGGAAAATAAATTTTGTTGTTTTCTGGACTTTGAAAGGCTTCTCATTACTCAGAGGTGTGCGTGTGCTTGCCCACGTTTCTTCTGCAGCTAACGTGCCTGACACCCGGCTTTCCTCTCTCTGCCTGTCTGCGTGTGGCAGGAGTTCTGGCAGTTGTGGGAGGACACACAGCTCAAAATTTCGCTTTCTGGTATCTTTTGAATGTGTGCTCCTCCTGAGAGGGAAGGAGAGTAGGAGAACTGTAGAAGATGACATGTCTTCTCCCCAACACCCCCAAATATCTGCAGGCCACTGAGAACTCCATCTTCTCCCATTGAAATCAGCAGGAGCAGAGAGAGGAGAGGAGTTCTGAGAAAGGAGAAGAAATAGAAATAAAGGAAATCAACAATTTTGGCCACATTTTTTGAGCTGAGTAGATTGGAATGCGGCTTTCAGGTGCTCTTGATTTGCATATTCATTTTATTAGTTGTATCAAGGAAAGTGATAGTGGGGATGTATGGAAGTCCTATTGACTGTTTCAGAAGGGTTCAGTGTAGAAAGAAGGTGGCTGAAGATAGGATGAGCAGAGCTGGCAACGTTTTGTTGAAAGTTTTGGTGGATGGACTCTTGGAGCAAGCCCAGATTCAAATTTAAGACCAGGTCCATGACATTTATAAATAGAGCAGGATTCTCTCCTTTTTCTGTAGCCGTCTCATACTTAGGTTTTCAGGTGGACCATTAAGTGGTCTTATACCACCTTCAAGGAAGATTTGCATTTTTTTTCTTTTTTTCTTCCATTTATGTCCGAGGAAAGTGCGTATTTTATCTGTCATTCCACTTTGTGAGTGAAAGAACTACGTTGTCGTTACAAACTTCAGCAAGTGACGCAGGCTAGTAAGCTGTTCAGAAAATCCAGTTTCTTTTTTAAAGAAGAATTGCAAGTCTTGGGAAACTACATCACAGAGGGAGACAAAGTGCCAAGTGATGGTCCATAAAACCAACTAGAACACAAAACTATGGACCTGCTTTGCCCTTTGTTTACGGAACAAAACCTGAGCTTTGTAGCTATGCAGCATACTTGATTTTCTGAGGTCAGCCCTGGAGAAGGCAGGCAAAGCATTGTGCAGAATTCCAGCCAGCATAAAGGCTTTACCCGTGGTACATCCGGTTTACTTATTGTTTAATCCGTTCCATCCATAAATACATAACATGGGTATATGGGTTTTGAAGATGTAATTTCATGTGGAGTTTAGTAATGCTGCCAGTATTGACTTCTGGGGAGTATTTGTTTGGTATTGCTTACTGTGGGCATGCTGACATTGAGACCCTTCCTTACAGGATGCTATAAATGCACTGAAACCATGTTACTAACATAGTAGTTACATCTAAGTTTTGCCTTAACCCTTTCAGCTAGATGCATTTCCCAAACAGTATGTTTTTGCGTGTAAACAGGTGGAGCTGTCTTTTGCTAGAAGTCCATTTTAAATAGAGGCATAAAAATATTCCATATATATACACACACGCGCACACTTTAAAAAAAAAAAACAACAACAAAAACAACCAAAAAAAACAAACAGCTTTTTAAGAACTACATCAGCTCCATTTTGCCTCTGAAGCAGTTGCATTTGTGTTTTGGGTACCCAAGTGAATGCTGATAAATAGCTGGGGAAGATAAATATTTGCCAGGTTCTGGTCAGATATCCCATTGTGTAGGTGTAAATGTGTAGGCATAAATTATTTTGGCATAATAAAAATCCTGGCATTTAAAGAAACTTATTTAAAGAATTAAGTCTCTTTTTGAAAAGCTCTTTGGAAGACAGTTTAGAAGATCATCAGAATAGCTTTTTGGTGAGATTTATAGCATTGTGCTAAATTCAAGTGAGACTGTAAATACTGGAAAGGGATTACTTCTGCTCAGCTCTTAAAGGAAGTGACTGTGAGGAGTTCTGCCCTGAGGCAGCAGCCTGCCTTACAGTACGTGGAAAGGTTGCTGGGTTTTCCATTCCTCTACTTCCTGTTCCCTTCTTCATAGGTCTGATGCGTATCTTAATCATCTTCTGAATGTGGCAGCCCATGAATCTCTTGTTGAAAGCTTTGCTATTAGCATAGTATTTTGCAGTGGTAAAAACTTTGCTACAAATGTTCTTTTGTGGCTTTAGAAACACCCTTGATCTTCTGTTTGAAAAGGGCACAGTAAACTTTGATCGAGTCTGAATTCCTTTATTGTGTCTTTTTACTGGCATGGAGACTGATGAAAGTAGAAACACTCTGGTATAGTAACAGAAACAAAGTGCAGCATGCCGTTACACAAGCCCTTGTTAGCAGAAGAAAAGCCTTTTGGTTTCTTCCCATTTGAACTGTACAAATACAGTTTTAAAAATCAAGCTTACTACAAAATTAGGAAAGCCTCAGGCTTTGTAAAGTAAAAAGGAGTACTGTAACTTTTTCAGATGGGCTGGTTTGCATGAGTTGAATTGAACTCTAATTTGTCTGAGTAGAAATGGGAAGATCCTGAAATTTTAGCCTGGAGGTAGGAAATAACATTTTGAGTTTTCAAAGTACCTTAAAATGGACAGGAAAACATAGGTGAATACCTTATCTAAAAACATAAAGAAAATAAAGAATATAAAATGTGCTTTTTTTTTTTAAATGAATAGTTGCATTGGACTGTAACGGTGTTTAACATGCTATCTATTCTTGACAAGATCAATGTAAAATACTCAAGATTCAATACCATCAATTCCTGGAATAAACTTTAGGGATAAAAGCTACCTGCTAAGAAAATGAGCTGTAATAAAGTAAATAAGTACATACATAACTTTCCAGATAAATCAAGTCTCATCTCAGGTATCTAAAATCTACTCTGGCCAACCATTAGGACAATTCTGTGATAGAGACAAGTAGTGAGACAATGCCAGTCTGGGTTTGAGGTCCTGACAAAGGAGAAGAAGGCAGATCAGTATTGCAGGGCTCAGAGCAGTCTGCGGGGTGTTTGAATCCCTTCTGCAGCACGTCTCTGGGTAAGTGATGGGTACCTGGGTAACAGCTTGGCTTGGGAGACACTGTGGCCCCCCATTATGCAGAGAGGAGATCATACTGTAGACTGGTTCTTGAGATGTTTATGTCCATTTCTCTATTGCCTGTTTACCTGGTCTCCAAACCCATCGGGAGAGCAAGCTGCAGAATCAGTGAGGCAGCAGCCAAAGTCTCCCTCCAGGAATCCTCATGAAGCAGGAGGCTTCCTGTACCAACTCGACTGAGACAGGCCTGGCTTAGCCCGAGGAGTCCCGGATTCCTGACAGTGGGTCTCACAGTGCTGCTCCAAGGGCTCACTGGTGTTTTCAGGGCATTTTTCCAAGGAGAGGGGACGCTGCTTGTCTCAGACCTGAACTCCTTCCATTGTGCAGCCTGGATCCTGAGCAGGCGGTTCCTGAGTTAAATTAGTCTGCTCTTTGCCTCATCAAAAGTAAGAGAAGTTCTGCAGTGTGGGACTATCTAGCCAAGCGGATTTGGTTTTTCCAGCCTGTTCCAATACTAAGTTCCTGATTTCTCCCTGTAGTGCAACTAAAAATGTAGTCTTGACCTGAAGCAAATGTTCCCAATCTCAGTGATGGTCAATATAGCAGATGTTTTGTTGCATCACTCACCCCCAGAGGCAGGAAGGCTTTTTGCTTCTCAGAGTGCTAAAAGTTTTTGAAGAGTTTGAAGTGTTTCTGAAAGTTTTGGATACATTCCTATTTGGGGGGCTTCTGTATAGGCCTTCGCATTCCCAGGGGAACGCTCTTTGAGTATAGTGGGGTTAGGCTTTCCCTGATAACTCTTGATGAAGATGGTCCTTCTGAATAGTAATTACCACATTGAGAACTGTAGAAAGAAATTGATGATATGGCTGTTTCACCTTGCAGTGTTACACCAATGTAGTCGTTTAACTCTAGCCAGCCACTAAGCAGCGCACAGCTGCTTGCTCACTCCCCCCCAGTGGGATGGGGGAGAG
>NW_008824243.1:4782966-4793576 GCF_000699105.1 Pygoscelis adeliae
ACTCCGAACGTCCCCCCCTTCCTTCTTCTTCCCCCAGCTTTATATGCTAAGCATGACATCATATGGTATGGAATATCCCTGTGGTCAGTTGGGGTCAGCTGTCCCAGCTGTGTCCCCTCCCAGCTTCTTGTGCCCCCCCAGCCTGCTCGCTGGTGGGGTGGGGTGAGAAGCAGAAAAGGCCTTGACTCTGTGTAAGCACTGCTCAGCAATAACAAAAACACCCCTGAATTATCAACACTGTTTTTACCACAAATCCAAAACATAGCCTCATATTAGCTACTGTGAAGAAAATTAACTCTATCCCAGTCAAATCCAGCCCAACCAGGATGAAGTTCAGGGTTTTGACCCTGTTGAGTATGGTCAGAGTGTTCACCTAACTAAATAGATCCCATCTTCTGATTGTCATCTGGTTTTGCCGGTCTAGGACAGAGATGTTGTGCCAAGCTCCAGATGTGCAAAGAGTATGTAGCCTTCTGCTGTTTTTCTTAAGCAACTAAACTTTTCATCTCTGTAACTCATTAGATGTAACAGAAAGGATGAAGGATTCCTGCCAACAAAGTTCTCTGTTTTTCAGGAGATGTGACAAAATAGCGGAGATGGAGAGATGTTCAGGAGCAGAACAGTTTGTTTTTCATCAGTGACACTGCGTTTGTGTGTAGTGTTGTTTAGAAGCATCACCAGCTGAGGAGCCATCTTTACACTAATCATTATGCTTCTTTCAAGCTGGATGCTGAATTCAAGAAAGTGGTGTGCCTGTTCATTTTTTCAGTCTCACCTGCCGATACACAGAGTAGCATCCTTGAGAGCACAAAACAATTGCTCAAAAGAGAAAACAAACATACCTTAATAACTGGAACTATGTGGGGTGTGACGTCTATGTGCATATTTTGCAATTTATCCTCCATCCCTTTTTTTTCAGTCTAGCACATATATAGGTTCCTATAGTTGAAAGAAATGTAATTTATGAGGAGCAAGTACTTATGCTCTTGGTGTGAATCCTGTGCAGGTTGAACAGTGAATGGAGTGCTTACTGGGCTTGGAAATGGCTGTTAGTGTGGAGGCAACAGTGTGGCAGAAGCTTGGTGGTAAAGAAGAAAATAAGGCAGTGGCAGAAAGCTCATTTTGAGAGCACAGATATGCATCCTTTCTTACGAAGTGCATCCCAGAGAAAGAATTCTGTAATATGAAGTTGACTGAAAAGTCTTGGCAGGAAATTTGCCCTTTTTGATGACTGTCTGCAGCTTAGCACAGAATGAGTGATATCAACAAATATGGATGAATTATAGAATAATTTTGGGTTGGAAGGGATCTCTGGAGGTCATCTAGTCCAACCCTCTGCTCAAACCAAGGACAGCTTAAGAGTTTGTCTAGATATGTTGGACCTTGTTTAGCTGAATTTTGAATATGTCCAAGGATGGCAATTCGACAGCCTGTCTGGGTACCCTACACCAGTCTTAACCACTTCTGTGGAGAAAACATTCTCCATTATGTACAGTTTGATTTTTTTTTTTTTTTACTTGCTGCAGTGTATGACCATTGCTTCTTGTCCTTTCACTGTGCGCCTCCAAGAAGTCTGATTCAGTCTTCTCTGTAATCACTCATTATGTCCTTGAAGACAGTAAGTAGCTCCCCTCCCTGCTTTCATTTCTTGAGACTAAACAAACATATCTCCTTCAGCCATTACTTGTGCATCGTTTTCTCTAGGCCCCTAAACCACTGTAGTGACCCTTCTCTGGACCCGCTCTAGTGTGTCTTGTACTGCGGAGCCCAAAACTTCATGCTCCAGGTGCTGTCTCACAAGTACTAAATAGAGGGTTATAACCACTTCCCTCTGCCTGCTGGCTACATTTGTCTTAATGCCACCTAGTACATGGTTCACTTCCATTGCTGCAAGGGCGTATGGCTGATTCATGTCCAACTTGACAGGCGCATTTAATCCTGAACTTTAGAGGGGTTTAGGTCACAGATCCACTATTAGACTATTGCAAACGAAAGAAACACAGGAAAAGTTGAAATAAAGGCTGGGAAAAAAAAAAAAACCTTTAGTTGCTGCAAAACAGCACGTTGAATGTGGCAAAAGGCTTGCTAGTGTCTACAGGCATCCATGAAATGTGTTCTTAGTGAGTGCTATTTTTCTACAGTTGAAAAGAGAACTGGAAACTGCTATGTCCCAAATGTTGAAATATTGTGCTAGCAAATAATAAAATTTGATCCTCCTTGTTGGACTTTTGCTGAAACACTGGAAATACATAAAAATGAAAAGACATCTTATGTGCAGTTACTTAAGCTTAGTGTTGTTAACTGCATTTGTTTTATTTGGGCAAGAGCTTGAGGACCAAAAAAGAGGTACTGTGCCAAGTCCAGACACAGACTGTGACTCTCTAATACCAATGAGTTTAAAAGTGAAGGAACTCTTAACTGGTGGAGCAGAGCAGTATATTCATGAGGAAGAAGAAAAGTCTGAAGCAATAAAGGCAGCTGTAGGTAGCTTGTTCTTATCCAGCTCTGTCGATCTTGTAGCTGCTCAGGCGATTGAGTTAATTCTTTTTTTTTTTTTAAAACAACTTACCCGTTTCTTTCCTTCGTCTCTCACCTTTCCTTTCTCCCCTCCCTTAAATTGTTTTTTAGTAGGTTATGTTCCTTTATGACTTGGGGAAAACACCACTTCGCATCTACCTGTTATTTGTGCACTGGTTTGTATAACTTTAATGGCAGAGTATCAATTTGACCCTTAAAGTGCAGGTTTTTTTCTGGGAAATGTACACACTAAAATCCATCTTACTTAGGAGAGAAGAGAGGAGAAAATGATGATAGAACATCTGTGTCATTTACCAATCCTACCTGAAAAAAGTACCTTGAAATACCAAATCTTCATCTTAATTGTAGAGATGGAAAGAATGGTGTGGAACGTGCAACCCCACTAGGTTCTCTTACTGCAACAACAGCTACAGCTTTTGGGAATGGGTTTGGAAGTGGTCCTGGGAGTTAAGTCCTGCCCTCTGCTTAAAGGAAACATGCCTAATTTAGAGAAGGAGACTGAGATAGATAATGTGAAGTGCACTCAGAACAAAATGAAATAAATTTTAACCAGAACAGGTTAGCAGAGATGTTTTAATCCAAAACTGAAATTACTCAGAATAGTATTAAAAAGAAAAAAAAACCAGAAGTTTTGTAGAGCATCCCATACTTCCTCTATTACAAGAATTTTATTTGGAGGCAAAATCTCTCCCTCAATAATTTAGGAAGGTATTCCCTGCAGGTGACTGTAAATGGCTTTTTGCTGTTCTTATTTAGGAAATCAAGTGTTGTTCAGATTTGTTCTGAGTGTTGTGGGTTGGTTTGGGTTTGGGGTTTTGTTTGTTTGTTTAATGACTACTGCATTACGCATTATGTGAATTTACCTTAAAAAAACAAGTGTAATATTGGGACTACTCCCACTTAATATGTTTAAAGAAAGACTTCAGTTGGTTCTGAAGTATCAAGTACCATGTTTTACCCTAAGCTCTTGCTGAATTTTTTTAGGTTTTTTTTTTTATTCTGTGACTTAATATTCTTGCAGAAATAACAGTTCCTAGGCTAAGTTAGTTTAAAAAGTTTCAGTAAAGGTATTTTAGTCTCAACTGTCTCTCGTTGTTCAGTGAATAACCTCCTGTATGCTAAATAGTCTCTTGTGGTGTAAGATGGGTAGTGGTTCAAGCCCTAATAAAATTGTAAAGCATGTCATATTTGTGTCTCATACCTCACTTACTTTGTACTTCACTGCTATAAAACAGTTAGATGGAAGTAAAACACAGAACCCTGTGCAGCGATGTGAAACAGAGAAATATGCTGGTAGTTTGTTATCTTTGATTAAATTGTCATTGGCACATGAATGCAGGACTATTTTGCTAACCTTACTGTTACTTTTAAGAAGGGACTGGGGTGACAATAGTCTTTCTGTGTGTCCAGACTTTATGCATAGAGTCTTTCTTTGTTTTTGGCTGTGGTTTTTTTTTTTTTCCTTTTTTAAATTTCAATTTTTTTTTTCTAGACAGTAAACCCAAACACTTAAATATGAACTTGTGGCCAGGTCTCCTTCCGTGTCTGGTTGTGATTAGAGCTGAAGATAATTCTTAAAAATTTAAAAGAAAACAGAAGTGTGTTGCTCTTGCAGGCGTTCTGCAAATATATCATATCATTATTTATATTCTTTGCTAATGTAATACTGCAAAGCTTATATTAACTTCAGTATGAAATCTTTTTGTCTTAATAAAAGTATTGTGAAAAGCCTATATTAATGTGGTCTTTCTCTAGACAATTTACATGATGTTCACAATAGTTGGGAGTAAACATTAATGTACAGATAAACATTTGTGAAGCTTTGAAACAAAGGTTTAATGTAAATGTACATTGTTATTTTTTATATTGTGTATCTTTAAATTAAGAGGAAATGACTGCGGGTTAAAAGCTTAAAAATTTAAATAGCATTTACTTGCATATATACTGGTAACTAGTATTGTTTTGAGAGATGTCGTAAGTAACAGTACTTCTTCATTGGCTGGAATCTGTAGTGAGTCACAGTATTTCTAACGTGTCTAAACAAGCAACTTGTATATCAAGCAAACCAAATTGCCCAGGAAAGGTTGAAATGCTCCTTCCAGTTTTTGATTACCCATTAGTCAGTAGTAGGTATAAAGCTAGATCAGTAATCCTGCTATATAGAAATAAGCTGATTATATATATATATAAAAAAAAATATATAAAAAAAGAAAAGTATTAAAGATACTATTCATTAGTTACTGAATGCTGATGCAAATTCCTGAAAAGAAGTAATTGTATTGCCATCTTCTGTTCTCTGCTAAAATTTATTTGCTTTTTTTTTAAGGTAAACACCAGAGATTTCTTTTATTCACTAAGCTTACTTTCTTTTTTGCTGATATTGAGTTCTGTTATATCTTCTCAGTCTTGAAAAGAAATATTTTGAAGTTTTGAATTCGAAGGTGGTTGTTTTGTTTTTTTTTAAATGCCACTGTACTTGTAGACTGTCCATTTGTGATGATCAAGACGTGGTTAAAAGCACAGGAGCACGTCCCTTAAGCCTCTTTGAACCTGGATGAAAAATAAAACACTTAAAGAATAAGTCCAAGAAAAGGAAATTTACTGCAATTGCTGTTATTTATACCTATGGGGAAGCAGCCTGGTTGGAAATAAGATACAACTTGCTGTACATATGACTGTGATATCTTCATTTCATAGGGTGCGTCAGCCATAATGACTCTGTTTTACATCAGCAGGAGAGTTCATGAATGGGAGTTGCCGATTCTGGTGTCTGCTTGGCACGCAGTGGGAACACATGGCACCTGCACTTTACCCAAACACTGGGGCAGTTGTGGGTATCAGCACTTAGTACCGTGTTTTGTGTGTCTTAGGAGATGACAGAAAGGGCTTCAGAACTTCTTTACGTTAAGACAGGAGCCATCTAGTCAAAAAAAGCAGGGAGCAAACTTGAAGAAAGTAGCTGAAAGTGATGTAGAAGTAAAGGAGTGAAGTATCACTGAGAACAGCCCATGCTGAAGGATTTAAACCAAAGACAGAGCACGTGCTGGTGTGCCTGCAAAGCCTCTAAGTGTAAGACTTGAGGTGCAACATGGCAATAGAGTAAAACTGGTGGCTTGCCCAGTGCTTTTTTTCCAAGCATAATTGTGTAAGCCTCATCATTCAGTCTCGCAAAGGATGACTCGTTACACAAGAGACATGGTGAATTACATATGTACATACTCATACATTATCATGTTTTCCATCCCGATTTATTTGCTTACCACCCAAAATGATTGCTAGGGTATTCTCAGCTCCAGAAGTCTTCCAGAAATCATCAGAGAAATAATCAGTCCTGTGAATAATGTACCAAAGAAGAACAACGACCTCCCTCTCTCTGGGACAGCGTGCCAAGAACACGATGAAGTACTTAGTGTCTGAAAACATATGTCTTAGTGCTAAATGAGGACATGCGCAAGCCACCTGAAATCCTTTGGGCATATTATTTTAAGACAAACAAGTTGATTCATTTCTGCAAGAAGTTTAAAGCGTCCAGGAGATGATTCAACCAAATTTGCAGATTTCAAGTCCCTTTACAGCCACAGTGAATTACTGTTTTCAAGGATTACTGGTTTTGTTAGGGCTGGAGACCCTCTGGTTGGGACTTGGCCTAGTGCTCAGTATTTATTAACCTGGTGAAAGAGGTGAAAAATCAGGTAAGAAAATATGACCATGATTCATATTTAGTCAAGATCAAGAAGGGGATTTGAGAAACTCTGGTACGGCAGTATTTAATTGGAAGTTTAATATAGATGGTGACTCCTAGGAAGTTTAATTCTGGAAGATAAGATTTCACCTGTTTATTCAAACAGTTCTGAAATTTGCTTTAATATTTGGGAGGGCAACCGGAGAATACTGTAGACACTGGCTAGAGATAGTTGTTACTTTTTTGTTCTCACTGATTTAACAATGAAAAGGGGAAACTGAATGGTAAAATGCACAAAGAAGGAAATAATGAGTTGAAGTGGCCATGCATTTAAAAACAAAGCTCTGAAGGACGAAAAATAAAAAATTATCAATCCATATTGAGACACCTAAGCTACCAGTTATGTTTGTCAAAGCCTTCTGAATGTACTGGGAAACTTGAAACTGTAGATAATCTAGGAATCGTAAATCATAACCGGGGTCATATTTAGGTATCTGCATTTAGGTCCT
Organism: Pygoscelis adeliae; assembly: GCF_000699105.1. Taxonomy (NCBI): domain Eukaryota; kingdom Metazoa; phylum Chordata; class Aves; order Sphenisciformes; family Spheniscidae; genus Pygoscelis; species Pygoscelis adeliae. The sequence continues at coordinate 4,789,696 of NW_008824243.1, forward strand.
TAGAACCGAGAATCTTCATGATTATATTAGAGTGCTTCAGTTACATTTGACCCACCTAATTGATTAGGTTTTATTTGTTTTAAGGCACGTAAAAGAATTTCTAAAGAATAGCAACAGAACTGGTATTTAAGCATGGTTTCCATTTTGTACTAAAAGACTGAGGCTAATAAGGAGAGAAGGCTAAAATGGTATATGGCGCTTGTATGAATATAAATTATCTATATGGGAACACTGTTAAAACAAGGATTTAATAATACCATACACATCTAGTGATGAATAATAAATTGTTTTTGAGATAACTAACTCAATGCTACAGCTGATGACACTGAAGCCAAGTCGGGTTAGCTGTTCAGACTCACATGGCAAGTGTAAGTTGAGTGGTAAATAGACTACACCCAGAAAAAATAAAGCTGGATACCTCCAAAATTTGCTAAACCTCAGCATAGTTGTCACCATTGTCAATGGCTCCTACATTCTCAAAAGCCACTGTTATACACACCTTCAGACACGTGACAGGTGAGAGGCTCTGCTCCCTGAAGGCCCATCGCTCTGGAGTGACTTGAGATGCACTGGAAAGCCCACGACGGGCAGGGAAGAGTGGCTGACCTCCAATGCCTGTGTCCTGCAGCTATTGCTAAGGTGGCAGGAGGAATGGGGTCAGTAAGGGCTATCAAGGAAGGAAGGATGGTCGCAGCTTTTCCTCGGTGGCACAAGTGCTGCTGGGGGCAGGCAGCAGGAGGCTGCCGCTGCCATGCATTCTGGGGTGTACTTCAGGGGCTGCTCAGACCCCCAGAACGGACTTATCCTGGGATTGCTGTAGTGGGGACTTGCCGTTTGCGCTCATACCTGTGACTGTGGGGTTGTCTGGATACTAGTGCTCCTGCAACAGAAAAGGGAGAGAGGCTTACAAGTGACAATCAACCCCAGAGCAGATGGGTTTGTGTTTGTGGGAGACGAGCGTATGCTCTTAGAAATAAGCCTGTGACATCTGCTTTCAGTCTGCTGTGAGGTTTAGTGCTCTTCAGGTCCAGAGCCTTATTCTGGAGAAGCCAGCCAAACAGCATCTCATACTGGCCTACTTTTCATCTCTCCAAAGAACTAGGGAGTAGTTGGCATTCTTTTCTTCTTTATTTACAATTTAAGGACGGGTGCTTTTGGAAGTTAAACAAAAGTTGAGATCAAATTATTTTTGTGGCACTTGCTGTTAAAGAGTGTTACTGAAACTTCCTAAGAAGTAAAAAAGCATTTTAAGTTAATAAGAATAACAACTGCAAATTACACTAACAAGGAGACATAAGGGGCGTCATCCATCCTACTAAATTGCTCTCACTTAGTTTGCAAAATATCCGACTCCCTTAGCAGTACTGTTGCCCAATTGGCTTCATGGAGTATGAGAGCTTTCTACATTCCTTGCAAGTATCCAGCATGGGACATGATCAGAGGCAAGCTACTGGGAGAGAGAGGTCTATATTCCTAAGACTGTGGATGAGGAAAACAATTTATTTGGAATTTTTTCAGCCCTCTACTGCCTTGAAAAATCCCGCCTGTGAACATAAGTATGCCAAGGTCATTTCTTATTTGTGGTTCTGTCAAGTGAAAAATGGACCACAGCAGAAGTGCTCTAGCCAGTGAAGCTCAAACTGCGTTCTTGCATAAAATTGAACTAAGTTTAAAGCTATGTGTGTTTGGCGGTTCGTGTAGTCTTGGAAAAGCATCCATTTATTTATTCAGTTGGTCACAAAATGTACTTTCCTCTTTACTTGTTTTCTTGTCCCTATGGAGATAATTAACTGTTAGATGAAAAAATAAGGACTGTATGTTTGGAACAGCACATTGATAATTCTGACCTTGGCTCTTTAGGCACCTCATTCGTCCATAAATCTTTATGTAAAAAAAAAAAAAAAAAAAATGCATTTTCGGATTCTGAATTTTAAAAATTTACTTCTACCTGTCTTGATCTATCTTGAAAAATAATTATTTTCGTGAAGCAATGCCTGCTTTACACTACGTAGACTGCAGCATTAATTTAAAATGGAAAAAAAGTCATACTGTGGAATCATGTCTTGATGTCTACAAGTGTGGTTTGTCTAGTTAACTTTTTGTTTAACTGTTGAGGTAAAAGTCTTTCTGTTCCACTCAGGCTACTCTCGCTACTCAAAAACAGATTTTTGACAGACCTTTAATATCAGTTGCTGGTAATTTCTGCCCCAGTATGTCTAACTTGAGTGATCTGTTTTACTGTTAGTACAATTATTTCTTCCCTTCAGTCTAACTGTGTACATCATCATTTGTGCATGTAGTATTAACTGTGCATTTTCTGTATGGTATAGTGTTGCAGATGTTGATATTTAGTGCTGCTATTTTCATATTTAACAACAAATCATTTATTTCAATTATTTTTTTTTAAATACAAGGTATGGCTTCTGTAATTTAAGAGTTGGCCAAAGTGATCTGTAGTTCTTTTGGGATCTGCCCTGAATTCTTCAAAGTTGGAGGTGGAATTCAACATCTGTATGTCCCAATATGTTTGCAAATTAATTATCGTAGGAGTGAAGGATTGAAGGGGGTCATTTATATTGAATTAAGTCTTGTGAGCATTTATGCAACTGCTCATTAGACACTTGTCAAACCCTGCCTTAGCAAGTTAAATTTGTTTGCCTCCACTCGTCTTCACTATTTGAAGACTGGTTTACACAACATATGTTTCTTAATGTCTTGTGTAAATATATTCATGCTTTGTTTATGCCCATTGATTTTAGTACCAATATTGACCCTTAATGTAAACATTTTGCATGCATTTATAGAGATGTCTGTTTTTTTCCAGGGAGCGCGTATAAGCCAGGCATTACTATTTTGCTTTCCTAATTTAAGTTCTCTGTCCCCCTAATCATTATAGTAGCCTCTCTGTGCATGCGGCACAATTTTGAGTTAAACTTCCAGGAATGGGTGTGATTGGAGCTGCACAGAGTGCTCCAGGAGGAGAAGCTTTGCACTGAGGCATTTCTGTGGCCTTGTTTTTACTGTAACTGTATCACCTGGTACGGATTGTACCTGCTTTTTTACAATAAGGAGGCCTAGACATTATTTCCTTCTTCTGTCATTTCCAGGTTTTAACTCTCAATGTACAGCAGATGCTCTTATCCTAGCCTCAAAATGCATAATTTTGCACTTTATACTGTTAAATTTCATCCTACTTACATTAGTCCAATGCTCAAAGCCATCCAGCTGTGCCTTCTGCTCTTTCTCCATATTAATGATGTTCCACAACCTTGTGACACTGTTTAGTACCAAAATTTGTACTATAAATATGTACATGCACACACAAGCATGCTCTTCTTTTACCTTTTCTTTTTATATGCTAGTACTTCTCTATTGCATATTACCTGCCATCTACTTTTAGAAGTTTCTTAGATATCGTACAATTCTTCTAATCCTAGTCTTTTCCCCCTTAAATATGGTTATGGGATAGTTAATGCTATGCTAAATCCATGTGCATTATAATTAATTCATTAATTGGTTATGTATCAGTTTGACATGATATTCTTTGATAAATGTACTTTCCATTTTATCCGACTTTTCTCTATGATGTAAGGTATTTTTTTCTTGGACGTTTGTCCTGAAGCTTTTCATACTCCTGACATGAGACTAATAAGGTAGCTAATTTTCACCATTTCTTAGACATAAATACTAGTTTTCTTTTTTTCTAGTCTAGCTTAGTCCCTGTTATCTCTTCCTTTTTATCCTCAGTTTATGAGATTACTAAAATACAGAGTTGCTTCATCACGCTGACTTTCAGTGTTTCCTGGATGGAACTGGCTCTTCAGTAGTTAGACTGGTACCTAGTCCATCATGTTTCTGTTACTTCTGTAACGTCCAGTTTC
>NW_008824243.1:4793601-4799969 GCF_000699105.1 Pygoscelis adeliae
TGTTGCCCAAGATTCTTGCATTAGTGCACAAATACTTTGGTTGTTCCTAACTAACCATTCACAGTTTCTTAGCTGAATTAATTCCTGCACTACCTGCATCACCAGTCTATCAGCATTACTGTTTTCCTTCCCTGCTCCCCATCCCCCTGTATTCTATTAACTTTTGAGTTTCACTGTGAGACTTCCCAGTCACTACCTACTCATTTTATCCTCTCTGCTGTACCTGGGAAGAGGCATGAAGCTTTGAAACTTTAATGTTGCTTTCAGTAAATGTTGTTTTTATCAAGTCCTATATCGTGATTTAATGTAGTTGACAGAGTTTGGGATAAATGTACCTGTTTCACACATGCTACACTTGATAACTATTAATGGAAAGGTTACTTCCCAGACAATATGGAATTCCTGGTGTTTGTGCAAGGAAGGTTGTCAGTACTTTTAAATCCCTTAAGGGTGGTTGAGGTCATACTCCTCCTTCTTCCCACATCCAGGAATTAAAAAATGATCAAGTGCTTTGTCAGCATAATGTAGTCCTCGCAAGTCAGACTTTGGTGCCCACACAGACATCAGCTATGCGTAGGTGTAGAGTTGTGAGCAGAGTATGATTGTGGTGGAGCAGAAAGAGGAGAAGAGAGCAGGACAAGACGCTTACACTACTGTCCTTTCTGCCAGTAGTTGCCATCTTTTGCCTGTGAATCTCTGGATTTGCTTTAGAAGAACAAAATGACAGCTGAAACATGATGATGTGGTTGGCATCTATCACCTCTTGATTTCATAGGACCTATCTGCCACATTGCAACACAAAAGGACTTGAAATGGCAGAGGGACTTAAAAAAAAATAAAAGGCTGGTAGGGTTGGGATTAGATTAAATTTAGTCTGTTGTGCTGAAATCTCCCTTTGTGAGCAAGCAGCAGGGAAGGTGGTGAGGATTTAGGCCTCAGGAATAGTCATTTAATTACTGATTACCACCAATCACTTTCCCAAATTCCTTTCCTCATCTATTGGAACAGTTTTATTTATCAGGCAGCTGTCCATGGAGATTTCTGTGTAGAAAATGCCTGGAACTCTTGAACCCTGGATCTGAGTAGTTCCATGGATATTCACAGATGAGATGCTGGACTTTTTAATGCCAATGTAAGTTTTGTTAATGACTTGCTAAAGTCAGGATTTCACTTACGTTTACATATGTGTTGGACTTTCTTCTGATGGTACTCTGAGGGTGGGAAAGAATTTGATTGTTTATCTAAAATGGTGCTGAATGGATCTCAGACTGATCCAGTGCTGCATTTGGATTCACTTTCACAAGGAACAATACGGAACGAAACTCTTGAATTTTATTTTTTTTTCAGTTGAAATAGAAGTCTTGAAAGCCCCCCCATTTTACTGTTTCATGTGAGGGAAGGGCTGGCAACTTCATGTTTTCTCAACTGAAGCAAGTTACCAGATTCTGAATATGCTACAATATATCAGGACTGCTATAGATAATAATGCAGTCATTATCAAAGGTATGCTGCAAGGCATCATGGACTGACATTTTCAAATTGCCATGTAAATCTGCCTGACACAGCTTTAAAAGAAATAAAACAAGTCTGAAAGGTCCAGTGTTTAGTCTAAAAACACACATGGCTGTGGTTGCTGTTTTAGCCTATGTGGGCTAACCATGGAAGCCTTTTGTCAGCTCTCTGGCCTGCTGAGTGGTGTCAGCTTGACTTGTGTGTTAATTTGCTGACTTTTTGGTTTGATGCTTTCCGTTAAAATTCTCATAAAGAGCCTGTGTGTTTTTGCTTTATTTAGCAGCTTTCCCTATCTAAATGCTCTTCCAAACACCACCCTTGGTGTCACTGAAACTAAGAGAAAGCGCTTTCAACATTTATTCACTGTTGGAATCATTTATTCGCCATTTATATGATACTGAAAAGATGGAGGCAGATGGAGAGCCTTGCAAAGTGATGATATAACCAAGCGCTGCAGAGAAGAAACACAGTGGCAGTCTTACAAGATCTTTCCCTTATGGAAAAATACTGAATAAAATGATCAGTGGTGTAAGCCATGAACCACCTAGCATCAGCTCAGCCTAGTGCCTTCCTGGCACCAAAGCTTGTCCTGTTTAAATTAAAGGATCCTTCTTACTCCATCTCACCCGTCCCTGCTCTTTAGGTCTGGTTTGCTTGAGGAAGATGACCCTTTACTGGCAGAGGCTGCCAGGAACCAGGAAACAGCCCTGGACTGGATCTCAGTCCAGACTTGCAATTAGAACGGTGTTTTGACACCATTTTTCCTTCTGTGTTGATGGTATGTGTGATCGCCTGTGATGATTTTCTTGGGGCAGATAAGGTACTATGGACCTTCCTCCCTGGAACAGATCACTTCTAAAATATAAATTGATTGAGCAGTTTAGCTGTCACTTTAATGTTGGATAGAATAACTGCTAATTCTCTAGTGTTTGTGCGGCCTGAATGACTCCCCTAATGCTCTTCTATTAAGGAGACATCTACAGGCCAATGTATGGGCACCGGGGTGTTTATTTTCAAATAATGTGTGAAATCATGCTATGCTTACTGCATCTCAGAAAGAGTCACGGCTTGGAAGTGTCCATTCCAAGAACAGCTCCAGAAAACAGTTCCTTGAATCACTAACATTATCTCTATCTTTTGAGTCAACACTGAAAAAAATGCACCCTCAGGAAGCAGCTGCAGGGTGTAGGTTTGGTGTAAGGTAAAAGGCTCACAAATTCCCGTTGGACTTTTGATAAAAATAGAAAGATCAACCATTGTTTAGAAGTAGTCGTCAAGCATTATTTCCCTAGCTTAAATGAATGTCCCTCTATGTCTGAAAACAAAAAATGGTATTACCCTTTATGTCAGCATCTGTTGTGTATTGTTAAATACCTGCCATACCACATACCTTAAGCCACAGTTCATGGATGAAGTAAGTCTTTGTCGTGACCTGTTGCTGCAGCTTGAAGCTCCCAGTGATTGCAGTGAAGCTAGGATCAGGCCCATAGTGGAGAGAGCCTCTAAAGTTCTCTATAACCCATGCACTATAATTTAAAAATATCTAGGTTTATATTTGCCACCACTGAATGCTGTGTCCTGTTTTCTTTTCCACAGGCAGAGTCACCCCAGAACAGCTCAGCTCATACATTCAGCTTTTCAGAAATAATCTCAAAGCTTTGGAGAACCATTGTGGTCTTCTACAGCTTGTGCTGGCCACGGTCCAGACTTTGAAACACCCCCAGACTTCCAAATGGGACAACTTCCTTGCCTTTGAGAGATTACTTCTGCAGGTACATATTATATGAATTTATTTCACCTAAGTAAAATGTTTTACATAATTTTTGAATTCTCATTGAATTCTGTAGCTTGTATTTTTTATGAAGAAGTATATTGGATGTCTTGCTAAAAAGCTGTTCCTTATTGCCAAACTGGTAAAAGGAATGAGAACCTACATAGTTAATCTCTTACAGTTTTGTTTAAGAATAATTTTATAAACAAAAGGGTAGACATTAAAGGTGAAGTACATAAATAATCTGAATTGGGTGATGCTTTTACATCTATGTGAAATTTCAAGATGATATAACTTTTAGCATTGGATAGGATTATTGTTGTTGTTGTTGTTGTTATCGCTACCAGTGTGAAGATGCTTCTTGAGGTAACATGCCGAATTAAATGCAGAGAGGACTTTGTTACTATGTGAGTGTAAAACTTGTGTAATTTACTGAGCAGATGAAAGCATAGTAGGAAATTCCATGCACCGAGAGAGTGAGGTTTCTCTTGCTCACAGCTGTCATCTACCCTCAGCTTTTCCCACCACCACGCTTTTTAACGGCATCCTGTTGGTGACCACAGTATTATTTACATACCATTTTGTATCACACTTGGATTTCTCTCAGGAAATGAAGAGTTAGTGGTATATTGAACTCTATCCTACTAACCTTTGGAGATGTACCAAACAAAGGAGGAGTTTTTCTAAGAACTAATAGAGTTAATTTCTGCTGAAATTCAGGGAAAGCTCAAAATTTTCCTCCCTGTGCTGTCTCTTCCACCATTGTGTTGTTTTTAGAGGAACCATCTTCTGAAATCCTAGCAAGAGGCAAGTCTTCATGAGCTAACTTATAATGAAGTCAGAGTCAGCCTTAAATGCGTGAAGTGTGTAGTGTGGACCTCAACTAAAACCAGGTACTTCTTTTGTAAAAATTAGCTGTCTTGGTCTAGATGTTGAAAACAAACCAACAACCTGCCTCTCCCCATGATCTCTGGCAGCAGGACATAACCTCTGGTCCTTTGAGAAGACTCAGCCCATACTTCATAGCTTTGTAGTCAATGAATTTCTGCGACATTTGGGGGGCAAAAAATGCAAAACTTAAATAGTAGCAATTTAATTTAATTGCTACTAAGTTAATTTTAAAAACTATTCTCTCTTGGTAAGACTGAAATATTTTTGAATAGCATAGCCAGCCTTCTTTCTCTAGTTACGAAACAAACAGATCTCAGGTAAAAGAACTCATTGCAGCCATTCTTTGGTTTGTCTGGACTGTAAAGCGTGGGACTGACAGCCCATAGTCCCCTTCTCTCTCCTGCAGTGACTCATGTCACAGAGCTCTTCTCAGAAGCTGGCTAAGTTCCTTCTTAAAACCAGTTCAACTTTAGAATCAAAATAAAGCTGCAAGCTCAGCGTTGTTTTCACAACAACAGACAGCTGCCTATATAAAAGCCATGCTGTAAATCATCAGGGAGTGGAAAAACAGAGGTAAGAAACAACCAAACTATATATTTCATAAAAAAGAAATGTATAACAAGTACTCTCGTAATCGTAGGTGGCTTTGGATTATACCCACTGCCTTCCACCCATCATATTTAGGTAAAATGTGTTAGCCAAAGCAAACTTTCTATGCTAACATTTGTAACCATTCCTTAAGCACATACTCATTTTCAGTAGTTCAAACAACAATTATTTTGAATTACACAATCTGTACAGCATGTATCCTTTTACTGACTCTATTTTGAAGACAGACTCTGACATGCATTATCTGCTTCTGAGCACATGGCCTGTCTCTGATCTGTTGACAGGGTTTTGTAGGAAGAGCAAAATACTGAGAGACCCAGAAGACATCAGAGATATTTTTATTTTAAAAAATCAATTAGGACATTACATTGTGAATGGTTGGTACATAGCACTCTGCACTAAATTTGATGCCATGATAGTTTATTTCAGCAGTACTACTGAGAAATTCTTTAGCGTAATTATTATGTTTCAGCTATTTTAAAATAATAAATCTTAAAAAATCCTCAATAAAAAGTAATTGTTTCAACATGAAAGTAGTATTGTTACTATCCTATTTTGGAACCACATAGAAGACAACTGTTTGTAAAAGATCTACTGGGAGTAATATTATTAGACTCGGACAACGTAGGAATTCTAGATTTTTCACTGATGGATGCACGTCAGACTCCAGCTGATGCCAAAGGAGATAACCCAGTATAAACAGCTGGTGTTAGAATTCTCAGATTTCCCAAAAAAATAAATATTCACAGTTTTGGAATTTCTCTCATTACTGGATCTCTCTGATGGATCTCATGATTCTCTGCTAAGTCTACTTTGTGCTTTTCAGAAAAACCACATTGTTGACATGAAACCTTTAGTCTAACTCTTACATTGAATAAGCTCTTCCATTTTTCTTCCTCTCTTTACTCCTTGATTCACTCCTTTCAGTTGATGTTGCAAGTACTCAATTCTAAAAATGGCCTAGTAGAGGTAGAAAGCAGCCCACTTCCACTGTTTTATCATAATTAAAGGTCTGTAACTACCTTTTTCAGACCTGTGTTGTCTCAGTAAGTTTTTTGTGTCTCCAGCAAGGAAGTTTGGTTTTGACTAGAAGTCCGCTGAAAGTCAGTGCAGCTGCATACTTACTACAGAGTTGTCCTCTCCTTAACTCGGATGGATGAATGGTCTGAGAGCGAAACTGGATTTTGATGGGATCATGGCCTTGACCTCAAAGGAAAGAGGATCGTGTGCTGGGTTAAGAGTAATGCATCAGAATAATTCATCTTGTCGATCAAAGTTTTCTGTGTTCTGCTGCTCTACCTCTGCACATGATGGAGCTTTTACTACCAAGAAGTTTTAAATGCTTTGTGAATTGAAACAGCATATCCTATTTACCAAGGAGATATCCCACCCCATCGTATTTTCCTTCTCTTGAGGTCCTCTTTCTATTTTTCTAATTCTGACCATCCATAAAACTGATAGGTGGGAAGGGGAACACAAGCTAAATGCTGCGTCACGTTGCCTGCAACACCCCAGTACTCCTCATGTGACTGCATTGTTTTCCTTCAAGTGAGGATTTAAAATTTAGGGAGGTAACAGAAAGTAG
>NW_008824243.1:4799993-4817291 GCF_000699105.1 Pygoscelis adeliae
ACATACTTTTCAGCTCTGTTTAGCTATATTCCCTGTTCTCCTCAAATTTATGACTTTCATAGAGGTTTCTTAAGCAGCAGAGGCCCATGAAATACAAAAACACAAGAGGAGGAGCTTTCTCCAGAGTTTAAACAAAATGTGACACTGTGAGAGAGAAAATATTTTTGTTGTCTTTAACATATACTACTCATATATTCACTGAGCAGGGATTTCTGCCTCCGAATTCAGTTTATAAATACCCAGCAGCAGTAGACAGTGTGAATGGGGGCATAATGTGCCCCAAGGGAAAGTGCAGTTGCTCTGTGAAGGGTACTGCTCTGAAATTCCCCAGGTTGGATGCTACCTCTTAGAATTGGCTGCATCCTTCTGGCATAATCCTGCTCTCAAGATTTAAGAGTAAAGTACTTCTCATACTGAGTAGTAGTCTGTTTTATGAATAGCCCCATCCAATTAAATCGCAAGGTTGAGGTTTATTCAGTGCAAGCAAGTTTATCAGACCGAGTTTCTAAAATAGCATATGGAGTACTTGAAATGCATTTCCCCCCAAAGAAAACAGACATTTTCCAACCAATTTAAAATTCTGCTGCTATACTTTGGAGTGAGACAGAAGAGGAGGGGGTAGGATTTAAGTTGATTCCAAGTTTCTGTAGGTTGCCATGAGCAAAGATGTTGCCGCGTTAAAAAGTTTACTCTTAGTACAGTCATTCCTGTGTGGCAGCAAACTCTGGCAACAGTTTTATCAGTTGGCACTGCATGGCAGCTAAAGGTCCATTCCATCTTGTCCTCAGCTAATTTTCTCCTGCACATTTTTAAATGCAAACCTTTCTGCTAAACTGAGTGGATTTAAAATGCTAGATCCTGTGTATACGGTGTTTGGATCCCATGGTAGAAAGTTCCCAGTGTAGATGCCTTCCCGTAACATACAATGACTAGTAATAACTCAAAGAAGAATCTCTTCCACAATATTATTGGTATTTCTTGCTTTATTCCTTAAAAACAACTCATACTTTATTAGGCAGTTTTTTGCAGCAGGACTGTTGAAAGTAAACAGCTATTTTGACCTCCCCCAAAAAGGGGAGGGGGGGTGTTTCTTCTTTAGGATGAGGACATTCTCTTCTTTTTTGAGATCTCTGGGCTAAACTTAAACAAATGTACCAGTACTGTTGTCTTAAAATAACCGCATTGCCCAAAGTAAGGAAATCTGAAAAATTACTAAATTCATTATTATTACTATTATAGTGTTGGGGAGGGGATTTCAAATTCTTGGGGCTTTTTTATGGCACAAAGTTTTGCACCTGCTGACCAGCATTTCACAGTTCACTGGGAAATTGGACAGCTTCAGCATTGACCTAGAAGCCATGATGCTACCATTGAATGGCAGTACTGTCAAAGTTTTGTTTTGTGATGCTGATTAACGTCACATAATCCCAAGAGTAGTTGGAATTAAAGATCATACAAAAAAAAATCAAACCAAAAAAACCCAAAAACAACAAACCCACAAAAACAAGCCTAAACCAAAAATCCCCAACGCATTCACAGTTTCATTCTACAGATGAAAAACTAGAGTGTAAACTGGGGACTATATTGTTCTGGTTGGCTATAATTAGCTTTATGATGCATATCCAGCTAAAAATCATTTCAGCTTTCACGTATTTGAATTGTCTGACTTCTCAGACTTAAAGCCCCTTGAATTGGGACCAAGTCCCCTCTGAGCTTTTACCCCTTTCATGTCCTGCACTTGTCTATGAGGTAAGTGCTTTGCTGATTGGGCCAGTGCTCCCACACATAGCATCTCCCAGCTATGGCATCAGAAATGTCATCAGTGAATATGGAAATGGCATGTTTCTAGCAGATATTGAGGACAGCTATTCAACTGACGTGACAATGTGTACCACCACCTCACACACATTGTCCTATTGCTCTTGGATTTGAGCTCATGATCAGCCTACCTAGCTCAATAGTGTGTTACTGCTATACTTCTAGTCTCTGCCAAGAACGTACAGGTGGGCACTGCACATCATCTTGACTGCTTAGAAAAACAAATACAGTGCTGTAATGCCAATTAGCAAGCAAAGATAGATCTTACAAGATGGGCTGCCATCTATCTATAAATCAAAGTTGTCATTATGTGTGAATTCAATATAGAATACGTGAAGTATGTATCAAAGTCATTACCTTCTAAAGGTAACTTATCTGTTTTCAAAGGATGACTTGGTCAATTTTTAAATTTTACAGATTCTTTTCCATTCTTCTTTTTTCAAAGCTTGGCTATTGTAGGAAAGAGAACACTGTAATGTTTTAGCAAAAATATCTGGAGTTTTTAGTGGCTCCTGATAGTAAGTAGGTCAAATACTCTGATGTGGAAGCTGTGTACACATACTTACATGGAGAGCTCCTGACAGTATAGCATATTTATGTTTAAATTTCCAAATACTAATTAGTTGTGTTTTATTTTAGTTCTATTTTCTCATTTTGGGGCTGTAAAATTTGTCAGAAGACAGATTTTTTTTTTGTCCTTGGTGTCTTGAGAAACAGAAAATATAGACATGTTTTTAAGAGAAACAGAAACTTCATGCCAGATGGTCATTCCAATGTTTTTATTTTTCTGTTGGTGGAAAGTGGTTATGAGGTTAATAAAATGACATCATTCTTTCTTCTATGAATATTAGAGTGCAAACTCACAAAAAAAGAAGTGGAAAAACTGCAATACGGCTGAATGTTTTACATTGTCGTTAATGTTTCAGTAGCAAGATCTAGTGGCTTGGGTGTTGATAACCATTCCATCCTGTGCTGTGACTCTCTACCATTTTTACAAATGCAGGGTACACATGACTCATTACTTAATCAAGGATGACATTATTATTTCTTTGCACTTTTGGCCATTGCAGAACATGGTAGGCGTTGTTCACATATGCATGCCTGCACAGGACCCGTGCCAATAAATTTGGAAACTGTAAGACACTAGCTTGCAGGCTTTCCCTGCCTAGAACTCACTGTAGCTTTCAGACCTCTCGACTTTTCTGTAGGGTACAGTAGTTACTAGGTGGCATTTATTCACTCTAAACTGGTGTAGACCGAAAGCTTAAGCACGGGCTTCAGGGCTGCCAAAGCAAGCAGTTTGATACAAAGCAGTGAGGAAATAGAAAAGCTTTTGGAGTAAGTCCTCTTGCTCTGCAAGAATAATTCATAGTTCAGCTGTAGTGAGACCTTTATTTCTACATAGAATAGATTAAGATCAGTGGCATTCCTTGTTGTTATTATTTATATTGCTCTAGTCTACATGTAATTTATAATTATGTAGCTCAGCGCAATAAATTGTCTTTTCGGTGGCTTACGATGTTGATCGATAAATCTTTTTAGAAGAGATATTGCAACAGTATTTGGAAAGAGGACCCATGATGTTAGCTGCCTGTAATTAGAGATGTTATATTAAAAAAAAATATCTTGAAATTAGATCAGTCACTTTTCAACATGAAGTTACATATGGAATAAATTGTCTTGGTGGGAGTCTTGCATGATACCATGTTGATTGCAAAGGTCATCCTCTGGAATTTGGTACCTTTTGGATGAGATTGCAGTTTGGACACTAGAGAATCAAATGTAATTTGTTGATGACTTCTGAAGAGAAAATAGTCCTGCAGCAATCACTTGCTTAAGCTTCCAAATTATTTACAGTAAGTTCTTATTTAACCATCTGTTTGTTAGGCTTGCTCCCTTTAAACTGGGAGTAATTTCCAGAACATGTAAACCCATTTGGATTCTGCCTTTACACATGTGATATTTTTAACTTTGCAAGTATTTATTCTACATAAAATTTATGTTAAATTTCATGGCCTTGCTTAAAAACTGGTGTATACAAGCCCTGAAATAGTGTTGCTTCTTGTCACCTGCCTCACATGGTCTCAGTTAATTTATTTTGCTTGCTTAATGCCTCTTATGTTCATGATACCTTAAGTTGGTTTTAACAAGTATTCAGTTGTGTTTATGTGTTTTCTATACGTTTGTATAAAACAGAGCCCTAAACTGCTGGGCACACCTCAGTGCTACAGCAATACAGGTAAAACAGTGGCCTAAACTTGTGAAAGCGATGAGTTGTTTTGAGTGTGTTTGGTTTTGTGCACCACCTGTGATAGTCCACAGCGGAGGAGCTTGTTGGTTACAATTCATATTCCATGTTCTCAGGGAGCTCGGTTATGGACCATTTCCCAGGTTTGACATGCCAGAATTAAGACATTACAACTAGTTTTGCTCAGAAAAACATATATGTGTGTGTATTAAAAAAAACCCCAACATTCTAGTCTATATATGTGTATATATAATTATTCTAGTCAAACTAATTTTCTGTGAGTAAAATGTTCGTCAGACTACTTTGAAAGCAAAATAAAATACAGGTAGGGATTGTTTTAACATTAACATTAAATAAATCATTTAAGAGTGAACAGAAGCTGTATTTCTACTGACAATTTATTAATCTGTTGAAAGAAAACTGTTTTAAATTTTGCTAACTCTGGCTGACAAGGGGTTAAAATATCTTAAGTGGGGTTACCATATCACATGGGAGTTAAGAGTATCTTTTTGTATTCTTGTCAAAGAAATGTGTTTGCCTTTGGTCTGAAAAATTGCAAAGTATAGCCATTGTGACTCTCATTTAAAAAGCCAAGACTTCCCTCCCTCATCTTCTGAAAGAGCAAATATTTTGTATCCAGATAGGAGTCACGTAGGGCCTCTAAAATGAGTACTTAATAAAGAAACGGCTTTCTTAAATGAACAAATGTCCACATCAATAAAATTTAAAAAGCCTTGTGGGAAGAAGAGGCTAAACATATTAAATCAATGGGAACTGTTAAATTAATTCTATGTACAAAACCAAAATACTTGCTGTAAATAAAAGAATCCTAACGTATAAATGATTGTAATGGGAGCCAGCTCTTGGGGAGGAAAAAAAAGGCAAAACCCCACTACCACCCCCTCCATACGCACACGTCATTTAGTTAGAAGTTTAAACAATTAATAGTTTTTTCTTGCCAGTTTTCGTTGGAGATGCATTTTGAAATTACATGGCAGTTGATATCTGGTTAGGCCATGTTCCAGAGGGACAGCACGATTCTCAATTTCCTACGAACACTTGTGACCAGCAATAGCCGGAGCCCTTCACCAGCCCCGGGGAATCCCTGTGCAGAGGGATAGTATTAACAACACTGAATGAGTCACTGTTTACTCTTACACAGATAATTGTGCTCCAAGAGGCAAAGCTTCTGTTGTACTCCCGGCAAGTGCTTGCTTTGCTGCATGTGTTGCTCCACTGAGAGAGAGTTGCGTACTGCCCGATTTATGTTAGTGGCAGGATCTGCTTTCCAGTCCCTAACTTCTTAAGGAGATTGTTGTCACCCTCACCAAAAAATTTATCTTATTTCTTTTTGTTACTACTTGCATGGGTCAGGCTGAGTAGTGAAATGTATTTTAAAAAAAGCACTCTTTCAAAAACATGAGAAATGTCTCCAATGGACTGGGCAAATCTCTTGGCTTATTAACCTGCAGAAAAATGGCATGCACTATTTCAGATCTAACAAAGTGTAAGAGTCAAGCTCTCTTGGCAGCAGCCTCTTATAGCGTATATCGGGGGGCAGGGACCTGTAAGCGATGTCTTTTTAGGTATGACTTTAATGGTCACAGGTAGGCAGTGCAACAGTGCAGATTCCCTTAGTCCATCTTTTTGCCTCTTAACAACAGAAATCCCATTAGCAATGCCCATTTGTCAGCCTTCTGATGGACAAGTTAATTGGCAGGATTTTGCTGAGTACTGAATCAAGTGTGTTATTGTGGTGTTTAGTCTCTACTAATAAGCTCATTAATTTGGTGTTACTTGTGTGTTACTGGACAGGCAAAGTGGTATATGAATGGAGATGGGGAGGTAGGCGGCTCCATCTGTGCCCTAGCATTTTATTTTCTGTCCATTTTGTTCATTACAATACCCATGTTTTCTGATAAAAAGATGTTTGGTGTATTTTTTTGGATGCTTTCAGTCAAGATGGTTCACTGAGCTTGTCATTGTCCAGGTTAGAAAGGCAGGGTTTTTTTTAAGATGATACATAGATAATGCATCATCTTCGGTTTCTTAGCTAATAATCCTAACTGGATTTTGCCTCTGCTATAGGTTCGGAGCAGGACTGCATTTACCTTTGGGTTTTGTCTGCTTTCACTAATTATATTATAGTTTTTAAGGAAATGAGCATTGCCTTATTTTTACAGTCCATATGTTGTCCCTAGGTAAGATTCCAGGTACTGCTGTAATAATAATGAAATCAGTACCACAGAGCACAGCACCTAGTGAGAGTTTTACTCATAGGAACTACTTATCATTGTTGTTGTTAGCTCAAAGGCGGTAAAACACCTATCAAATCTCTTATCTGCAAAGCAGTTTGGTAGTGCCAGCACTGTATCTCTGGTTTTGAGTGTGATTATATTAGTCTGTCAGCTTAGTTTTCCTCATTTTTTGGAGAATGTTTCCTACAGACTGGCAAGGAGAAAGCGGAGAAACAACACAACTGAAAATTAATGAAAACTTTACTGTGGGCGATATCCAAAATTAACAGTGGGGCTGCCACGTTGCATTCCCTCTGTCTCCCCACCTTAATGAGTTGCATATTTCCCTGTCCCTGGCCCACACACTTCCTTGGATCGCAGACATTTCTGGGCACAGGGTACATGCACAGACATACAGGTGCACGCTGAACTGCTCTTTCCCACAGTCTGGGTTGTCTGGGCGTTAGTCAGCCCCAACCTGGAAAGCAGATAGTCCCACTGGCACAATACCGATCCCTAGCTGTAAGCCTAGCCTCTCCATTTGTCTTGTGTCCCACAGAATATGCTAAGGGATTTTTGTCCCAACAAAAAAATAAACTCTGGTGGGTCTTGATGTGCTTCTGCAAACGTGTCTTTATGACTGCTGCCTTCAAATCACAGCTCTTAACCTCTGTCTGCATCATCTGTTCTTGGTCGTGAAGCTGTTTAAAGGCACAACTGTGCTCAGACTCTGAGGCTAACATTTTTTCCCAAAACCATTATTTTCAGTAGGAAAGTAAGTATATTCTTAATTTGGTTTTGCTTACTCGATGGAAAACAAGGTGGTGTTATTTTTCTGAGTTGTCAGGCCAGCCAAGATCGGGGTGGTCTACGACTTAACTACTTTTCCTAACTTAAGATTTTATCTTTTACCTGGTGAAATTGAACCTGCAGTGAGTTAGAGAACTCTCAACACTCTACCTTGTTCTTGGCCATGTTTTCAGTGAAAGAGGGTTATGTCGCGTCCCCTTCTCCACCCCCAAAGGAAAGAGACACAAAGAGACAGTCCTATACAAGAAGTTGATTGGCACTCAGTCCAGCTGTGGAGCCGTGGTAGATTTTCATTTGTTACAAATTATGGTACCATTGTTTGTAGATGTATAGACTTGCTTGATATATCCTTTGCTTACTTCCAGTAGAGAAGGCAGGCTCAGCTCTCCTTGTCTAGGTCAGAAAAACAGGTCCTGTTTGAAGACAACATGCTGACTCAGCCAACAAAATCTTAGTGGAATCTTACCTCTGCAGTAGGTCATGAAGAATCATTTTTAAAATAAAATCTGGCTTGTCAGAGGTCTGCCTGTGTAGTAGTCATTGCCTTGCGTCCTCGTGGAGATGACCAGTTACCTCTGCTTAAACAAAGTTGTAACTCTAACTCACACCTCTTGGAGAGGTGTAAAATATTAGGATTTAATCAAAATGGTTACTACCACCTCTTCTATCCCACAGGTATGTGTAACAGACAAATGACTCAATACTAGTAGCTGTTTCCTACATGTTCCTGAAGTTTCCTGGAAAATAGAGATTTTTTTTAGAGCCATTTTCTCTCTTTAGATTTTCTCCAGTTCGTGTCTCTTCAGCTAAGTTACTTTTTATTGCCATGAAGTTTCTCTAGGGACTTTCTCGATCTAAGAAGATACCTTTTTGGAAGCCTGCCTGTTTCACCTCATGACACCATATTTGGGTACAAGAACATTAAAGTCAGCATACTGTGGGCCTGACAAAAGTGGATTTATGCTGGAAGCTGCCTGCTGGCTGTGGTGTTCCCAGCTCGGCGTGGAGCAGCGTGAGGGTGAGGGCTGATACAAGACACACTGGTGTAACAAGAGTGCTTCCTTCTCATTTGCCCTCCACCTCCCCCCAAAAAGCAAAAGGAAATACTTGTTCCATACCTAGAAATGACCTGCATTTACCTAGTCTCAGGCTTCTGTAGCATTGTTTTCTCTGTGTTTACTCTTTCATGTATTCAGAATGCTTTGTTAATTAAAAATGTAGTCGGCACAGGAGGAAAAATGAAATTTCTCTCTGGATGTCATGTGTCCCGTGTCCCCCCCCCCCCCCCCCATCCTAGGGTGTTTGCCTTTGTGTGCCTTTAAAACAAATAGCATATGGTTCTGTGAGTGTTCCTATAATTCAAAGTAGTCATGTTGCCTGCAGAAATGAAGGGCACCGCACACACCTAAAACTTGTACAGTATTTTCTAATGAAATAAGACAGCCCGTTTGTGCAGCTGTGTCTAATAAGGCATGAATACAGTTAACTGCTATTTACCTCCTCACACTCTGTTTGTTTGGAGTAGAGAAATGCTGTACATTCACATTAGGCAATTCAGTATAGAAATCTAACTTGGACTATTGATGGGAAGTATTTCATAATTTTGTAGCAGGTTAAAACATATGGTTGTAGTTAGATAAATAAATGGCTTAGTCCATAAACCACTGCCATTCAGCACAACTGTCGGGTTGATGTAGGTTTATGCTTCAGGAGAGTAAAATGTAGGTAACGGATAAGTAATAAATGATAGTCTGGGTCTCTGCCTGGGGAAGGGAAAAGTTTCAAATTCTTTTTAACGAGGGCATTAGTAAGAGAAGAGGAAAAGGTAATGTGCCAGAGATGAGAAACTCTCCAAATATGACTTAATTCTATCCATCAGTTTCTCTTCTGGTATTTCTTCCCTACCCATCCCCAAGTTTAGGGAAGTGAAATAGCTGCTAAGCCGTAGGCAGCAAAGGATTCAGACATACTCCATAGTTTCATCTGACTTACCCTTGCATAGTAGTGCTGCCTTTCCTGAACGGAGCAGAAGGGGCGTTCTCCAATAAAAATAAGGAACATTTTCTTTAAGTTTTTTAAAATGTCTCTGGTTTTCTCTGAATTTCTTAACCCAGTATTAGAATCATAGAATCATAGAATCATTAAGGTTGGAAGAGACCTCCAAGATCATCGAGTCCAACCGTCACATGATTTGGTAATTTGCACAATTCTTCTGCAACACAGGAACAAAGATAACACAGTTAAATTTGGGAAGATGTAGGCACAGTATTAAGTGAGGTTATCAAATGCTGTAGCTATTAAATATATCTGCTCAGAATATTGTCTTTTAGTTGTCAATAGGATTTGTTTTGGTCCTGTTTGGTTTTGAAAGTACATTTTTAAAAAGCATTCATTCTTAAATGTGTTTTAACAGGTACAGTTATGAGAAAACTCTGAAAGTCTACTAGCAGAATAAAAAAAATAAAAAGCTAAAATTCTTGGTATCATATACCATTACCTAGAGTTCATTATCTGTAATGGACACTAGCCTTAGCTGGGCGTAAGTTTTCTGATTGTGACTATATGATACATAGGAATGCATTTCAAAATGTACGTTCTTGTACCAAAAGCCAAGTGAAAAGCTCTATTAACCTTCTCACTTGTCTTAATTGAATTATCCTGCCTCCCCTCTGCGTAGGTTTTTCCCTAGACTGTAGATGGATTTTCTGTCCAGGTTATTTCATTTCTGGAATTACTCAAAAAATAGTCGGTACTCATGGAGTCAATACACAACACTCAAGCACCCTGTATTCCACAGGAGTTCTGGAGAGCTTTAGAACAACTCAGGTAACACCTTCTGTGTCCCCTTATCTACTGTTTCTCCAAGCTTGTCTTGGTGAGAGGTGGCCTTTTGCCAGAATTATTGGAAAATTGATGCTTCCTCTCCTGTGTCCCCTGGAAAAAAAGGCTGTTTGAGAATCTACCTACTGGAGGAAAATGGTTCGCTGCATCTTTTCATTGCATCTACAGAGATGGCAGCAGATACACAAAAGACGTAAACTGCTGCTACTTCAAGG
Source organism: Pygoscelis adeliae (assembly GCF_000699105.1). Lineage (NCBI taxonomy): Eukaryota > Metazoa > Chordata > Aves > Sphenisciformes > Spheniscidae > Pygoscelis > Pygoscelis adeliae. The sequence goes on from NW_008824243.1 coordinate 4,810,163, forward strand.
GAGTGTCAGTCACTGACGTACACAAAGTTTTGTATTGTCTAAATACTTCATCTGCATTACTTTCATCTGCTTGTTTGCTGCAGAGAAGAGGTTGAATGTACTAAAGGCGCATGTGCCAACATTTAATTGATAGGGGTCTGACTGCACCCATTGGCAACAAATGTGTAGATTGGGAAGCCACCATCATTTCAGGGGACATCATAGTGGAGAAGTCTATTAGCAGGATGCAAAACTGCAATGTTTTGCTTCAGGTTCTGATTTCACCCAGTTTTTGCAGCTACACGGCATGAAACTTTTTCTGTATGAATCCAACCTGTGTAAGGCTATTAGTTTGAACTCCAAATATCAGCATCTGCAAATGGTTGGGTTGCCTCTGTGAAATTAATTGTTTCCTAGCCTATCACTGTGTGCATTTGTGTTTTATCCATAGTCTGAGCAAGATCTCTATTAGAAGTGATCACTACTGGAAAATAAACAATTTCTTTAGTATCTGACAGGAGAAGTAAAGATAAGCATGGAGTAGTGTGCACTTTTCCATCCTGCTTCCCTTCTGTAAGTCAAAGAGGATACGCAGTTCTAAGACATCAGTAGAGCACTCTTGCTGGCTGCTAGTTATTTTGTCCTTTTCCTGCATGTGCTGTTCATAGGAGTTTGATTTTCATAAGATATGTAGAGGCAGAGGATACCTGTAAATCTTTTAACTCTTAAATGTTTTCACTAAGTAGCGGCATGGGAACTGAATTTTGTATTTAAAAATACAAAAGCTAGACTGCTGTCTCACAGGGAGAGCAACGTTTTTCACGCAGATGGGCTCTCAAACGACAATGGAAACAGCACCTCATGGATGACCAGGTGACCTGTTTTTCTGTCCTGAAGAACTAAAAATAATTTACATATTTTTATTTTTAAAACATTTGCATGTCATCTTGGTGTGATTACTGGCACATGTTGTATTGATTCAACTTTATTGTCGCATTATTCTCTTGCATTCAAGGGCCACATGTGCTTCACATCTGGTGACCATTCAAGAGCCTTTTGGAAAACATCACCACGTTTTTGTTCTTAGAAATGCTTATGACAAATATCACGCTCTTGCATCTGCTTCTGCTATTGGTTGCAAATAGAATGCACTAGGCTGTGCCTACTGTCCAGTTATACCACCACCAAAGATAGCATAATATATTTCCTGTTAACCAAAGTAATTAACTGCTCGATTATTGGTCCTTGTTCCTTGCACCAGAATGACCATGCATCCTTGTTCTGGTGAATTCACAGTGGACTGTACTGGATGTGTCTCTCTTATGGCCACTCTCATTAGACTAGGCAATGTGGGAAAAAGGGACAGCAGGAAGAAAACCATTGCATTTTTAGGAATGAATAGGAACCCTCTTTTTTATAGTTACTTATGCTAAAATATAATCTTGCTTTTGAGGAGAGCATGCCTTAAAAACTGCTAGCATAGTATTCAATGTCAAAAGTCACCAATAAACTACTACTTAAAACATTCTGGAAAAAGTTGAATGTTTTCCTACAGATCTGTCAGTACTGTTCTGGTTTGGTACATTGCTCAATGCATTTCATAGTGTGACTGCATGACTATTTACCACACTTCATGACGATGACGTTGCATTTATCGTGAACCTCTCACGGTGTGAAGTATACTCATTCTGAACACCATCTGTTTAGAATATACGGTTCCCCGTACCAAATCGGTTGCATGCAAAGGAGATTGCAGTGTGTTTTTCACACATTATTTATTATGTAGGGCAAAGTTAAAAATCATAATTAGCGTCGTCTTACATTTCACCCTTAGGTGCATATAATATAAAATCTCATTTGGAGGTACCTAAAGCCAAACTCAAACCTGAAACATGTTTAGTTGGGCTTAGAATGAAGGAGAAAATATTCTCCTGACTCAATAATGAACTTCATTTCTCTTTTGGGACTTGACTTCTGACACAGAGAGAAGGCCAAAATAAAAACCAGAGTGAATGAGGGCCCCGACTTAAACCTGCTTTTAATTAAGCCTTGTAAAGAAGCTTTTCTGCTAAAACTCTCAGGTTGAAGAGTTCATGCAAAAAAACCTCCCTATGGCTTATGAACAGCCAAAGTGGGGACATTCAAACACACATTTTTGAGTAGTTTAAACCAGAAAAAAATGCAAGTGAGAAAGCCCATATTATTTGTTTAATGCAGTTTTTAGCAGGCCACTCCTTTTCCAGTTATCTTTTTTTTTTATTATTCTGTGTGTTTCAGTTTAAAACTTAATGCCGCTACAAGATGTTTTGATATTAACAAACATGAAAACTAAATTGCTTTGGTTTCCTTTTTTCCTAATTGCACATAAATCTGACCCAGTTCAGCTGGACACAGTTACAGTGCCTTAGAAATGTAATACACATTTCAAATCAGAATCCTTGCGCCAAGGCAAAGGTCAAAGTAATTTTCTTGTTTGTTTGTTTTTAAAGGGATTAAATAAATGTAGTTTTACCACAAGGAAAATGATAGTGCCCATTGCTCAAGTATGGCTTTTAAATCGACGTTTAAATGGGAGTAGACAATCCTGTCTGGAGCGGTGGCAGGGATTATTTCAGACGTAAAGGTTGCATGCTTTCTGTGCAAAGTGATGCTCATTGTGCAAGACTTATGCTAGATCACTTACACTATCAACCCCAGACAAGAGCTTACACCACACTAAAATAAAGCTGTGGCTTCAGTGACAGGCTGTAAACAAAAAGGGGTGGGATACAGTTAATGGCAGCAGTATAGCGCTAAAGAAAAATAAATAATTCCCTTTTACTTGCAACTGGCAAAGGCCCAAATCCTGAAACATCATCAATCATCCTTGATGACTAGATGAGATCATAAACCGAATGAGGAAAAATAAACTTGAATTTAACTTAAATTGTGATTGGCACAGTAAAATTAACTTTCACCCAAAAAAATGTTTTCTTCTTCCAAAACATTTCTAATTGCCGCCCTTCCCAACTTTTCCCCACCCGTTGCAGAACTTCCAAGTGCTCTTCACTCTTGGTAGATGTTATCCCTTATCCTTCCACGTCTGTTTCAGCATGTGCTTTTAGTTTTTTGTTGAGAAGCAAACTGCTTTTGCATTTCTTCCAAAAAAACATTTTAAGTGTAGTCTTCATATAAATACTGAACATCATGTTATTCATAACCTCATAATTCACCATCTACCAGCTGAATAATGTAGCAGGCATGGAAGACTGAGAAGCAAAGGATGTTATACAGACCAGGAGAGCCATTCTGACAAAAATCTGTTGGGGAAAAACTTCCTGAGAAAAATACGTGAAGTTTCTTTGTCAGTTTTTCACACATCTACAGCTTATCATGAACAAAATACACCCTTTAGGGAACAGTTATGTACTGTCAGGAAAATTGCCTTGATGTTTCAATTTTTACAGCTGTTTATATTTTGTGCCATGATTTTTTGCAAAGTTTCTGTATAATATTTCTTGTGAGAGAGGTTTGTTCCTCATGAGCTGATAGCTTTAAATATAAAAGCTAAGTTCTGTAAAGTTGGAGTTCTGGTAGAAATAATACTAAAATTCTACCAACAGTATGAAGTCCTGGGGTTGTGAAGCCAGTTTTGGAGCTGGCAAACTACATCTTTATTTAAAAGATAAAGCAACGTGTCACGAATATTGCAGTCAGGCAATGATAATTACCAATTATTTGAGAAGCATCAGACTCATGGTTGGAAGAATCGGTTTGACACTTTTTTTTTTATAAGCAATAAGCAACGAAATTTTGTAGTTTTAGATCATTGGTTTAAAGGCACTGTTACATCCTGGCTGTTCATGGCACATAGGAAATAAGTTGAGAATATCAGTCTGGTTCTTAGGGGTCTAATTGATGCCAAATTGGCAGAGATTGAGTAGGAAGGGAGCTTGGGCTACCCCCTAACCTCTTGAGCTTTTGCATACTTACTTTATCAGTTGTGTAGATAAGGGGGTTTGCTTCACCATACTATCAATCTGGCCCTTGCTTTAAGATGAAAACACTGAATTTAATTATGTAGCTGTGGGCCTGGGTTCAGCCATCCCCTGTGATACCAGAAGTGTAAAGTGAACCTCTGCTGAAAATTAGCATGTATTACTGATGACTGTTGGGAACAAACTATATGAGTGATCTTTTAGATAGATACTGTGAGAGGTTTATTTTTCCCCCCCTTAATTAAAAAAAAAAGAGGTAAAAATGCTGACTTAGATTTGCTCTTGTTATGTAGTGTTGAAATCGTGGACCGGTCATGCTGATTCTGTTTATTTATTTATTTACATAATAAGATTTTTGGGGAAAGCTATTGTAGACTGAGTTAAATTTCAGTCAGCATATGACGATGCCACATTATTTTATGTGGAGAGAACTTTGTAAGTTGAGAAGTTGTGATTTTGGAGGAATGTCTTTCGAAGGCTCACTGCTGGGTGTAGCTTACAGTACCAGAGGGATGCAGCCAAAATAGTATTTTAACTTTTTTTTCCCCCGGTTATACATGTCAATTTTTCTGGCTGTGTTGGCAGGAGGCTTGGTGTGCAGATAGATGTTTATCCCTTTATACGTGATCATGTTCATGTAATTATTCTTGCCAGAAAGTGGGTACGTAAGTACAGAGGATTTTGAGACACCCAGTGTAGATTTTGTGGATGGGGGGGGTTTGACAGTAGTTTGTGATACACTTCCCAGTGGTCAGTGCACCAGTGTTCGGATGTGAGAACCATCGGCTTTGTGGCAGTGCCCTGCTGTTGTCAGGAGAGGGAAACATGGCTGCCATGCACTAGGACCATACAGCTCTTTTAGGGCCACAGCATCCCTTGAAAGGACAGATAGTAAAGTTTAAGTGTAATGTGTCATTCCTGGGGTATGTTGTTTCAATTCTATTTTCCTAAAGTTGCCACATAAATTTCTCAAGTGGTTGGACATCGAGATTTAAAAACCTTAGAATCACAGAATCATAGAACAGTTGGGTTGGAAGGGACATCTAAAGGTCATCTAGTCCACCCCCCCTGCCGTGGGCAGGGACATCTTCAACTAGATCAGGTTGCTCAGAGCCCCGCCCAACCTGACCTTGAATGTTTCCAGCAATGGGGCATCCACCACCTCTCTGGGCAACCTGTGCCAGTGCTTCACCACCCTCAGCGTAAAAAATTTCTTCCTTCTATCTAGTCTAAATCTACCCCCCTTTAGTTTAAAGCCATTCCCCCTTGTCCTGTCGCAACAGGCCCTGCTCAACAGTTTGCCGCCATCTTTTTTATAAGCCCCCTTGAAGTACTGAAAGGCTGCAATAAGGTCTCCCCGCAGCCTTCTCTTCTCTAGGCTGAACAACCCCAACTCTCTCAGCCTGTCCTCATAGGAGAGGTGTTCCATCCCCCTGACGATTTAACAACCTTGTCTTCTAAGTTCATGGTATTTTTAGGTGAGATTGGTGGCCAGTGAAATATGTGACCTAATTTAAGGATGAGAACTAGTAGAGTGATCCTTTAGGACCAATTCTGGGTTATTTTGCAGTTGGCTTAGTATTTGCTAGTCTATGCTGCAAAGAAGGGCTAAGAAAAGAAAATGGCTCTGCTATTTCCAAGGAGAGCTGCTTACTGCTCAAAGTCAGGTCAGCTCTTGCAAATCCCACTGATACCTCGATCTCAGGATACAGGGCAAGTTTGGACATCCCAGTAGTCCCAAAAAATTCTCAGATGAAGACATGACTTTTCTCATTGTTTTGCCATTGCCATCATCAAAGTTGCCTTTGCTGTGTGGTTTCCATACTCATAGCTGCAGCTTCAAAGCCTGTTCTGAATTTCATGGCCATCCCTGTACTCTTGCTTCTGCTCTTTTCCTGATGTTGGTTGGTTGGTTGTTGTTCAGTTACCCACTAGTTAGTCTCAGGCTGAATGTTTTGCTCTTATTGTGAATTCAGCATTGCTCTGTGCAATTTAAGATGAGGATTTGCCTTTCTTACCAGGATTTTGATAGCTCCACATCAAAAGTTAGTGGATTCATGTATTTGGGAGTCTTTGGCAGATAAGGGTATGTTCTGGAAGATGAGGTGAGTAATGCACATAACCTTCAAGAATCTTCCATGAATTCAGCCTTTCAGATTAAGTGTAAGATCTTGTTGTTGCTATCATAATCCAAAAATTTAGTAAACTGTTTTTTTGGTAAAAGCAGTAAGAAGAATTAGGGGTAACTGAGAGATTTTAGAAAATTTTTCCGATTATTTTTTCTTCTGCTGCTGTTCTTTGGTAACAGCAAATATGTATTACCCATGTCCTTCAGTTTATCCACGTGTACCGAAAGGTTGCGAGTTTTAAATGATCACTAAAATAGTTAAATAATCATTCTTCTTGTTCCTCTCGTAATCCTCCAGGAATCGGGTACTGGGATGAACGATTCCAGGAGCCAGTTCTCCTGCAGGAATGAGGAATACGGATTACTGTTTTTGGAGTATTTGTCCACTCAGTGGGCTGGTTTGAGTGTCAAGATCTGGCAAAGAAATTTAGCTGGCCTTCCCCAAGGGGAGTGAAAGCCATTGAAGGCAGTGAATATAATCTAAGTAGCTTCATTTTCCTTTTCTATCGCTTCTGCCAAGGATCACCTAAGCCCTCACAAAAGTTCTGCTAAATGGAAGAAAACTGTTGCACTTAACATATACGTTTGCCTTTAGTGGCCAATGGAACGTTTGTGCCATTTAGTCACATCAGCTTTCATTTCAGACGTGAAATATATAGCGACTTCTGTTTTTTCTTCAAGGAATTCGGTTTGTCAGAGAGACATCTGGTTTATGTAAATGAGCAAGGAATTCGGTACACGAGAAGATGATTGCAAAATAGTATCTGTATGGTCTCTGCATAAGTAATTCAGCGACATTTTGTAAAAATAAACATTTGTTACTTCCATAAATGCTGCCCCCTTTTCAGTGTTCAGTGTTAATGAACCTGTTTTCCTCCTGCGAATTTAAGAAATTAAACAGGGGGGGAAAAAAAGGGGGGGGAAAGCAGCATGTTCGCACTGGTAACCTAGCAGAACGTTCGTGATGCTGGGGTAATTGCTGCAGAAGGCTGAAGTTCAGCCTGGATCAGGTTTCCAGGCGGCGGCTCCGCTCCCTCCGGCGCTC
>NW_008824243.1:4817408-4821934 GCF_000699105.1 Pygoscelis adeliae
CGGCCCGAACAGGGCAGCGGGGGCAGCATCGTGGCTGAACTCGTTTCAAATCGTGCGGGAGAGTAACGCGTGGTGCCGCGTCGGGCTGGGCGGTGACCGGTGATTTTGTTTCTGTCCCGCTCTTTTGCGTCTCTAATAAGAGATGCGCGTCCTGCGACCCAGTATATTGATGTCCGGGGGTGTGCGCTGGCTTCCCTCCAACCCAAATGTAGAGGTCTACAGGCTTTTCTTTTTTCTTTTGCGTAAAGCAAGCTAGTAATTCACCTTAATAAATTCAAAGCGCCGTTAAGCACGGAGAAACAGTTCTTGTGTCAAAGTTTAATTTATTTTTTTTTTTTTTCAATCTGGCTCTGACTCGGTCGTGTTTTATTAAAATTATTTTGGTGGCATTTCTGTTGCAAGTTTTCTGATGTGGAAAAACAAATCAAAATCCACTTATCACATGAATCATTGTTAAAGTCAGCAGCAGTCCTCTGTGTAAAATCTGCCAGTAAAAGCCGGGAGGATGGGGATTAAACCTGGAGCACATTAAATTAGTTCCAGTCTATCCCGAGCAGGCTCTGCATTGCTTGCTTAGGCAGGCAAAACGGAAACAGGCAGTTTATAACAAGGCTGGTTTAAAAACTGTGGGGTTCATTTGAAAAAGATTTATATCCCCCACTTATATAAACATTACAAATGTGGGCTGCAAGCAGGAGGCAAATCTTTATCGAAATCTCTTTAAGAGCTTTTTCATTGTGAATAAAATGGACAGCATGTACTCTTGTTTGAAGATTCGCCAATATTTGTACAATAATCTTTTCTCAATGCTCCGAGTAATTAAAATACGGCTCAGGGTAGAACAGTCAGACCACCAACCGGTAATTTGCTGTGATCTGACAAAAGTGGCGATGACTGAGGTGGCGGAGGGAAATTATTTGGAGGCAGGAGGAAAGATTGTCCTGAGACTGGTTTAGGCTTTTTTGTAGTGGTTATTTTACAAAAAGTGAAACTTCAAAGAGAAAACAACTGTGTCTAGATTTATCTCCACCACCCCACCCCCCCCCTTCCCTGGTGGATGCTGCCGTTCTTAAAACAGTAGCACACAACTTTTGTGGGTTTTGTGATCTTTGCTAGGGCCTGCAGAACTCTCTGCTGGGAAGGTCGGAATGTTTGCTCCAGTAAAACTAAGAAAGTAGTCTGGGACGTGAGGGTGCCAGCTGACGGCTGGAGTAGCTACTCATATTGTAACTTTTGGGGGTAACTTAATTGTGATGATGTTATTTTGAATGTTTATTTTTAGAAGGATTAAACATTAGTGCAGTAAAAAAAATCTATTTTTATTTTTGGGATTAACACACAATTTTATTTCTAGCTGTTGCAATACCATTTCACTTTGTTTATTTAGGGTACATGTTGTAAGAGTTGTCCAGATCCTGGATTTAACAGAAAGTGCTTTTCATATTTCATTTTGATGCTAATAAACAGTGTCTAAAAGAGCTTTGTAATACTAGTCTGCCTTCCAAAATGGGATCCAAGTCTCAGATAAATGACTTAAAGTATTTTGTGAGTTGTAACACATAACCAAGATCCTCTGGATTCTCTCATTCGAACTATGGTTTCTCATACCTCTTCTTTTTTGCTGCCGTGGTGTCTCCATACAGAATATCACTTATGCCCCAAACGTCTGATTCTCGTGTCCTGAGAGCAGACTGACAGATGGCTTGTTAGAAAAGCAGGAGCTTTCTGTGCGGCGGAGAGGGTGAAGAATTTTCTAGTAGTTGCCAAAAAAGAAATTGGTATTTTTCTGCTGTTGTAGTGGTATGCGTACACTGCAGTAGAAGCCATGTACGGTAGAGGTTGGAAGCACTCCCACCCTGAGGTGTGGGGAGCCAGATAAGAAGAATAGAAATTATATCAAAGTGCTATATTTTCTCTCTTGCAAGAGTTGTGCGAGAGAGACTGCGAGGTAGACAGACATACCCATCCTGGCTTTTGAAAAAGAAGCCCGCTAATACTGAGCTCCATCCCGTGACAGCTTGACGGCTATTGATACTCGAACTAAATAGGCTACAGCGGGTTCAGAGTGTGCCTCTGCTGGATTGGCGTCAGCGTGCCATGACTTGCAGTGTATGTGGGGGCTGCAAAGGGAATTATTTGCTGCACTGAATGTTATTACTCGTACCTGGGACTCGGCATCAGACTATCAGAGCACTTGAATTAACGCTTGGTAGCATGAAGAAGCTATCGCTGCTTACAGGTGGAGAAAAGCAAGAAGCTCGCAGTCGGACGTGGAGGTGAGTGTCGGTCTCCGGAATCTCGGTCTGACCACTGGGCCATGCCTCCTTTCTCTCCTGCTAAAAAGCACAACGGGGAACTAGAAAATATCTTGGTACCTCACCATCTAGCATGTACGATTGAATGTGGGGGGGGGGGGTTTGTTTGTTGGATTTGCTTCGTTTTTTTTTAACATTGCACAATCACCTTTTTTTCGCCTGTTATTGAAATCTGAATCGTAAGTGTTATAACTCAGCACATTTTGGTATCCTCCTGCAATAATTTTAAAAAATAGTTAATATAAAGGTACCTTAAGTCACGTCTGGGCTTATCTTTAAGGCTGGGGTTTTTTTTCTAGTTAAAATGGCATAGAATATACGTTTGCCCAGATCTTCAGAGTGAAACTTGAACATAAGAAATCCTTTCTCCATGAAGCAACTAGGAAATATATATGAAAGTAGCTGAAAACTTCTGAAGTCCTTAAATGTTTGGAATGACATGCATGATTTAAGTGTTTTTAGATATTGGGACCAGATGTCCTGTGCGCCAGTCGTCTCCCTTTGCACAAATGTGATATCATGAGGGATAGTTATGCTGACTCAGGCGTTCGGCTGAGTGGGAGGGAAATCCCAGGGGGACAGAAAGCCGGGATTGTTTTTCTAGTTGTAGCTCGTGGTGGAGAAACAGACAGGGAGGAGGTGTGGCAGGAGCAAATCCTGGCAGCCAGGATGCCCTCACATGGCCCTTGTGGCTGGCGGGGGGGGAGCAGCCTGACATCCAAGGAGCCAGCTACAAAACCTCTGCCAGTGCCACCCAGCACAGCCCGGCCCCACACGGGGACGATGGGAGCGCTGAAAGGAGCCGAAAGAGGAGAGGACTTGCTGCATGCCAGTCGTGGGAAGGGCATGTGGGCCAGGAGGCATGGAGCATCATGACTGACAAGCAGGTGTTGGGTATACTTTCTAATAACTGGCGTCCTAAAAGGTTGCATACCCATGCACAGGCATGCCCAACCCAGAGCGTGCAGTCTGTTCACCAGCACCTGTGAATACCAGTGTTGAACATTCCTACTCGGCTAAGGGGCTGAAGGAACAGCTCGTAGGCAGTCGAATTAAACTTTGCTTGAAGAGAGACCTGTTAGCTTCTAGAACAGGAAAAGATTTCCAGAGTGGGATGAGAAGATTCAAAGAAGAATGGGATTTCAGAAGTTTTTCACCGTAGCATTATCACAGTGGAAAAATAATTGCCATTTTGCTTATGCCTGTATTTCACTTGATGTTTCATATTTGATGTATGATAGTAGTTATTGCAGCTGCAGTTCTTGCACATTTATAGGGAAAAAACATACATCCTTCACTTTGAAGTGTCACTGTTGTTTCTGCCATCCACTGCTCTCCAAAAGATGATAACCTGATTAGTTTTTAATGGCAGTGGAAAGCTGGACAGGAAAATTAAGGTTTTAACCTGATACATTTCATAGGATGAAATGAGATACAGTTGTACACTTAAGTTTGTTTTATTCTTCCCAACCTGAAAAAGGGAAGGAAAATGTTCTTCCTTGTGCAAATCATGCCACAGTGAGCATCCTTCAGTGAAGATGTCCTGTCAATGGAAGATTCCTTCCACACACAAAAATGGATGAGGGGCTCATAAGTTACAAACTTACTCATGCGTATGACATCTGCCTTTAATCACCATGAAAGCCTGAATCCTGTTTAAAGCATGGCGAGCCTTGTACAAGGCCTAGAAATGTCAGTACTCTATTGTGATAACATTTACTGTACTGATTAACAGCCGTGGTGCTTTGCAGAGGACTGATAATCTGCCTTTGCATGTCTTTGTGTTGCCGTTCTGTCTCCTTCCTGTGGTTCCAGCCAGGACTGTGAGCAGAGCAGTGGGATCTTCTCCTGTGCAAACCTCCCATGTCCATATATTTTTGCTTTGTGGTTTATGTCATACATTATTATGTCTTTGTCTATCTGCATACCGAGGTATAAAATATTCTAAAGACAATATAAAATATTTCAAAGTTAGCTACTGTTTAAATTTGTATCTGTAAAATGCAATAACGTGATTCAGCATCTAGTCTCATATGGCCATCTCATGCAAGTTGATGTTTTAAATGGCTTTCAATTTTCTTCACTCATAGGAATTGCAATTCCTAGTATTTTGGTAAATTCCAACAGCTTTTGGCAGGTATATTTATCTTAGTGATAGATTTTCACTAAGTTTCCTAGGTTTTTTTTTAAGAAAAGGGACAGAAGAAAAGG
>NW_008824243.1:4821970-4860133 GCF_000699105.1 Pygoscelis adeliae
TACATCCATTTCCATTGAAATTGTCAACAAAAAGTTGGATCCCAGGGATACTGTGAAATGGGGTATGTTTTAGCCAAATACTACCCTTATTCAGCACATTTTATGTAACAGTATAATCTCTAAGCATCGCTAAAAGCTTTCAGGTATATGTTTGGCCATAACTTAGTTGGAAACATGATTTGTACAATGATTTGGCGCAAACTGGCATTGATGCTTGTGGCAATGTATGACAGATGTCCTGATTGTCTGTTAGTATCAAACTTCTAGGGGCAGAAGTTGACTGGTTTTGTTTAAAAAAAGTTTGACGGTGAGGTAACACACACACAAAAAAAGCCAACAGCAATAAGGAAACAAATTTCTTTCAAATGAACCCAAACAGTCGTGTGGGCTCCAAAATCCTTTTGGTTTTCACCCATTAGGAATAGGCTTGGCTTCCCATTTTGCCCTTGTCCCAGGGCATCTCATTTTTTCATTTCTGGTACCAGTGGCCACCAGGCACTGACCCATCACCAAAAGTCTGGAGGTTTCCCTGCAACCGTGAGGAGTTTCTGGGACATCTGACATTAGACTGGCGTAGGAGTGAAGGATGATACAAAGGGCTGAGAGAGAAGAGGTGCCTCAGAAGGCAAGGATGTGGAGGAAAAGGCACAAGATGGGGTTATTTTGACTGTCAGGCTCCTTTTATAACTTACTGCTGTGTGCCAGCCCTCACAGCATGTCCAGTATTTCAGTATGTGTTACCTTTTTCCTTTCTGCTATTTCTAATTTATTTTTCCCTCACAGTCCACAATTCTTTTCACTGCAATTAAGCACTGTGCCAAAGGGTTTATGGTTTTATTCACCAGATGCATTTTATGCGTAGTGTTTCATTGTGTGAGACCACTGAGTTTGTGCTTTCTGCTTGTTTTCTGTCCTTTCACTCTCCAAAGTCTTTCTGAAATATGCACGCCACTGAGAGAATCTCCACTAACTTGAGAATTGGAAAAATCATAGTTTCAACTTCCCTTCTTTCTCCTGTGCCTTTCTTGACTAGATTCAAGAGCTGTCTCATACTCCGAAATTTTCTTCTGCCTGAGGAGACATACATAAACTGTTATTCTTCCTTTTGATAAGCCAACTGTCTCTCACTCTGAAGAAACTTACTTCTAGTTGTTTTGTAACTCTCTCCAACATTCTCTCTAGTTTTCCACAGCTTCTTAGAAATGTGGACACTGGAACCGGGCACGATATATTGGAATTAATCCTGACAGTGCCACATACTGTAATAAACCTGCTCCCCTACTTCTTTCCTCTGGATACTGTATTTTGTAGTTATATGGGTCCTTTTGCCTTGGCTTTGAGGTAAATATGTCCATTCTGGATCAGATAAAAAATGTAGCTGAGCTAGTTTGCTTTTCCTAGCAATACTCAAAAGCAACTGCCTACGCAAGATTAAGAGGACCAGGTTATATGATACTCTCCCAGCTCTGACCATTTTGAGTTCTGGAACAGATGTGGTTTCTGTGTATTTACTAATATTTGATGGAAATTTTTCCCCTTGTGAGTTTTCCCATCATCTTTGGGAACCCAAATAAGAATTTAGTAGCACAACAACCTTTGGCAAGGAGTTCCACATCTGAGCAAATTGCATGAAGAACTACCTCCGTTTAATTTGCTTTTTAAACTGGCTCTGGCCAGCTTGCTTTATTGCCCCTTAGTTTTCGTGTTGGGACAGAGAGTGAGCAATCAATCCCTACCTGCCTCCTCTAGTCCACTCGTGATTTTTTTAGACCTTTTATCCCCTCTGGGTCATCTGTTTTTCAAACCTGAAGGGTTATAGCTAGTGATCTAAGCAGGGATTCATGTCCTTTTCTTTGTCCAGAGAATCTCTCAAATCTTTTTCAGTAACCATCTCCCGGGATAGAATCCCCTCCTTCTGCAGATATGGTCTGCACTATTGAATGACTGATTTGGTTGTACTATATTTCGCTTGATTTATACCCCTTTTATTTGTTTTCTGTCCCTGTGGATTCTTATCCTTTGCTTTGTAGTGACTGAATGCTTTCCCATTGTTATCCTCAAAGTCGATATGAGTTCTAACCTCCTCAGATATTATGTTATCCCTGCGCCCTTTTCTCAGTATTGAACCCCTACCACCTTCTGGCAATTTTCCCAATATTCCAAGGCTTATAAAAACAAACAACCAACCTCAAAAAAACACACACAAGATCTTTCTGTGATACGGGTTTTATCTTGACTGTGCCCGTACTGCTTTTTTCATTCTTCTGACACTGTTTTTGCCGTGCTGATTCATGTTTTTACTGAGCATGTCTGTAGAAGCCATCACAGCTAAAAGCTTTTGACTGAGTAGGTTGGAAGTACTCCCTTTTTAACTTGCTGGTGAGTGAGTCTCTTATGTCAGACATGCGGTGATTTAAGTAAAATTGTCCTTGTCCTTGCAGAGCTTTGTCTAATAAAATCCAGACTTATTAAATATCCTTTTTTCAGTATCCCGTTGCTGCTGAGCCCCCATGAACCCATTAAAATATCTTAACACAGCTGTACACTTAGATGGTTTCCAAAGAGAGAAGGAAAAACTGGAATGTATGATGTAATGATACATCGCCAGACAGCATAACTCACTGGGATGAGGAGGTTTCTGTACTGTGGAAGATTAGATATTAGTGAGTTTATTAGAAGCTTTTGTGATGGCATTTAAATTTTCTCAAAATGTATGTATAAGTCTTGCAGTTCTGACACAGTAACGGAATCTGCCTCTTGTAACACAAGAAATGAAAATAACTTATGAAGTTGCAAGATGACTGAAAATGGGGAAATTGCTGTCAAACAACTGTGTGGCTCAGTAAAGACAGGAGAAAGGTGATAAGAGGGAAACCTAATTATGTTGTTCAAAATATAATATTTTTTTTTACGTCCTAAGGAAGTTAGGTTAAAGAAAAATATTGGAATATACTTATTTGGCTATGGGATATCGGTGGAATCCAATTGCTTAGGTCATGATCATGGGCTAGGGAGTTATTGGCTGAAAGAACTGTCCTGGGCTTTGCTTTTGTTTTGTTTTTTTGAAATGATAGGGCTTGAACAGCTTGTTTTAAATATTTTTGTTGTTATCACATATTAGCTGTTAAGTGTCAGTGGTGTGTTTTTGGAATTATGCAAGACACATGTTAAAAAAAAATAGTCTCTGACCAGAAGAGCTTACAAATGTCGTGCTTTTTAAAAGCTTTATGTTGTAAGTTAATTTTTCTTGCCTTTGACTCATCACTGTGTTTTGCAGTAAGTGCTAATATCATGGATAGATATTTAGCAGGTATAAATTGGCAAATGACTGTTGATGTCCGTAGTGTTGACTGATAGACACCAATTAAGAATCTGGCCTTATGACAGTGTATTGAAGAAGTCATCCAAAGAGCAGGTGATTGTTTATATAATTTTCTTTTATATCTTTTGGCAACCTTAAACTCTAGTTCATGCAGGCTTCAAGCCAGTGCTGTTGCATAAGGAAACAGTCCAATCCTTGGCCTTCATGGCTAGTGTGTTTCTGTGGCCAAGCAGTAAACCTGAGCAGAGAACCAGTCTGGGTAAAATGATTTGTTTTAATGCGCAGTCACAGAAACACTTCAGCAAGCGCAGAAGGAGGAGGCTGCTGTGGTGGGCAGAAGGCAAGAATGAAGGGCAATTGGGAGAGCATGCACGTAGGATGCATGTGAATCTGTGTCTTTGACAGCATAAGCCACATTAAAAATAGCTTTTAAAAAGCTTACTCATTTTCTTTTATTTGCTTTTTATTTGTTTACGGTAGAATTTTAAGACTCTGTCTACAAGGGCTGCCTGGAAATTGTCTGCAGTTTTGAGAATATAGCTCCTGGGGCAATGCTCAGAGTGGATGATAAATGCAGAAAAGGGGACAGGAGATAGAATTGGCTTCGTAGGGATATTTCATTAAAGATAGAGGAGTCATTAAGAGTAATGACAGAGGAGAGAGGTCCTAGATGCTTTTACTGTTTCCTGTGTCTCTCACTAGCAGTTTAGTTCTCATCTTTCTCTGCTGTTTTCTTTATACACGTATTCTTGGTGGATTTCTGTATCGTCTATCAAGTGAATAGACAGACGCTGCCATTAAAGAGAAGAAGATGCAAGTCTTTTGGTATTGACAAGGGCAAGTCGTAAAGCTGATTTGGTCCCCAACAAAAGAGAATGTGATCTTTCTCTTTATCTTTAATGACTTATGCCTTTTTTTGCCGGAAGCAGCCATTTACTGCCAGCATCTCACAACTCCACTCTGAAGCTGCTGTGAGTTCGCTGGATGCTTCGTCTGCTTTCCCCTAGAGCTAAAGTTTGCTCCTTCCCCCTGCAAGGTGAGACTTTGTCAGCCCCCCCCAGCTGGAAACATAAGTTTGAGTCTAAAACTTTTCTGGCATCCGAACTCAATTCCAAATTATCAAAATTATTTCATCCTCTTCTTAAATAGCCTGCCTGAATAATTGGATGCTATATATTTTGACACTGACAGATTGAGGGGTTTCCAAATGGTGAGAGTGTAGTACTTTGAAGACCTTCATTTTTTGTGTTGTGTTTTGGCTTGGTTATTCTTCAGTCGTACCCTACAGATATTTAAAGAGAAGACAAAGAGCAGATACGTTTTTATCAAAACCTACCTAAGTCAGGAATTGTAATGATTTCTAGAGCTTCATATGGAAAAACATAATTTACATGGTAAGATCATACTTATTTATTGTGTCAAATCACTAGTCACCCACAGGCCGTTTTATGAAAACAAAATACATGAAATGACTGTTTTGCTGGGAGTAGGGAGTACAGGCATCTTCTCACCCGTATGGAAATTACATGCAATCAACCCCAAATCTCAGGTGGCCAAACAGTGTAAAACAGCGAGTAACAGAACTGCAGCGTTTGATTTATGGGCAGCTGAGCACTGCAGGCAGCTGAGACTCCTCCTTAGCTTTGCAGCGTCTCTCATTTTTGCGAAGATGATTACTGCTGCAGAGATCTGTTGCTGTCTAAGGGTCTGAGCTGGTTTTGCATACCCATGAGGTCCTCCCTTGGTGCCATTGTCACTTTCAGCAGCTAGAATATTCTGCCTTCATCTGGATAGTGGGGAAGCTAATACGCTGAGTGGCAAAATCATGAAATGCAAAATGTCAAACCCAGGTAAAACATGACAAATCAGGTAGAGCAACATTGGAAAGCTGCTTATCCCACAACTCATGAGCCCTCTTTTCCCACCTAAGTTATCAATAAAAGGAGCTTCTATTAAATAGGGTGGTCCAGCAGCACAGGGCAGCAAATGAACCAAGGGCTTGTGAGTTTCCACTGATCCTTCTGCTAGTTTTACCTGCAGCTGGGTTTTGGGGTTGTTTTTTAGTTTCGTTTTTCCCCAATAAAATTCCTCACTGTTGTAAAGCTGTGTGGTTCCCATTCCAAAAAGTTCTGTTAACTCATGCGACCTCTGAAGGAATTAAACATGTTTTGCTTCCTAAACGGAAAGCCGCTAGAATATTTACATAGTGAAGTAGTCTTTTAAGATTTATCTCCTCCTTCCTCCTGGATTTTAAAAGAAAATAAATTCCACTTGCTTGAAGTTGATTTTTGCTTTAATATTTTTAATGATGTGTTGAGGACAGTGGGCTGGAAGCGCAGGGATTAGAGTGCTAGGTTCTTTTCTCAATTTTGTCAGGGACACGTGTTAATTCAAGTAAACCCTGACCCTCCTGTTCTCTTCCTCCCCAGCGCACTCTGTTTTCTATTGTGTAAAAGATGTCTAATGATACACATGGCTTTAGATTCTTACAGGTTTATTTAATACTGAAAATAATGCCTTTCACAGAAATGCAAACCATTTTTTCTTGGGTTTATTACACTTCCTCTTAATTCCTGTAGATCCTTTAAATCACATTTTAAATGTCACTTTTGAAGCACAATATCATGTGCGGTGTTTAAAACTGAAAAAATGATTTTTGTACTTTCTTCACTGTCCTCCCATCTGCCAAAACTCGGGCCTTTTGCAAAAATCAGCAAATTGACGTCAGTTCATTTACCCTTAGGGACAATAAATTATTACACAGCTTAAGTTATAAAAATAAATAACTAAAGAGGGTGGAGGAAAGAGATGGAAAACAACAAAAATCTATCACAAACTCTCCCTGGATTCTGAAGAATATATGATTATAGCATTAAAATGTCCAAACAATGCAACCGAGCAGAAGGCGTTAGAGCTTGGGCCTTAGCTGGCTCTGCATTACGCAGCATTAATGTTTTTATAAAGCCTTTAGAAAGCTCAGAATTGACCTGTTTTTATTATTTTTATTGGCTCCCTTGATGGTAGACAAATGGGGCTAACCTGAGGCCAACATAACCAGCAGGAAATTTGGGTCATGGGTAGTTACATTTTTAAAACTTGTGTTTTAGGGTTGTTCAATCAGGGTAATTGATTGATTGTTAGGCGGTGCAGGGAGCCCCTAAATCATCAGAGGTGGCCAGATAATGACAATCTGCCAGTGGATTTTGTTTGAGGCAAATTTCCCAGCTCTCTGTGGAGCCGTGCTCCGCAGTGAGGCTGCAAGTCCCCTTTTTTTTCATGCACGCTCCAATCCAACTGGCCTGTTTGGACAAAATAGCCTCTGAAACTTGGCAGTTGCATTTGAAGTCCTCTGTAGTGCCATTTCCCAAGAGATAAGGGAAAAACATTCCAGAGAAGTTCATACCCCAGAAAGACCCTACGTGCGTTCTGAAGTTAACGGTTTATTATAGCGCTTTAATTTTTTTTTTTCTCTTTCATTTTTACTTTGAAGATAAGAGGTGGCAATTGTTGCTTTAAGTTGTTGAGTTTTAGCCCCCCCTTCAGTAAATCATCCTGAAAGTTTAGACCCAATCTTTTTTTTATCATGTATGTTTGAAAGTTTGCCAGAGGTGCTGTACACGTGTACTTTCAGGAGCTACTATCCTCAAGCAGGAGCTGTTGACCCTACTTTTTTATATGACCATGTGCATCCTCAGTGCTCCATGCATTTAGATAATTCATGCATGCAAAACAGAGCTTTTTCAAGAACTCATCTTTGGTGTTGTAGGAGCATGCTATGAGATATTTAGGGATGGGGTGAAGTAGAGAGTTTGTGTATTGGGAGGGGGGAATAGATGATGTTCAATAATACGTGGCATAGGACTTACCTCTTCTTAAAAGTGAATTCAGATTAATATAGAGTGAAGTTTGTCATCTGTTCCCTAATAACTCCACATGAAGGTTAATCTTCAGTTCTTAGATTTTTAGGAATGATTAAGCTTTTGTTTGTTGCGGGTGGCTTCATCCTGGTAGCTGCATACCTCTGAATTCCTTGAAGTTTTGTCTTTTTCCATTTTAGGATCTGGATGATCTGCTATTTATTGTACTGGCATACAGATGAGAATTTGTTTGTGTCACTTTGCAAGAAGAGAGCAGGTAATACTGAACTGAGGCAGGGCTCAGTTGAGATTGGGAACCGACTGCCTTGTCTTGAGGGTGGCCCAGCTGCAGCATATGCCAGACTGGCGCCAAACACTATAGACTTGCTTCCCAGGCAGAGCAGCGCCTGGATTTGCTGTGCATGTGCTTTAATGCTCCCTGCCCAAACACACACAGAGTGCCAACCCCTCCCAGCTTTCTGAATGTTCCTTTTTGGCTCCCAAATGCTTTTGACCACTGTAGCTTTGTAATTTACTGCTTCAAGTCCACAGTGTGCACTTACTGTTAGGTTTAGCATGTGGGTAGTTAGAAAATTCTTCTCTAAGGTATGTATTCTAATAGGAACGCAACATCTGACCACATTAAGGTCCCTTGAAAGATGGGTCCATGGCAAAACTGGTATGTGAGGAACAGGGTGGGGCCCAAAGTCCGCAGAAGTGCTGTCTCCTATAGCACAGGCTGGAAAAAGGTTTCTTGAGAGCTTGAGTAATTCGTGCTTGCTTTATGATCGTGATCTATAGTGGATTGGTGTAGGTGTAAAAATTACGGTTCACGAGATGCTTGTTAGTGTTTCAGAGATTGTCAAAGAACAACTAAAACAAAATACAACCAAAACCAGGACCCTCTGATGTGTTGTACTGAGTACACCAAGAGATGAAACTTTCAGTTTCCATGTTCCTAAAGTTAGACTCTGAAATCCCTGCCCAGGTTTCAGAAGAAACTACTCAGTTGTCAGAAGAGCTCAGAACTAAATTAATGCAGTTAAAAGCATGGATAAACCTAGTTGCATGATTTTGTTAATGTATAAACCTGTGTCTCTCTCTGGTTTGTTTGTTTTGTATTTTATTTACTTATTGTGAATCTATTTAAAGGGTATATTATTGGCTGTGATGACTATTTACCATGACCAGTCGTTTTGAAGTTACTGTAGTAACAACCAAGAATAAAAGTTTGCAGACTTGACTTACTGGATTATAGAAGATTCAGTGTTTCGCTGTACGCTATGTATTGACGCACAGGTTTTCACAAGGAGCTGTTTGGCGATCACAGGGCAAGGGGCAGGGTACTGAGGGTGGCGTTGCAGGAGACCTCTTGGATGGATCTGACTGATCGCCACCGTCAAGTGGGGAAGGCTGTGCTTCTCTCCTCCCGCACCTCCTTCCCCGCACAGCAGCAGCAGCAGCAGCGTGCTCCTCCTGCTTGGCCCTGCTTCTCACCTGATCCCACTGCTGAGCTGCAAACTAACCCACAGCAGAAAACTCGCGTGTGGAGATATCATGTGCAGGTGTGTGTGAGCAGCGAGGGTGGCAGTTTGCTGCTATGATTAGTCACTCCGCTGTCCTGAGTGGCAGAGACCCGCACGGATCTAAACCCCAGCCCTGGTGCTAACGTGATGTGGATGTCAGTGTGGCACTTAAGGGGATTCGTGGCTGAAGTCTCCTTTTTACAACCACAGGAAAGCTGTACGGACACCTCTCCCACAGAGATGAGAAGACGCAAGTGCGATTTCAACTACTGAGGACCTAGGACATGCCACCATACTCTCAGTTTCCCCCTCCTTTTCTCTCCCAGCCTTCTTCTTATATACACATTATGATCATCTTTCAGCCTCACAGTCACGTAGTTCTCCCCGCTTCCACATGGCCTTTACCTTACTCACCTCACAGCATGGATGCGCTGTGGGAATGAGCCTGACCTGCCTAGCAAAGAAGGGTTTTTTGGTGTGGAAGACCCCTGTTACATGCCTTGAGAAGCTGGCGAGTGTGCTGTGAAGGAGGCAGAGGGAGAAGAGGGTCAGGGCACATGCCAGGCAGGTGATTGCTGCGCTGTCCTTGCTCCTGTTGTACAGCTCCTCTAGGAAACCACGCTGGTCACTTAAACCACACACTTCACAGGTGGTTCCCTCTGTTTCTAGTTTTCTGGGTTTCTGACCTGAAAGCATAGGGACAGGTTTGCAGATGTGCTGAGAGCTCGCAATAGCAATTGAAGTCAATGGGAGCTGGGCTTTGAACTCCCTGCTCAAGTACAAAATCAGGCCCAAGGAGGAGGACCAGAATTTAGAGGAAGTGTTTGACCTTGTGTTTGTACCATTTTTACCCATATCGCAAAGATTGATGCTCCTGTCCTCCCATCTTGCTGGTACGTGGAGAAGATTTAATCATCAGGCTTTTCAAGTGCTAAGAGGCTGCTATCATGAGTGCCTAGGAGAAGACTTGTAGGAAACTAATAAATTTGCTATCTGAGCAGCAAATATGTCACAGGACGTTGTGCTGACAAAAGAGAATGCAAATATTGAACAATGTTTCATTAAATGAGCACGGCTATTATGAGAAATAATAACTTGCAGATGCAGGCAGGAGTATGTCTGATGTCTGATAAGCACTATGGGGTCAATCTGACATGATCTTCCTTCTGTTTCTCAGACTATTGGCGAGTCAGAAATGCCCAGTGTTTTGAACCAGTTCTTGCCAATGATCAAGTCTTACAACGAGAGGACGAAAGATGATTATACCTGCGAGGACTTCCTTGTCTTGCTGGTATACATGTATTCTGTGGTCGGAGAAATCAAAAGTGGAAAAGAGCTGGACGTAGCTGAAAAGGAGGTGAAAAAGGCCCTAGTCAAGGCCATTTGTGATGAGCCAGAGCCATCTCCTGTGTTGCAGAAAATAACAGGTAAGATTCTGCTTGTGTAGTGAGAAATTGGATGCCTGTGAACGTGGGAACTGGGAGAAACATATAAAAGCGTCTTGACTCGTCTGCGGTGCTGAGGGTACATGAATAAGCACAAGGATTTCCTGTAGATTTGTTCCATCTCCCATGTTCATATATGCCAAATGCTGACAGGCTGTCCTTGAATAGTGCTGAGTCTGATGAAAGCTCTATAAGTTGTTCTTTTTGTTAAAGGTTGGCTAAGTTTGTGTGTTTTCATAAGGTAATCTTTTCCACAATTTCTTTCATTGATCAGTATAAAGTTGAGCCTGGGAAGTCAAAATTAATCCTGGAAACATGTTCAATGAACCACAGTTGCTTTGTGAATACGAGGAGCTGGCCTGTCTGGCATAAAAGAAGAAATGTGTCTAAAACCAACATTGAGCTTTTTGCTGAAATGACATGAACATTAGCCTTTAAAAATAGCACGCTAAGCCTTTTTTTAGATGAGCACTCATAGAGTAGAAAAGCCCTAACCTTTAGCTGCTGGTGTCACATTTTGGAAGAAAATAGTTGTTAAAAAACGTTCATTAAAATGAATGAACTATGGCTCGAGGGTGGCATATCTGAATGGCAAAAGGGATCTTGCTTCCTGTTGTCACTTTTCTCAATATTTACTAATAGAGAGCAGGTCATTGACCAGGTCACCTTTGAGGTAGGGAGCATATGAACATAAATCAAAATGTTGTAAGGAGCTTACAATTGAAAGCCTTTGCCAAGAACAAGCCTAAGTGGGGAGTCTCAAGGGCAGCGGAGTAATTCTGCTGTTGGTTTTTCTGGTATTATTCCCTGTGGATGCTTCTGCTTCAAAATACCAGTGTGGTCTGACCGGTCTGCTGTTGCTTTGAGTGTAAAATAGTTCAACGGTTAAAAGACTCTTACTGCAGAAATGGGCATGTTCAGTCATATTTGCACTGTGCTGTTATTTTAATACTCCTGGCCGTGGTGCCACAGCGTTCCAGGCTTCTTGTAGACTTTTGCTCTCCTGTTTTTCAATATCTTGTCCACTACGTAGTGCTTCCCTCACAACTTCAGCGGTGTCTTCTACTGGATATGGTGCAGTCATTTCTAAACCTCCATTTTCATATTTTGGCTTTTCTCCTATGATCAACAGTGTTTTGGATCACAGTTTTATGAGTTTCCCTTTGTTGTGGCTAACATAAGTATGGGAAGATTTGAAGTCTCTAAACTTCAGTCAAGTACCAAAGAGAAGCTGCATTCCTGTATACATAGATGCTTCCCTTGTTGCTCTCTATGACCCTCAGGTTATGTAGTTGCAAGCACAGATGGAGATCAAAATAGACATTGTGCTTGTCTTATGTTTCATAAACTGTCAATAATTCAATAGTTTTTACAAATATACTTGTATGCTTGATTTCCAGTGTGCAAGTTTCCTAAGTAAAAGTGAGTATCAGGGTGTTTGCTCTCAACTTCTGGGCAGATGAACAGGTGAATGAATGTTTCAGTACAAAGATTCTTCAGTTTATGAAATAAAATTACTTCTGTCTTTTTACATATTGGGCGGACTATTAGAAGCATGGTGGGTGTCTGAAGTACGGCATTCATCTCCTTAGGCATAAGTATTCACTCTGTTATGTGGGGCATCTGACTATGAAAAAGAGAAAGCCTTGACATTGTGCAAGCACTGTTCAGCAACAGCCAAAGCATTCGTGTGTTATCAACACAAGTTTAGCCACAAATCCAAAACATAGCACTGTACAAGTTGCTGTGAAGAAAGTTAACTCCGTCCCAGCCAGACCCAGTATAGGTAGTTTCAGACCAAGGACGTCATTATTATGTTATGAAGTTAATTGCATAACACAAAGCCAAAGTGCTTGCATCCTTCTATTCCTGTATCTGTGTGTTTAGCACAACCATGTTTGTGCTTTCTGCACAACTGTGTGATAGTATTTCCCCTTGCTTGCATACTTTTTTGGTTCATCAGCATTCTTTGTTTTCACATCGTGTTTAGAATGACAGTTCTTTTGACTTATTCATAAAAGAGGACGAAAAATATTAAAACTTATTGTCATGACCAAAAATAAGGATTGTCTTGGGAGGAAAGTACAAAACAGAATTTCTAGGAATACCCCTTAGTTAGTTTTCAAGCCTTTATTCATCCAACAGATTGCTTTCTCAGCATTAGTGGAATTCGCTGAATTTGTAATTTGCTATATTTGCAGTACCGTTGAATTGGGAAGACTGAGAAAACGTGTACTCTTCCTTGACCTGTATTTTGCCAGGCCTGTGTTCTACATCCTGCTTCCCTCTGAATCTTGAGTACCTTGCTCGCTGCTTGAGAGGCAAAGCAAGTGAAAACGGTACGTGCACCCACAAGCTTTCTTTCAGAGACACAGCAGGAGGACTGACTTTGTAGCAGGGCTGAAAGTCGGGGAATAGATGGCAGTGCCAGTTTCCCCTTTTGGTACAATGGCAGATATAACGCTGAGACATCTTCTGCTTCCAGCAGAACATGCTATGAACCACAGACCGGCTATTCCTTTTAGCAGGTACAGGTTGGCCTGTTTTTACAAGATTGGCCCAGCTCTGCAAGTTAGCAACAGCCACGGGTCTGGACAGGTTGTGGTCCGGACCTGCAGTGTTCTGCCCTCATTTTACTCTAAGTCAGAAACAAGAGGAAACCTTTTCTGCTCTTAAATGGCCACAGAAGTTAATTAGACTAAAATCAATTTCAGTAATTCTTGGAATCTCTCATTCATGATCAGAACAAAGCAAAATGTTCACGGTCTTTTATTTTGAGTTTTCCATCAAGGCAAATGATAGGAAGAATGTTAAACTGGACATAGCAGGAGAGAAAAGTAAGCCAGTTACTGGGTAGATTCAAGACGCTGCCTGCTGGCTCACTCCTCGCCTCCAGGTTCCCATGTGGGACCCGAGTTCCTGAATATTCAATATCCATTCTGCAGTAAATCTGGTCTTACTAAGGAGCTTAACCTGCAGAGCTGCAGGTTTAAGTTTCAAACCCTGCTAGTCATGCATGCTTGGACAGTTTTGGTTATAGCAACAGATAGCAAAATTCATAGTTGCCTTTAAAAAGGCATACAGAAGTAATACTATGTAGGCTGCAAAACCAAGCACTTCAAAGTTGAGAAATGCCAGTAACTCAGTTTCCCATGCAACCATCATTTGACTCCTGTGTGCATTGTAGCACAGTCTTCAATTTTGTGATTATATAGTGTATTTTCTATGAGCCATGGCTGCATTCAGTGTACAGACTGAACACCACAGAGAACCAGAAAAATATAGCTTCAGTTATTCTTACACATGATGAATAAGTACTAATAAAGTAAGTGAGACTCTCTGTACGATATTCAGCAAGTAACTTTCTCTGGGTCTCAGTTTGCAATTCATGAAGTGGACCGGCACTCTCAGGTTTGTGTGACTCATTTTGGAACTTGAAGAAGAAAAGCATTAAATTACATTTTCAGGTATTAGTGATTACATTTCTTTGAACAGAGAGGACTTTGTGCTCTGCTTCCCGGTACACCTGGTGCCTGATGTTTTGGTTTTAGTTTGGACCCAACACTGGACTAAGGCTGTTTGGTCAATTTAAGCTGAAATTAAAAGCCGAATCTCAGCTGTGGCTCTGAACTGCTGCCTAAACCTTTTGCTTTCCTCTTCTCTGCAAAGCATGGAAGGTGTGCAGTCTTGACAGTTACACATTTTTGTTGGTTTTATTTGTTGCTCCTATGGAGTCACTTGAGAAATAAAATGCAAAACCCTTGTAAAACTTTAGAAAACTTGACTTTTGAGGTCATGTCATCAGTCGAAGTAATAGCCGGGTTTATACAAGGTATCTTTTATTCCTATTAAACTTGTTAAATGTAAACTTACTTATGTTTGCCTGAGTCTATGCGTATAGGAAATCTCCAGTGATGTGACTACTTCACAGAACTAGTGCAAACCTCCCCCAAAAGACGCAGCTCATCAGTGCACAGGGGGTATTTATGCTACATCTGCTTTTTGGTGTTATCTAGTGAAACTGGATTAGTTTTTGCAGTACTGGAAAAGAAAGCGATTCTCGGAGATGTTAGTCTATCCATCCAGTTGGCCACACTGGATTTCCCTGATGTAGCCTGGATGATTACAACCCTCTGCAGAATACGTTAAGATGCAGCACTTGTGTAAGCTTATATTGTGAAAGAAGTGTAAGCACTCACAATTTCCTGGCTGTTGAGTGTTAGGCTTCTCAACCTTATTGTTGCCTGAACATATGTTTTCCAAAATATTTGTACAATAGCATTCTGCGTTTATGTAACACCTTGTTTCACTGAAGCACTAAAAACATTCTGGAGCTGTTAATTAAAATGAAAATGCAACACGTTAATCACCCAATGAGATTTAAGAAATACGATACAATTTTTTTGCATGCATAATAATATAAAAGTATATTAATGGTGTTGTGTTCGATGGAACTGTTAAATAGTACGTGTTGTGGTAGACTATCTTAATGCCTTTGGTAATAAAACTGAATGTAGCAGTTCCAAGATTTCTTCTGGGTGTAATTTACCACAGACATATGTTCTTCATCACTGTTTCCAGCAGAATGTTACAAATTGGAGGGGAAACAGAATAGACCAAAACATAATGGAAAATGATGCTTTTCAACAGAATGCTGGGTTTGGGGGCATTTGGGGGGGATGTCTTTTTGGCAGCTGTTTAAAAATAAAAAGTTGTAAAATATCATATTTATTTTATCATCTTATCTGTTCATCTAGTTTTGTAAATGTCCATGTAGAGCTGCGTACAGCTACAAACATATGCAAAAGTAATGCTAATAGAACCGCAAACCAATTAAAAATCTATTTTTTCAGCTGCACCGTTCTCTCTTTTTCATCTGCAAATCTCTGTGGGAGCTTTCCAGAGCAGATCTGCCTTTCGTGGTGTGCTCTGGAGGCCAGCAGGCCAGCCGGGCTGCGGGGCAGCCAGCTACACTGCCCACGTGCAGCAACTCTCAGCTGGTAGGGCTGTAGGTATCAGTTGTGCCCTCTCGAGCATAGGTGTAGCAGGAACCCTCTTGTGCCAGGAACTGCTGTTTATCAGCCTCTAAAAAGTGAAATTTTTAATCATAAAGTGGATTTCTGGACTTTTTCCTTGCTTTTTCTAAATTCTGTGTTGGGTTAGACACACGGTGTCTTGTCTGCTTCTGCTTCCGCTTCCGATTGTCCTCAGCACACCGTTCTTGGGGGAGATGTTGCACATTAATTAGGTTACACATTAATGAAGGTATCATTACCTTACTGCTAGCGTGGCCTAAGTGTCATAAATGCTAAAATCAATCCCGGTTTTTCAGTAAGCATTTACATTCCTAGACAGGGACGGCCAGTTCCTTCGGAGGACAGACACACTCACTTTTATTTGACTGTGGTCTTGGCTTCACTGCTGGTTTGGAGCAACAGTTTCCCAAACCTGGTTATATTACGGGTAAGTAGGGATGAAATTAGGTCCTTGGCTGATCAAATCCTTTAGATTTGATTGAATGTACCACCTGCCTTGTGTAGGAGAGGGCTTCCCCAGCTTCACAGTGGAGGTGTGGCTCAGGAATCTGCTAGTGATTTCTTTTTTCCCCACACGCATTCATGCAGTTCAGGAAAATATTGTGAAACTACCATTGTTTAAAACCATAAAATCCAAGAGGAAATTCTGAGTGATTTTAAATTTTCCATGCTTTTATCAAGAGTATTTTCTATAAAGTTAAAAAAGTTTCCACAAGTTTAGTGAAAGGCTAGCCCTATCCCTCCCTTGTATAATAGCGTATTTCCAAGTAATCCATGAGTTTCACAATAGAACTGATGAAAAAAAAAGTAATGACTTGAAGAAAACATTTGCACTTTTTAAATTTTATTTTGCTGTTTATTGAGAGTTTAATCCTTACTACAAAGAGACTTTTTTCACATGTTCTTAAAATCGAAACACATTATTAATGGCAACATGTAGACAAATTAGAGAAGGGTTAATCTGGTATTTCTATGTAGTGTAGGTATTTAAGCTGAGAACTATAACTGGCTCTATTTATCTGAAATAAAATAAAGCTGCAACCAAATTGTTTCTTGCTATCATTTAGGGAAATAATAGAACAATCAAAATTAAATATTGTCCCTTCTGAGTTTTCAAGGATTACAAAATTCAAAGTTCTGTTCTTTATTTTGAATATTTAGAGAAGTCTTAACAAGCTGTGCTGTCCTCCAGGCCTTCTCAAGAGCTTCCATTTTGCCCGTCCATGCTTCAGGAGCTCTGCATTTGCATTGTCTGCACAAAAAATAAGAGCAATGCATTAGCAATGCTGGATCCTGCTGGGGCAGTCCTGCAAGTCTGGGGTACAGGATTTGGGTTTAAGGATTGCTCCTTGATTCCAGGCGTGCGTGGGAGTCTGGCTGCCAGTAGGTTTAGTAGATAGGGATCAGCTCCCCACCAGAGTGAAGGTTTATAAACTAAACTGTTTATGTTAAAAGTTCATAGAGTGGGTTACAGAGGGTGGGGGAATACCTCAACACATCAAATAGCTAAACATTTTGAATGTCCAGACAGGCTGCTCTCTGAAATACTGATTAGCTGCTTCTAGTCCTTGATGCTAAAGGGTCATTTTCATGCCTAATGTTAGCAGGACAGCTTTGCACTCCAGTTTGAATTTGGAAGAAGACCTGTTCCCACCAGGTTAGGCTGTTGTATGTGCATGATTAGAGGCTATGCTGTTTGGGGAATCTGTTCTGTCCTGTAGCCTGCAAGTCATAACTGCTGCTCTGTAATGAAGGCAAGTGCCAGAAATGCCACTGCGTATGGTCTGTGTAGAGCTAAATCTGCTGTGATTTAGAGAGGAGCTGTAAATGCTGGTCTGCATGGCTGTGCAAAGTTCAGGGCTCCTGCCATCGTCATGGATGCATTACAAGAAAGAAAAACTTTCTCATAGTGTGGCTCCACTCAAATGATAAAAAACAATGCCATCTCAGATTATAGCAAAGTTTCTTTCTCTTTCTCCCATGCTCCCTGTGTCTCCCCCAGTACTGAGGAGATGGTCCTTGCCCTGCAGAGCCCTCCCGGGCTGGCGTGCAGATAAGGTGCGGTTGGAATGAGTTTTCCCTTTTGCGTTGGATGACAAAATGTAGTCTCTGTTGATAGAGCTAATAGCTTCATCCTGCCACAGTGCAGACATTATTACTGCAGCCAGATGAAACCCAGACCCTTTTCTCCCTAGTTCTGAAATGGGAGTTTGATGCTCAGGAGATGTTTCTTTTTTTCCTGTTGCCCCAGCTGATTTTATAGACATCTAAAATACCCCTCTCTCTGACTGGCAGAGGGTGCGTGTAAGATGACCTCCTGGTATCTGTCTTACTTTCTTGATGCGTTTTGGACACGATCCAGTGGAAAGTATTTGTGGTCCAGCAGTCCCAGAGGATGGTGGATCTGATGTTCACCTACCAGGAGCACCAGGAAGACATAAGCAAAGCTGCTTCCTGGCTGGGCGAGAGGGACTGCGTAGGGAGCTCCTGCGGTTTAATTAACCCTGAGATGCTGCCACTGCTGCAACACTTCAGTCCTTTGCTTCATGGTAACAGAGCTATTGTGAAGAAAGATCACTTCACATGTCCCAAGATATTAATGTGATTTACACAACAGTGCCAAAAGGATTGTTGTGACCTTTCTGCAAAAATGGGGAGAAATGGGGTACACACCGAAGCACTGACTCTGCAGGCACGGAGTACGCGTCCTAATTTTTGTCAGCTCTGTTTAGGACCCTTGAGCTCTCCAAGACCTCAGTACCTCTCCACTGTGACCTTTCAAAAGGCTTCTTCCCATTTCTGTTCAAAATCCGTGGTTGGCAAATGGAAGACGAGCGAGCTACATCAGCGGTCGCTGACTTCAGGCTTTGTATCGCTCCCTGGGTGGATTCCTGGGCTATTTCTCAGCTGGGAAACAGTTTCTAGTGAACTGTTTGGGAGACAAATTGTTTGTTCTAGCATTCTAGATTAATTTATATCTAAATTTGCATATGGTTTTTTTTTGCATGTCTTAAAAAAATCGGGCATATCTTAAAAATCAGTATTAAGCTGTGGTACTAGAGGTGAGAAAATCAGGCCACTTTGTGCATATGCAGGGATATTTTGTTTGGATTTCATGATGTACATTAAAATGTATGGTAGAAGACAATCCCAATGGAAGCCCAGTGGTGTTGGGGGTTTCTTTAATTTTTTTTAAACTTTCGTATGTTGTCTGTTTATTTTGTCTTCAGCACCTGGTCTCAGTTGGCTCCAAACTAGATAGTAATTTTCATTGAAGTGTTTATAACATGAAGTCTTTTTTTTTCTTTTTTAACATGAGACATATGCCTGCAGCTCTGCAGGCCGCTGTCTCATTGCCAATTTAGCAGGACAGCCAACTGTAACAGGAAACTGATATGGTGCACTTTTCATTAATGATTCGTATTCTTTTTCAGCATGCAAATTCAATAGCATTTAGAAGATGCTCCTAACATCAAATATCTCTTTGCTTTAAGAATAAAATGAGAACAGAAGCTGCTTTAGAATTTGGCACCTTTTTTAAAGGTACTTGTATATGTATGTGGCAAGGCTAAATCCTTTTTTTCTTCTTTCCATTCAAGTCACTTCCTTGCAAAACCTTAAAAGTTTTGGCATATTGTAAAATTATGAGTAAATTCTTGCTGTTTTGCAGAGCACACCCAGCCTGGCAAACCAAAAATGGTGAAGTATTAAATAACTGTTAAATTGGGGGGGGGGGGCGGACCCAAGGACAAAAAAAGGACTTCTTAGTGGTCACCACCCATATGACAGAAATCTACTGAGGTTTGGGGGTTTTGTTTTTCTTTTGCACACAGCCACAAATGTTCAGGTGCTTGCTGTAGATTGCAAATTTTTGCTTTGTTACATTTGAGTGCCTTCTTGTAAGAGTTCCTAAGTATTCTATTATAATTCTTGTCAATTTGGTATCTGTTTTAAATACCACTCTGTGTGCTGGGTCTGATGGCAGGAGGACAGAGCATTGCCTCCGACAAGGCAAGGAGGAGTAACTGTCAGCCTTAGATATTTCTAGTTGTTTTCTTCAGCTCACTGGTGGTGGTAATTCTCTTGTGCTTACCATGAGATTTCATCAGAGGTAAATTCTGTATTTTGAATTTTGGGTAGTCAACCTATTTCAGGCTAGCAATCTCCATGTATTTTAATGATGATGCAATATGTTGAAATCCAGTATTTCAAGAAGCAGTTGAGCCAAGCCGTAAAATGGAGTCATAAGGCTGTGCGTTATCGCACTGTTAAACCAAAAAAATCTTTTGAATAATTGATTATAACCCATCTTTTATTTTGCAAAACCTTTGCTGTATTGGTCATCTTAACATCTCAACAGCAGAACCAGGAATATAAAAATCACACTGAAAAGCATTTCTAGAATTTAATAAATAGCTCAGCAATTTATAGCTTAAACATACATCACTTGTCCATGCAGCTCACTAGGCAGCATGCCCTAATTTTCCCCTCTTCGTCCCAAGTTTTGGAGACTCATGGATTTTGGCTCTGGAGGTCTTCTTGTTCAATCATCCATTATAGTCAAGATAATTTGCTTTCACATATATTGTATTTCAAGGGTCAGGTTCTGCTTCTGTATAAATCAGTTTGAAAGCATACAGTGCTTCTCCTGCTTGCAACAGTTCTGGGATCAAGCTTAAGGGATGGATCAAACTATCGTGATGTGGTCCATGGGTCAATTCTGATATAAGGGGATAAGCAGGATTAAATATTTGCATTGATCTGTCAACCTCGCTAATACAACTTTTTCTTAATATAACAATTTCCATACCTTCCTTAGAATTGTTGTTAGTGTGACAACTGTTTTGTTTTCAATAACATCTAAATATCGTCAGATATACAGAAGTTCAAAAGTGCTACCTTATTTAAATGAATACTTTCCCACAAATCTCTTCATGTGTACTCAAGCCCTTACTATAAACCTAACAGGCAGATCTCTCATGGTCTTGAATTTTAAATCAACATGGAGAAGGTGCTCTCATAGTCCCTTTCTCCCTATTTGTTCTTGTTTAGTTTTAAATTTTATAGTTGAGTAAATGTCACCTCTGGTGGTTAAAGTTCAGGTCAAGTTACATTTTGCTGTGACCTTCCTGCTCTCTTTTGCAGACTCTGGGACTGTGGTTTGTCAAGACAGGAAAGTTCACAGATCATAGCCTAAGGATTATTTTTTTTCCCCTCTCTTTCTTGGATATCCTTTCGTCAGGCAAGGAAAGTAATGTTTGTAAAATTGGATTGAGGGAGTTCTGTTAATTGAGAGTTTTGTGTAAATAACAGTGATGTTTGTGCCCTTAGAAAGCATTATGCGTCGTTGAGACTGGTTTAGAACCAGATGTCTGATTCTCTTTTAATTTCCCACTTTATTCATTAAAATAAACACTATGGTGGAAATACTTGCCTGATGAGAGGTGGCAGCAGCCAGTCATAGTCAATTAGACACACTTATTTAATGAAAAACAATACAAATATGTATTTGACTTGCATGGATTTGTGTCAATGTGGGAAATGTGTGGATATAATGTGTGAATGTTCCTGGTTTATTCAAATCTCCTTCTTCAGGCTTTTTGTTTGTTTGTTTCTGGTGCTGTCTGTGCATATTTATTTTACAAATCTGTGTACACCATGTGTATTGATGTAGCCCCAAGACTTTAAAAAAATAGAGGGAGAGATAGGTAGATTTAGAGTTTTAAAACAGTCTTTGGGGAATGTTTATAGCCACGGAGAAGTGCTGCTGCCTGTTCACCAAGCAGAGCTACCCAGACGACAGCTTCTTTCCCAGGCTGTTACCGAATATCAGCATGTATATGCCCAGGAGGCTCCCCGGAGTTGTGCCCTGATCCCAGCGGTGATTCTGCCTTTCTTCCTTATGCTCTCTTAAAATGTTGAGCAATTGGAGAATATATAGACATGACAGAGGCTTGTGTTAGCTTAAAGGAGTTTTATTAGAATGGAGGCCGCAAATGAGAAAAACCTATTAAAATAAAAATTTGGAAAGAGCCTTGCTTCCAGTAGCCTTGCCTAATAGCAGATGAGAATTAGGAGTCAGAGAAAGAGAATCTAATTCTTCAGTTTCTTCATCATCTTTTCTCTTCTGCCCCTTTCTGCCATCTTCTCCATACTTCGGTCACATTTGTGCAAATCCTGTGTGCTAAGTGAGGAAGAAATGGCAGAAGAAATAGTAGGGGCTAGTCGATTGCTTCCATATCTTAATGTTGGTCATGCTGGGGAACTGTAATTCTGGCATTTGTTAACTTTTGAGTGCTTGCCTTCACAAACTCACTGTTGTTCCTTTGATGCTTTCAACATAATTTCCTAAGTAAGCAAACAAAACATTTAAAAGCTGAAACAACATTTTGACTGTAGAGAATGATACTTATTTTATTGGCAAGTTCAACTAATTTGGCTGCACATCATCGCTGTCTGCTGCTTGCACTAGTGAAGTGATCAGTGCAATAGCAGGTTGTCTTCCAAATGGACCAAATGTTTACTAGCAGGTAAACATACCATGTAGACTTTGAAGGTATTTGACAGCAACAGAGTACTGAGTTTTATGAATAATTGATTCAATTTGAGATTTTTTGCCTATATTCCTTTAGCTTCTTTTGTATCTTCATGCCACAGCTCTTTTCCCCCACCCCCACCATCCATGTCGTATTCCTCCCTGTTCATCTGTTTTCACTTCTGCCCCCATTTCCAGCCTGCTGCCCCAGTTCTTTCCTCTGCCTCTCCATCACCTACATGGATCCAGTCCGCCCTTAGCTCCTTGCTATGCTTCCTTTTTTTGTCCATCTCTTCCTAAAGTCTTCCTTTGGTCTCCCCAGGCTCCCACCTGTAGGCTGTCTCGCACCTCTGCTGCATTCAGGTATGTGAAGTATCTTCCTACCCTTCCTTATTCCTAATTTCAGGTCAAGCATTTATGGTGGGGAGACTTCAGTGACCAGTTGTTGTATCCCCAGGAGAAAATGCCATGTTCTTACTCTCCCACTCATAGATCTCCTCTGTTCCCCAGAACAAGCTACCGTAGGACAGTTCCAGCCACAACTGGTTACCAAATTCATTTTTAAAAAGGAAAAAATAAAATTAAACAAAGGCATTATGCTTATTTTTGTATAGCTCCCTAAAACCCCTCTGTTCCTGCATTACTCCCCCCAAAACACTTACTTGTACCAGTCAGGAATGGAAGAGGAGTATGCCAGGTTTGTTCTCACCACCCTACTTTAACCCAGGTTTAAAATAGGAACTTTGTGTGTCTGTCTGTATTTTTATGGCCAACAGAAAGAGGTTTTTCAAGGGCATGATTCATCTTGTTCAGTTGGGTGCCTTGAACCAGCCTTATGAAGTACCTGTCCCTCCATTCCCAAGGGCGAGGTGTGGGAACCATCCTTCACCAAGTTGGTTATGTACCTACAGAGCAGGCATACCTGCTTGGCTTGTGACATGTCTGCAAGGAGCCACAGCGAGACGGTGATGCTCAGTGCCCAAGGTGCTCCTGGAGGCTTTGTCAGTAAAGGTCAGGTTGCAATGATTGGATTTGCTTTATTTCTGTTCGTACTTATTCATTTGTGCCTTTCTATTTGCTTCACATTCTGCAAACCCCTTCTTTCTTCAGAAGTAGTCTTACATTGAAAGTTCACCGGTGCTATCCTTGTCTAAAGGTCTGGATATTTTACTTTGAGTTCATGGTCCCTATGTTACATTTATGGTGGTTCCTTCTCAGTTCCTGTGTCTTAGACAGCATTTCTCTGTGCAGAAGATACACATTTATCTGGCATATATTTCGAGAAACAAGAATATGTTATTTTTGCTTCCATTTTCCATGCCCGTTTACCATCTGCTTCTCCAGCAACACAGTGTTTCTAGCAGATAGATAGGAACTGGGAGTGCGTTATGCCTTTTATTTTGCAGTAAGTGGGGGTTTCTGCACTTTACAATGCACATGTCCCTTCCTTACCTAACTCCCTCGATGGCCCTGAGTTTGAGTTGCCGTTCTGTGTGTTGCCTGTGCAAATAACTCCTTCCAGTCTCTTACTTGTAGTGGTAGATGGAGCGGTTTGGGTTTGTTTTTCCTTGTAGCAGCTGTGATAGTTGGATTTAATATCTATTTGATTCTGGTATATTCACTAGTATCTCTTTCCTGGTTTCGAGGAGATAAACTGGGATGAGTCATAGAGCACTTATTCCCAGAGATAGCTGCAGCAATTGAAAAGGGACCATGAATACTTCAGGCAAAAGTACTAGATATTAGGCATACATGGTATGAAGGTCACTGGTTTTTGTTATTTTTTCCCCCTCCCTAAGCAGATGAAGTTCTCTTCAAACAGACTGCAGAAATACCAATTAGTGTGCTTCATTCTGAAATGTAATCAGATTTTAAATGTAAAAAATCCCTTTCGGCTACAGTATAATCGGGGCCCCTAATTATGAAAGGCATATGTTCCCCTCCATCTTTCTTCCCTCCACCCATGTAGATAATTGTCCTTCTCGAATGATTTCTTCTTTGTAAAAATCTTTGTGACGTTCTACTCCTGGTTTGCTCAAAGCAATGCTGTTATCTAGTGCATTAGGTTTGCGTTGTTGGATTCTTGCAGGATAATATACAATATAGTTACAGTGATTACTTGCTATTTCATGTGTCATCTGTGTTTTGGAATATCTCAAAGCTTGTCAGTCTTCCGCTGGGGATTACATCATTTTGGGGGTCTCAACCGTTCTGAAATAAAAGCATATTTCAGTGGTAAAATATGTATGCCCAGACAGCTGGCAGTCTTTCAAGGCTCCAAACTTGACACAGAGTTAATCTCAGAGAAATGTATTTTCTTCTATTCATAGTCACTGAACAATTATTTCTATGCCTTTTTTTTTTTTTCCTCCTCCTTCCCCCCCCCCTTTCTCAATGTAGGATTTTCTTTATGGATGGTAATTACTGACATACAATACATTTCTTTGTTTTTTTTCCCAGCCACTGCAGGATTTATTCTGGGGTGATGATTTTGGTTTCTGCATTGTCTTTGAATGTTTTGGCAATGGTCAATTCAAATTAATAATTGTTTCTTTAGTGGTAAGCCTGATCTTGTTTGAAACGTGCAAGTGTCTCTGTTATTAGCTTGCCTTTTTTTCAGGGGCAGACCTTTGGGGAGAAAGTTACCTGCACCTCCTAAGCTACCTTGTCTCATATTGAATTATAACAACAAATTGGTATCACAGACCGTACCACCTCATCACATAAGTACTATTTATGTCATAAAGGCTTCATAAGGGTTGAATTGAAACACAACTTGTTGCACTAGGATGAATTTCATCCCAATATCCAAATTATAAAAGAATAAAAACAAATGGCTTCAGAGTTGTTATGAGAAGATGCTAGAAAAAATAGCAATGCAAAATTGGACCAAGAATTTGCCATGTGCGTACTTAATCTAGATTTTCATGCTATTCCTACTACTTTGTTACGTTTAAAAGATATATGCTGCATTTAACTTGTTCTGAGGAAAACCTGCCTGCCAGACTACCAACTCCCAGATTTTATTTAGGCAGCCCACTTCCAGGCTCGTGCCCTGGTGAGTCCTGTTTCGGTACCAGCTTCTGCAGTCGGGCTGACCCATAGACGGACAAAGCCTGCTTTGGGAGCTGCTGCATTCAAACACGCTGCGGGAATCTCTCTCGCAGACCCACTAGGTAAGGATGTAGCCGAAATGAAAACACCTGCAGAATATTCTCAGCTTCAGCAGAGTATCTATTTTATTTTCCTGACATATTATTTCATCAAATATTTTTATCTTATCTCCCTAATGTTAAAAAATTGCCTTTCCATTTGAAAGAGGATTTAGGCACAGAGTTTGAGTAACTAATATGAACTAATAATAAAAAATATAAAATGTAAATGAACTAATAATATTAATTTATTCTAATTTGGCATATAGTACCAATAAATAAATTACTATTGTTGGGGATACATGTGTAGATCTATTTCTATATTTGATTCACCAGAAAACTTGTGTGAGTTAACTTAATAGCTTGCAGAAGGTAAGGTTTCCTCTTGATTTTTTTGATAGGGTTTTCTTTAATTTGCAAAAATTTCATGTTAAAAGAG
Source organism: Pygoscelis adeliae (assembly GCF_000699105.1). Lineage (NCBI taxonomy): Eukaryota > Metazoa > Chordata > Aves > Sphenisciformes > Spheniscidae > Pygoscelis > Pygoscelis adeliae. Next base: position 4,847,283 of record NW_008824243.1, read on the forward strand.
TTATGGGAGTGGGGAATTTATGCTTTTGTTTCACATAAGATTCAGACATCGCTGGTGTGACAGATGAGTCCTTTCTATATGTAGAAAAGCATTTAAATAAGTGGAAAGCGAATAGGAAAAAGTTCTGGGATTTTTTTTAAGACTGGAGCTTTCCAAAAGCATCCCTTAAAAAAAAATTCTATCTCCTTTTAATTTACCACAGATTAATGAAATCTGTGTTCCTCTTAATTTTAGTGGAATTTAATTTTAATTACTTTTTTTTTCTTGTGTGCAAGAACTTTCCAATATAAAGAGATTAGATGGCCTTCATTCATTCTTTTCAAGGCACACCACAGCCAGAAAAACACTTTGTAAGCAATTAAGTGGAATTGTGCAAGCTTTTGTTGCTGTTGTTTACATCTACGGCAAATCTGATTTCCCACTGGTTTGCATGCAAGTCATGCAGTCAAGTATCTGAGTATGCAGGTCGGGCAAATTACAAGTTTATTGAAGGGTCAGTATAGTTATCAATGGCAGCTGTTCATAGGATCCTTAACACTGAGCTGAAAATTTATCTTTTGATTTGAATGGTTCTCACCCCTAAAACCATTATAAGGTCTCAAGAGCATTACTATTTTTAACTAAATAGCGGTTACATCTTTCAGTTTACTTAGGCATCAGACCAAAGATCATTGAAGTCAATATGAATTCTTCCACTTACATCAGCATGCTCTGGGTCATGCCCTTAATAAACTGTTGTGTTTGCTATCCAAATCCGAAGAGATTACGGAATGAAAACTGGTGTGGTACAAACCAAAATGGGTTCAGCAATAGCCTGAAGTACTAATTCTCCCTCCAGTCAAGCCAGTGGAAGATAAACATCCCACAAGAAAGGTTGGACTGTTTGTTGCATTAAAGATACCTTTCAGCTAACCTAACCGTGGTGAAAACGTTTTGGCATGACCACCTTGCCCACACAGCAATGTTAGTGATGAGAGGTTGGGGTGGGTGATAAAATGCCATGTAAGATTTTGGAGTGTGAGTGTTTATCATTAAGCAAACACTGGCTCATCTGTGACGTAAAAAAAGGGTTTTGATCTTTGTTTTGAAGGTCTTTTAATCATGATAGAACAATTATATTTATACTGCAGAAGTTTTGAAAGACGTGGTAAAGATGATAGTAACACTTAAGAAGCCCTATGTCAGGAACCCTGCAAAAATGCTTGGAATAGAAAGTTCGGTAGTCTAAAAATTAGGAATTCAGGTATAGTACTGTATGAAAGTTTCATAATAAGGAGAAAGAAGGAAATATATGATATTATGCAACATTACTCCATTAGTGTTCAGAGGAAAAAATTGAAGGAAAAAAACAAACCAAAAGACTATATTTAACCCTTTCACATCATTACATTATACCTGAGTAATCCAGTGGAATTTAAAAAATATAAGTAAAAGAAAGAGAAGGGAAATATCCTAATATTAAAAATATTCCAGACAACCAATGAATTTGGGATAAAAAAATGTGCAATAGAAAAAAAAAAGTACCTGATTTTGAAGCTTGATTTTAAGGCAAGCATCTTCAGCCTTCTCTCTGGAAAGGCTTAGAAAAGCAGAATTTTCTGCATTAAATGAGGCTAATTTTTGATGGGTCTGTTCGGGCCCTTACTGAACATCACAGGAGGAATATTCCTAGAGGTGAAAAACATAGTTAGACAGAAAATTTCAGTCTGAACTGAGGGATGACACAAATAGTAAAATGGAAAGCCCTTCACTGATGGGTCTGAAAGTGCAAAACCTTTTGCTTGCTTTTGTTTGGCAGAAGTATTCAGCTCGTGGGAAACCTTAATGATGGTAAACCTTTTTGTCTGTGTGATGCTGAGTTTTACCTTTGCAATAAGAAAAAGCATGAGCTACTTCAATGTGATAATGGTATTCATCTTAAAATTTAATTTTGTTTAGGTTTTTTTTATTTTTTTAAAATATAAACTTTTTTTGAATTATCAAAAGGGAACGGAAAGGAATGGATATGATTATGCTAAATTGTTGTCTGCTTTCTAGTTTTGTTCCATGCTAAATTATTCCCTTGACAAACAGGATAGAAAGTATTTGTACTTCAGACATTTTGTGATTAATCAGCCTCTGTGTTTGTGTCTGGGTTGGTAAAAACAGAGCTACTGTTGAAGAGTGGAAATAATCATGCTGGCTTATGCCTGCGGTCAATACTCCTGCCTCTGTTGGGTACATTTTTTCCAACGTGTATCAAATACCATCTAGGAGGTATAGCAGTGATTGAGGAAACAGCTGCTAAAGGGCTGTTTAGGCAAAGCCTTTCACTTACACTTTAGGCGGTTCAGTAGCAGAGGTGCCTTGGTATTATTAGTGGCTAGTTGTTCATGTTAGGTGCCTTGGATTCATTGCTGGTGGTGGCAAATTCTCAAAAGGTGTTTGTTACTACTGGCCCAGGGATGGGGACTGGTTAGGCTGGTGCTCCTCACCCCTGAGAATCAGGTCCGTGTGATTTTTTTAATTGGCTTTACGGTCCAGACGGTGGAGTGGTTTCATTGAAGAGCTTTTGAACACAGTTCACCAGCTACTTTGAAAAGATTACCATTGAATGCCCTTCGGTACAATTTTCGGTCACTGTGGGCAAAGTGCTCCCTTGTGGTCTCAGCTTCGGTAGAAATTGCTTCTCTGATATTTTGCAGATGCACTCAGAGGGGATCTCGGCTCCGGTTTCTGGCTGCTTATCATAAAACTGTGAGGCCCTCGTGGGGGCACTGTGCATCGCCGAGGACATCTGAAGTTCAGACTTATCAAAGAGAAGAAGCTGAGCCATGGGGTCCGCGCTTTCCCCTGCGTGTCTGGGTTGGGTGGAGAGTGGGGCCAATGCTTGGTGATCAAAAGTGGAGAGGTGCACACCGTGAATACTGGCTTTGTTTCTCAACCCCCTTTATCAAAGAGGAAGGTACTTACTAGCACAGAAGTGAGAAGGGAGTGTTGCTGGTCTGAAGTCATTGTTATCTGGATTTTTGCATGAGAATAGATGCAGAGAAGAAAATGTTCCTCCAAACACAGCCTTATCCATTAGCTCGTTTCATAATTTCCTTCACGCAATCAATTTGCATTCTTTATAAGTGGTGTCTCACTTCTGTTTTTTCTCTACCAAGGGGAAACGGAAGTAAATAGCTTATTTTCTTGTATGACTTTGGCATCTTCCACACTTCATAAGAAACAGAAGTTTTTTCTTCTAAAGATGGTCTTGAATACAAGCAGTTACATGGTTTAGAATGGGAGAGGCGGATTTTTTTGACTCACACCTGAAATTGTGCATGCAGCTTTATAGTGTATGTTCTCACTTATGTGGACAAGCGATGATTTGTTCAGATAAAGTTGCTCAGTTTACCCAGGCAAATGCTACACCATGAGTAAGTGCCATTGTGTCTGAAGGTCAGCGTAGAAAAACAAAGCAAAAGGGCACCATGAAATAACAATGATGATTTATTCATTATTATAAATATTAATGTAATAATGTAAAATGCTTGCTCAGTTTTCTTGAATACCTGCAAAAAAGGTATTTCCGTATGTAGGACAATTCAGCAGAAGAGAGGTTCTTTCTGTCCATTAGTCTAAGGACAGGTAGTAAAAAACTGTAACAGTTCCCAGTCACTACAGACCAGCAGAGACTTATAGTGGTTCACAGCATTGTTTTACAGGTTGTTGCTGGTTTTAGCTTGGATTAATTCCCTGATCTGGTTCACAGCGCAGCTTGTCTATCAGCTCGTACCAGCACAGCCGAGGGAGCTGGTTTGCAGCGTGGGAGGGTGCTGGAAGGGGTGAGGACTCCTGCTGTCATCCTGGCTGCTGGGCAGCCTGGGCAACCATTTGTTTCATGAACTTTAATTCCACATGATTAGCGCTTTATCAGCCAAATTCACGGATTCCATAGCTTTCACTGCTTCTTCTGTTCAGTCGTTCCCCTGGTTGTTGAACTGTCGGTGAAATAAAATAGCAGGCAACCCTCCTGGAGATGGGAGAAGTCATGTCAGTCCTCCTCCAGCGCCCTTCAGCACGTAGCTGGTGCCATCGTGGTCCTGCAGCTTTTGTCTCCTCATAATAGCAGAAATGCCTCCTAACGAGCGTTGTTGGATGGGTGCTAAATCCCACTTCCCTTTTCCCTCCCCATCCCCACAGCACTCTCCCGCATTTGTCTCTAAGGGCACCGGTTATATCTTTATACGCTTTCCTTTATTCATTTTAATCTAATCTACCTCCCTTACATCATTCTCTCTTCCTGCCGGGAAGTCGTGGTGAGGGGAGCTCCCCTGGTCCCCCGAGAGTCATCTTGGGGAGATATCTGGTGCTGTTGAAGGCCCCGTTTTACGCTTTGTGGAATGCAGATGGTCTAGACGTGAATTGCATTTTGTCTTTCAACATAAAGCACTGCATTTTTAACACATACCTCCAATAAATACAGCAAGAGAACCAGTTAACAATGGTACCTTAAGGCAGGTATTCCAGCTGTCTTGGAGTTTCATACAGCATCAGTATGGCGTATTTTATATGTCCAGCTCAGGAACATATCTTCCAGGATATGGGGTTGCTAAAAGCAATACCACAGTACTGTCGGTGTGCTAGCTTAAGTCCTTGCTGAATTTTTCCATACTTTATTCTTTTTAAGTAGCTGTCGGTTATGCTGCTCCACAAGGGACTACTGCTTCAACGCAATAGTCAGACTTTGTTAATCAGAAACTTATGTCATATCTAGCCACATTTATTTAAGCAACCACATAGCTTAGCCTCCGTTTGCAATTTTTTTGATAGATTGTGTTTTGCCCACAAATCGTACCAATCTCTGTCTGGATGAAATGTGAAATTAATTTTTAAAAGTGCAAACAGTATTTATTTTTAATCAATTATATAAAGCTTCCTTAAATGTGCTGAAGACTTTTTAAAAAACTGTTCAAAGACATTTTGATAAATTTAAATGCAAGTTTTTCCAGTTAATAATGGAACTGACAGATCATAATGTCATAAAAGCTTCACTTGACTAGACCTCATCCGTTGCTATCTAGTTTTTATCTGTAAATTGGAAATTGGTTCTCTGTATCTAGCAACCAAAGATTTTCTCAGCTTTGAGTGAACTAGCCTTTGAATTGAGCTAGATGAATAAACAGACTTAAAGAAAATGTTCTCCCTGCACCTGCAGAAGAAGCTGAAGCTGCCAAAAGATGAATACTTCAAAAAACTTGGATCCCTAGGATTTAGCCAGTGATTTCTGCCAGTTCCGTACTTTGATGTTCTTTAAAAGTTCAGCACCAAATGCACAGTAATGGGGGTTATTATGTAAGTATAGCCCTTTAAAAAAAACATAACGTAATCTCAATTTGGAATCTTAATAAGGAAAAAAATCCAACTTAAATAAAACTGTTTGTTGGTGGAGGCAGTTTTTAATACCTGCTTTTTATTTACACTCTTGTCTCTGAAATCAGTACGGGCTTTCCATATGACTCTTTGTGCAGGTGATGGAGGTCAGCTGCCAGCAGAGAGAGGTATTCGTTTAAAAGAAAAAAAGATAAACCAGGGAGGGAAGCATAACTTCAGTAAGTCACTAGGGATGGAGAGTGCTCTTCCAAGGTTTCTGGAAGAATTTCAGGAGGGAGCAGCTGAGTTAGTCATATGTAACTCACTGAAAACAATTACATCAGCAAAGAAACAGATGTGGCCGATAGCATACCTAACTTAGGAAAGTGGGTATAATTATGAACCTTACTCTCATGCCGGCACTAACGATGAAGTGCTGAAGAGAGAAGTATAAACGCAGGAGGAGGAGATGTCTGTTGAGCCCTGTAAGCACAGGCAGGAAACCTCTGGGATGCAGGGGAGGGTAGTGCCCAGGGCCAGGGATTACAGGAGACAGCACTGACCCATGCAGGAACTCGCCCCAGTTTTTAACAGCACTGTAGTTAAATTCCTGCTTCCATCCAAGGAAGGTAGCCATCAGAGACCTGGATCATCAGCAATGGGCTGGTGGGCATTCTTACATTGTGAGGGGAGGAGGAGGGAGGGACCTAATACATAGTCCTCTTCATTTTATTCTGCTTGAAAATGAGAAAAGATTGTGATAATTTCCAGAAAAATTTTACGCAGTTAGAAAACAGGTTATAGAACTTCACTGTGGACAAATGCAAGGTGGCGAGTGTTGGAAAGAGCCCGTAACTATCTCTTTGTCCTGTATCCAGGGAAAATGATGTCTGGCTAGGTTTTGTGCAGGCAAGAGATTAGCTGTATGTGCTAAGCCTGGACAGCAGTTGTCAGATAAATTAATTTAATATTAGCATCTTTTGAGGGTGTTATTTTGCATAAACTGAGGTTGAAATTTGCAAATGAAATCCTCCTCCTTATTATGTTCAGCTCTTGTCATGAATTAATAGAAAAGGTAGAGAAATGAAGCAATGGGAAGTGAATATCTGGAAGATCATATAGGGAACCGGGGTTAGCTGGAAAAGTTTGGAAGAAGCATGGGAGAAAACAAAGAAGTCTAAACCATGAGGTTTTGTATGAAGAATTTTGTTCAGAGTTCTTATTTGCCTGTAGTATGGGGACACTGAAATTTAAATGCCAGGCATCAATGGAGATGTCATTTCAGCTATAGCTTTTGTGCTCATTTTCTAATGTGAACCCGGGAGACAAATGCACACAATCCCATGGGTGCACGTACGCACTTTCACATACCTCCATGAAGGTACGTGCCCTGGAAAGCCCGCCCATGCCTGGAAGATGATTCTGCAAAGGCAAGACCTAAAGCTAAATTCCTTTCTCGTGCTCTTGCCCGAGCAGACTTTGCAGGATTATATCGCAAGCAGTCACGTTGCAAGGAACACATGCTGGTATTTCAGCTGGTCAGGTGTCACATTTTTAAAGATAGTGCCCTTTCAGCAGAAAAACCCTCAAATACCAGAACAAAATAAAAAAAGAGTTAAATTATATCAGAGATATAGATGAAATATATTCTATTAGTAGTGATAATGTGGTAGAAATAGAAATAAAAGTGCCATAATTCACAGTTGGACACTTCAAAGGGTACTCCGCTCCCAGTAATCCTCTGATCTGCTTCATGTCACAGGTCACCTAAACAGTATTTACAAAACTCCTGGCTGGAGCAGTCAGTCAGGATTTAAGGTGTTGCAACTTCTTTTGACATCAAAAGTTCAAGTGCACAGATATTTCTCTGAGAATGTTACATCAGAGTTAATTTTTATGTAGACTCATGTTTATGAATATGTCTCCTCAAGACCAACGTGAAACTTGCCTGGAGATGGGTAAAAGTTTTCTCCTGACAGCCATGTGATGAGGTTAGATGGTGCCTGGTAGTTAGCTGGGCGCTACTTTGAATGTGTTCAAAAAGGTGAGGACCAAAGCAGGAGTCAAAAGGCTTGACTTAACCATTGACCCACGTGTCACTGAGAAATTGGTGTGAACTCCGGGTTCCCATTACATCTGAATGTAAATATTAATATTCTCCTCCAAAGTGCTTTGCCACCTTGAAGAGTAAAATGCAATGATAGTAATAGCTGCTGTAATTTTGAGTGTGGGCTGGACTTGGATGTGAAGTCTCACTTTTGGCACCAAGCTCATTCTGGGAACTTGGTGCTTGGACAGCAATGGATTCTGCTCTCTCAGGCAGCCATCGTCTGTGGTTGTAGGTGGCCCTTCCGAATCCTCCAAGTCATGAGGGTTTGGGAATTTTATACTGATCAGAGAGTTGCTAGTTGCTTCAATTAGGTGGGTCCTATCTTCTGCTCTTTCCACAGAGTAAGTTTACTTTTTACTCTGTCTTACTACTCCAAGAAAATGATGGCATAAGCTGACTACTGCAAGTCCCCGTGCAGTTACTTGCAAACCGTTGCAGTAGGAAAGCTGGTCTATGAAGGCTGGGTGTTAGGCACGTTGGCAGGCATTTGAAGAGGCTTTTTTCATGCTTTTCTTCCTGTTTTGTTTTTACAAGAAAGGAGAGCATATTTAAAATATTTCTACAGCACCAAGGTGAAAGGACCAAGTTCCTAGGGTCATAGCTGAAATAAAACTCCGAGTATTTTACTCTTGCTGAAGTAGGAGTGCCTGGTTGCTTCGTCCATGAATGATTTGAAGGAAGAAGGATATATTTTCAAATCTGTTTAATTAAGATGCCTCTTCAGTTCTCCCTGTCCTTCATTTCAATAGGTTTTCAGAGGCTTTCAAACCAGAACTACACAGGGCTCTATTTCAAGTGCGCTGTAAAGAGCTGATAATATAGCCTCTGTGGCTGGGGCACAGAATCTTCCTTATATAGCTTTTCTGAACAGGATACACTTGTTCTGCAACAGATCTTGCGTTGTTTATTCCCGATAACTATTCTCAAGTCAGTATAAATGACACTTCCAGATAACTTTCTTCCTCCCTGATAACAATCTGGTAGTTTATACCACTTTCCAGAAGTGTATATTTCTGTTTAGTTTTTTAGGGTGCATTTAGTATTTAGTATGGCCAAAGTAGTAATTCTTTCAGTATCTGCCAGCTAGATTGGTTTTGAAAAGAGTCTCTTCAAAGCAATATCTGTTTAGAGCTGACTTATTTATGTGCAGTTTCTGTTCCACAACAAAGCAGTCAAAGAAATGGAGCATCGGTTCCTGGTGCCTGAGAAAGAGGCCTGAGAAAGGTCTCAGAAAACAGGTATGATTTAGAAAGTCATTTGCAAGAACTCTGTGTTCTGAATAGCTGTGTACTCGTGCACATTTCAGATTTTATTTTTAAGGCTTTGTTTTTTGAACGAAGCACTGACGGATGTGGAGGCGACCGTGGGTCGTGCTGAAAGGGAAGTGATCAGGATCCAGGGAGGTTACTAGCAAAGCTCTTCAAGGACGGTGCTCAGGATAGTTGTAGGGTCCCATAAATGGCTTTAGCATATTAGGGATGTGCTACGGTAGGTTGCTGGTGACCTAAAGTTGTCAGTGCAGGGGAAGGGGGGCTGTCATGCAGAAAGACACTGGACGACATCAAAGCGTAATAGAAATGGGGCAGAATTTCATAGGTCAAAATATATGTTAAGACTAATAATGAGATTTTCTTGGCTAGAAAGAGTCACTGTGGTATATTACCGAGCGATCGCAGACAGATGATCCTGAACTACAGGCTGTTGCTGGTGCATGTCAGGGCAGCAAATTACAGCCAGGCAGACGTGGCATTAATGCTGCTGAATTTGGACTAGGAGATTTCCTCCAGTTCTGTTTGCCCAGATGCACAAAAAGCTGACTGTAGCTGAAACAAATTAAGAAGAGAGTTTGTTGGATGCTAAGGATGGAGTTGTTGGATGCAAAAGAGGCATATGCATTTTACAGGATGGAGAAGAATGCTTAATAAGAATAGGGAGCAAAGAAGGAGTATCTTAGGTGGGGGCACTAGCTAGTTTGAATTACATAGCATAGCAAAACAAAGGCAAAGAGAGGAGGTGGTTGCTCTCTGTAAATATGCTTGTGAGGCAAAACGCAGGCGAACAGCGGTGTTGACTGCATCTACCAGAGGATAATACTGGTGTAAAAACAAATAGCATAAACCTGATCATTAATAATGTAGGAAACCAGTAACAAGTTTCTAACTGTGGAGTAGCACAATTGTATGAAGGTCAGAGGGAGCAGAAATCCCCCTCTTGCAGCATGTTCTCCAAACAGAGCTCAGTAAATAAGTAGGACTGTACAATACGGTGACCTACAAAAACAAGAAACTATTAATAAGGGACTGACAATTGTCAAGAAAGACTTTTCCAGTCCTTTTTGTTCCTAAGTTGGCTAATAGATCCTGGAAAGCTAAACACAAAGTATCCAGGGGTTTAGAAGAGCTATGATATCTCTCCTGCCATCTCTTTCAAGTATTTGAAAGTACTTTCTGATTTGTTTTCTGTTCTGAAATTGCATTTACCAGTAGAAAAAGGAAAAGATTTTGCCATACCTGTAGGGGAAAATATGTATGTTGGATCTGACAGCCCAAGAGAGGCGAGGCTGCTGCAGCTCCATGTCCCCTGGTCCAACCAGTAGCAAGGCTGAAGATGTATTCCCAGCAACTACATGCACACACAGCATATATAAATCCCTTCCTCTGAGTCCTCAATTTGGGTTCCCCACCTGCCATCGTGCCCCTGTGCTCCTCTGGGCTTGTGCAGGTGGACCTTTGATGGACTGATGGCTCCAGTGATGGGCCTAGGAGTAGCTGGGCAGTGTATTATTTGGGCCCCTGCCCCTCTCCCTGCCGTTATCTCTGTGTGCTCCTTTGTGGGTGTGCAGATGAGGTTTTATCATGTAACCTCACAGTACCAAACTCAGTTTTGAATGTGGTTCAAAGGGCGAGCAGCTCTAGGAGAGAGAAGGGTCTCGGTTTGGTGGCTGCACACCATAGATCCATGCTTACAGAATGGCAGGACTGCACAGAAATAAAACCTATAACTGGACAGAGGAGAGCTGGAGAAAGTTAAGACCAAAATATAATATGGATGATGTGATTCAAAAAGGAGGAACTATTCGGAACAAGAATATGGGAAACATTGAACTTGACTATATTTTCCCAGCAGGCTGGCAAAAAAATAAAAAAGGAGGAATGCAGCATGGAAATTTCTGGGTGATGGCAAATATCTTTGTGAGAAGATATTGGGAAAAAAAATTAAATGCAGACATTCTCATCTGGATAGGCCTTTATAATGTATAGAAATACTTTGTCAATTTGAGCTTTTAGGTAAATGGTTTAAAATAGTACTTAAAATATAGATATAGAGGTAGATTTACTTTTTTTCCCAGCAGAGTAGATCATTCTCTCATCTCCCATTTTTGCTTATCAAAGCTTTCCATTTAAATCGATGGACACACATGGATAATCCTGGAGGATTTTTCTTTAGATATAACTAGGTCTTCCCTAGGTTGCAGAGGATAGGTCTTCTACATGTGTTTTTGACATGGAGCCAGCTCTAATACATCCATGAGAACTGTTTACATTAGAAGATTGCTGCCCAGGTACCCAGAATTAAATTTATGCTGAGTTTTTTAATAGGAGTTGTTGATGTGTTCACCAGCAGAGTCTAAACCAGTTTCAAACAGGTAATGGAGAGCTTACCACATCGCCTTCCCATTCCCTGGAAACTCAGAGACAGCTCCATGCCATCTGCCAGAGGCACAGAGAAGGAGTCTTCTCATCACTTCTGGGCTTAGACTCCATCTGAAGAATTCCTGCTTCCCCGCCCTGCTAGCACCAGTCTTGGCACTGGGAAATTGAGCATGACACAAGTTTGTGCTTCAGTTGATCCTGTCTGATAAGTCCTCCATTTGAATGTTTCTGCTCAACAAAATACTTCTAAACATCACTGTGTTTGTAATGTAGCTGTCATAAAAACTTATCTAAAATACAGATCCGTAGTAGGGATGCTGAAGGTAGGGGTAACTATACGGGATGACTTCATTTTCCAAATTGTTCAAGCAAAGCCTATACATTTGAGCCCCTCCAGGAAACCTGTGCATACATTCCTCAGTTTGTCTTTCCATCCAAGTAGAGTGCCTTAGTGAAGTTGCTTGGGTGACATTACTGTCATAGGAGAAGAATTGAGTAGAATCACAGAATGGTTTGGGTTAGAAGGGACCTTCAAAGATCATCTAGTCCATCCCCCCCACCACCATGGGCAGGGACATCTTTCACTAGATCAGGTTGCTCAAAGCCCTGACCAATCTGACCTTGAGCACTTTCAGGGAGGGTGCATCCACAACTTCTCTGGGCAACCTGTTCCATTGTCTCACCACCCTCATCATAAAGAACTTCTTCCTTAAGTCCAATCTAAATCTAGCCTCTTTTAGTTTAAACAGAGTAGCAGTGCTTCCAGCTCTTCTCAATACCCACCCCCCTCTCCCACAGGAAAAAGGCAGTTGCCTGTATTATTTTCATGCATGCTACTGAAGTATTTTGTGTGTGTGAAAATGCCTGCTCAAGGGAGGCTGGTAGGAAGTTACCCCCACCAGCTGCTGGTCCCCCTGGGGCTGGGGTAGGAGAAATGCTTTTATGTCCTGCAATGCAACATGCACAGCAACTCTGTAGGATTTGCCAAAGCAATGTTGGTCTTCCCACACAGATTTTTGCTACCAGGGTCAAAAAGCATGACCCTCAAAGTGCATTGCTGCACTGCAGGAAGAGCGTCATGCATGTAAGTCTGTAACTTGCACTGTGCTGTAGGTTGCAGTACAGTAACAGAGACCCTCTGGAGCAGGAAAATCTACTTCTTACACTAAAATGGCTAAGCAGATTATTTCATAAATGTAAAGAAATGGATTGACCCTACTGTGCTTACCTGTTAATATAAAACTGCATTTCATGTGAATTTACTCTTAGCTCATTTGAAGCACTCAGGTGATGAAAGGGTTTCCCTTATGAAGCCTTGCTCCCCTCTCATGCCCTCAACTATTTATAATTTTATTAAAACCATACATTTGAACAATTCAAAGCTTTTATTATTTGATGTCTACCTGTCCTGGTTTCAGCTGGGATAGAGTTAATTTTCGTCCTAGTAGCTGGCATAGTGCTGTGTTTTGGATTTAGCATGAGAATAATGTGATAACACACCGATGTTTTAGTTGTTGCTGAGTAGTGTTTATACTAAGTCAAGGACTTTTCAGCTTCCCATACTCTGCAAGCAAGAAGGGAGCATAGCCAGGACAGCTGACCCAAACTGGCCAAAGGGATATTCCATACCATTTGACATCATGCTCAGTATATAAACTGGGAGGAGTTGGCTGGGGGGGGCGACCACTGCTCGGGAGCTGGCTGGGCATCGGTTGGCGGGTGGTGAGCAATTGCATAGTGTGTTACTT
>NW_008824243.1:4860261-4874122 GCF_000699105.1 Pygoscelis adeliae
TTCCCCCATCCCACCTGGGGGCGGGGGGAGGGTGAGCGAGCGGCTGTGTGGTGCTTGGTTGCCGACTGGGGTTAAACAATGACACTACCAAAAATTGCTGTCAAAGATTCTCTTTGAGAAACCATTTTGAATCAAGACAAGAAGGGGCTCCTATTTTGTATCACCGACAAAATTCTTGTATTTTTCAAATGTTCATTACAAATGTAGTAAAAAAGGTAGTCAGAGCAGGATCTACTTTAATGGAATATGCACATTCCCTACCAGTGCATATAGGTTCTTCTGTTTATGTCTTGCTTTCAAACAAAAAGGCAAATTAAGTCTTTTTAGTCTTTACAACATCATTACATGTTGGGAATATATAGATTGCACCAATGATTGACAGTACTTCAGCAATAGCTAGAAGCCCTTGTTATAATGCACTCCAAAAGATGATGTTCAGAGTGGTGAGATGAACAAAATTAATTAGTCTGCAGAATAGTTGCAAAGTCTGCCAAGCATGCTCTATCCATTTCCATCTTCATGGGTCTGGCTCCAGCAAAGATGGTGTGGCTCAGCCTCCCTTTAAGAATGGATGCTTGGAGTCTGCCTGACTGCCAAGATCTGTGTAATTGGGACCTCCCTTCTTCATGACTTAACAAATTGAAGACTTAACAACTACAATGTGGAGTAGACTAAAAGAAGAAGCTGGGGCAACAGGAAAAAGTTTCAGCACTCCCTGATGCCATCCTCTTCTCTTTCCCACCGAAGCAGTAGTTGTGCAGCAATAACTATGCAGTGCATTTATGTTGTGCATGCAGAATAGGCCTGGCACATCCCCAACACATTGGATTCTCCATGGATGGGCTGCACGGAACATGTTGCTGTATAGTCTGGTGCGTAGCTGAGATTTCTTTTACTGAAATATGGAAGCCATGTGTGCACATGCCTGGATTACGTGCCATGACTCTGCAACATCATCTGGCCGGGTCTGCTTGAACCATCCATCCAGTGTGATGATCCTCTGCCACACAAAGTGTGTTTGTTGTATGTTGGAATAAGAAAAGGGAGTGACTCCCTTCCGCACATCAAAGCAATGAGAGCTGGGAACCCCAAGACTGAAAGATTTAGGAAGTATAAGTCTTTGGCATTTTTTTTCCTCAAACTAATTTTGTCTAGGGTCATTGCTAGGCTTGGCTATACATCTGTCTTTAAACTTCTGTAAGGAAGCATAGCTGTTGTGAATATAAATGTCTTTACAACTTCCATTTAATGGATAATTCCACAAATCTACAGTATTTTTAAATTGATTCTTCACATATTTAACTTCTAAGGGTACTGAAATAAAGAGACTTTGCAAAGCTGCGCCTAAAACGTAGCTGTTAGAATTGCAAGCAGCTGTGTATGGGAATCGCGCAATGCACATAATGTACTGTGACAGCAGGGGAGGTGGTTTTGCAGAGAATTGATGCATTTTTTAACTTTCAAGGTCACTTCAGACACTGCTCTGCAAATCAGCCCTCAAAATTATGACAGAAGAAACTAATATTTTCATGAATGCAGAAGTTAATAATAAGAGTGGCTGCAATAACATTTATGTGAGCAAGAACTAAAGATCATAAAAGCATTTTTACACAAAAGAGATGAAGTTTCTGGATAATCCATAATAGAATTTAAGCCTATTTGAAGCTCAGATTAGGTTGTTTTTTGAACTGAAACAATGCATAGCTTTCAGTGTGGTTAAAACTTTCATTCAAATGCAGGTTTTGTTTTGTTTTTTTTTAATTCTATAACCACAGAAAACATTCATCCATTTTCTTTCTGGTTTAAGAAAAGACATATTTCAGCTTTATGAAGTAGGTGTTCTCCGCAGAATGGGCGCTGATGAGAACCATGCACAGAACAGGAAGTTCAGAAGACGGGGGATGGCAGCCGAGAGCGGCTCCATCTGCTCTGGAAACGCATTGCTGTACAGCGGAGGCCAAAACAACTGACAAGACACAGTCATTATTTATGGAAAGACTCTGAACTCTGGCTGTTTGTCAAGCTGACTCAAGTAGTCTGCTGCTGGCCCTGATGAGCTAGCAAGTATCTAACATAGATTTGTGCTCTAATAAATGTCAGATACAGAGGCGTTACTGAAACAAATTGCTAAAATATTAAGAGAAAAGGGGAATGTACATGGAACAGCGAAAGACCCTAATGACTAACTTCACTAATAAAGACTGGAGAGCATCAGAACACCTTATTTTCAAAAGAAAAGCATGGAGGGGAGCAGCGCGGTGTCCCAGCCCTGAAGCCGATGGCAGAACTCCCATCGACTGATACAGAGCTAGGGTTTTGCCCGCCGTGTGCAGTGTCTCAGTGGACTTCTCCATCCATTCACTTCAGGAACTGGGATGGTTCATGTGTTTGTGAAATAGTTGCCACGTCCGCCGATTTAGTAAAAGTTCCAGTCCCCAGGCCAATGAAAACATGCCCTGTTCTCTTCAAAAATGTGCATCAGCAAGGACAAATGATATCTTTTAGACTAATAAAAATGATTGGGATGATGCTGTGCTTTTTTTATGTTAACCTCTGTTGAAAGCTGGAAGTTAGAAAAAAAAAAGCTGAAATAAGTATCGATAATCTTGGTTGGGTGCATTTTTTGTCTGTTGTTTCAGGGTGTCCCAAATCTTGTCGTCATTCTCAAATATATGAATTATAGCATTTTAGAAGATTGCCAGAAGGAAGACTTCTTTCCGTAACTGTATAGTATACATGCTACGTACAGTCAACAACTAGAAATTCATGTGCCTTCCTGCTCGATTGCTCCATTACCTGACTTCAACAGCAATGAGTAATTTGATGTTGTCTTCAAAAAGTGTCATGATTCTCCAGTTAGTCACAGGCATTTTCCTATTGCAAAAATATTCTCTAAACATAGGCACTTCTAAAAAAATAATAAACCCAAACCTCCTAGTAGGAAGCCTGTCTAGATTCATTGCTTGGCTGCGTGACACACAGCAAGAAAGGGAGCCACATGTTCCTGTCTGGAAAGTGATCAGTTACATTATTCTAAGTGTTAAAATGTGTCCGTATGTGTGCATCTGTACACACAGAGACACGCATACTTCGGATCGTGCTGATAATGGCATTTCCAGTCTCAAAAGAAAAATAGATTGTGTATGAAATCCTTTATTTATCAGGCACAGAATTTCATTGTGGTCTACCCCATCGACTTTAAAAATACTCTTTACTATGATGGCAAGAGCAGTCTTAGAGCAGTTAACTGATTCTGTGTGTAGCCTCTCATTTAGTCTGTTACTGAATGAAAAAAAGGAGTACAATGATCTCCTACTTTGTTTATCGTATTTTATCTAGTGTAAGGACAGGTTATGTATATCTGTATTTCTGTGTAAAATAATATATCCGTTATAGTCCTGTACACTGGATATTCTAGAGAGCTGAGACTCTCAAGGTGAGTTGTAGTCATGCGACACAGTCATTTATCACATGCCTGTGACAGTCTCACCTGCATGCTGGCCATTAATCTGTTCTCCAAGAACATCTAACGTTACTGTCCCCAGGCAATTTTTCAGTTTCCCTGCGTAGAAAGGCAAAAAAACCCCTGCTACAAAACTTCTTTCCATCCTATCAAAGGTAGAACTTTCTCCAAAAGTGTTCTCAGTGAGGTCTAAAGTGAGCAAGGTTCAGTCTAGAACTAGTGATGAAGTTGTGGATGCCTCATCATTGGAAGTGTTCAGAGTCAGGTTGGACAGGACTTTGAGCAACCTGATCTAGTTGAAGATGTCCCTGCTCATGGCAGGGGGGTTGGACTAGATGACCTTTGAAGGTCCTTTCCAACCTAAACCAATCTATGGTTCTGTGAAGCGGGACATTAATAATGTGGGTGATTTTGGAGAGCTAGCACTTCAACCCTCAGCAAGGGGGGACGACCATATTTCTGCTGACCTAGGAAAGGCATCCAACGCAGGCACTTCACACTGTAGAGGGCTTTGGCAAAGGTGGTAGGTTGGAAAGGAACGAAGCCATCTTTCAGGCATTGGGATCTGAGGCTCTTCTCCCAAGTAACTGGCGAAAGGACGAGAGGAAATGGCCTCAAGTTGCGCCAGGGGAGGTTTAGATTGGATGTAAGGAAAAATTTCTTTACTGAAAGAGTAGTTAAACATTGGAACAGGCTGCCCAGGGAAGTGGTTGAGTCACCATCCCTGGAAGTATTTAAAAGACGGGTAGATGAGGCGCTTAGGGCCATGGTTTAGTGGGCATGGTGGTGTTGGGTTGATGGTTGGACTCGATGATCTTGGAGGTCTCTTCCAACCTTAATGATTCTATGATTCTATGATTCTATCACCTTGAGTAGGGACTGTAGATGACGAGGAAGCAGCTGAAATAATACACATGATCTGCAGTTTGACCCAGCCTATTTAGGAAGAACCGGAACAAGGCTTTGGGACCTCTCAGAGTTTTGCTGGTGGCAGTAATAGTGGTTGTAACAGCATCAAACCTATGTGGGGCTTTGTCTCTTTGTCAGAAGGCGGTGTAGAGGGACCCTCGTAGGACAGAGTGCAGAATGGACCGTGAATTCAAGTTACAAGCACAGACCCATGCTGGATCATGCCTTCCTTGCACTTTTCCTATCACAGTGTTCCTTACTGTCTGCTTAAAAAGAGCCCATTTGGGGGCTCTGAGCATTAGGTCCGATCTGATGGTGAGCCTTCTGCAAATAGCAGAGCCATGCAGCAGTGGCTTTACTCTGTGTTGTGCTACGCGTTACTGAACAGTGTTTATGGTCATGAAATTGAGCTCCATTTTTCTCTCTCCATTAGGAATTTATTTTTGCCAGTAACAAAAGGAATTTATTTTGTCAGTGAATTTATTTACTTTTCCTTCACTTAATTGTAATTTTCAGTGCAGAAGACAAGTCTTGGTTTGGGAAGGGGAGAAGGGTCAGATATTTTACAAATGAGCAGCCAGTTCTTAAGTTCTGCACTACAAAGGTTATTGTGCATTTTTACTGCATTTGATACTCATTATGCTGTACATGATCTGTTCTTTCCATGAGGAATCCTGCAGATGTAAAGGCTCACACTATGGTTGGCTTAATTAGAAATAAAGTGTCAAGAAATTTGGCACCTTTTTTATTCTTTGTTCAAATAACAAATGTTAAACACATGGACACCAATTAATTCCTGGAGCAATTTAACTGATTTGAGTGGCATTACAGCAGGGAGCATTCAGCCTATGACATTAATTTCAAATTATTTTTTTTAATAACTTCTCTAATTAGTGTTGCCATCTAAAAATCTGATAAAAGAGGAATAGCCTGAGATCTGGGAAAAGCATCGTCAGCCATACTTCCACTTGGCAAGTCATTTGCTAGGCGATTTTCTGAATGTTGTTATTTTGCTAAGGCCTAACATTGGAGAGAAGAGAGAGTATTTTTATTAATCCCTCTTTTTTTGTTTTTGGGAGAGTGACAACTTTGCAGATTACTGAAGATCCTCTTCTGCAATTAGAGTTCAGTCGTATTCTTGCAAATTGTCAACTGAAGTAGCTTGCTGCTGGGAGTTATTGGCAGTAATGATTGCAGAATTGGGCTCTTAAGTTACAATATTGTCAAAGAAGCTGTTACAAATAGTAATAAGATCATTAAAATGTTTTCATTGGGATTTGCTTTGAGAAATAGCCATTTCACATGCCTTTGCTGCAAATGTTGATTTGTATGTGTGTCCATACTCATTTCCAAGGTGCAAAATTAGCAAATGACTTGTGGAATGAATCAGTAAAACTATTGTGCTCTGTGAAGAAGTGAATAAACCAGCTATTTTAACCCCAGCCTAGGCTTCCCCTCTCCTGGGCTTCCTAGCGGATCCTTTTGAGATATATCTGTTCGCAAAATAAAGCCACTTTTTATGCTTTTTAGTACTTGCTGACTATTTGCCAAGGATTTCTATGAAGTATCTGTGAATATAGCCTGAGACAACACGACACTGCTTCCCCTGTTTCCTGTGCTGAATGGCCAGCCCCAATGATAAACTGTAACACTACTCAAGGTAGGAAGGGTGAGCTGCCAGAAACTATTTATCACTTTGCTGGCTTTGTACCATGCACATCCGTCTGAAGTTAAATTGAGGTTATAAGAGGAGTTTTCTTTTTGCTCTGGCTTTGCCAGCGATAGTATCTTGCATAAAGATGAACATAGAAGTTCAGTGTTTAGCCCTTAGATGTTCCCATGCCATGAAAAGAAGATGGAAGTGATATAAAATTCGACTCAAACACCTTCAGTTTCTGACAGCTAGTGCTATAATGTTAATCTGCCATTAACTTCGATAAGGTCAATACCTCTTTCTAATGGCAGATTTCAGGATGATGCTTTATGTACTAATATAGGTCAGGTTTCAGCTCAAACTTTCATCCTCTTCGGACATTTTAGGAGTTTTAAAAATATTAATACCTCCTGTCCTTTCATTCTATTTGATGTTGCTGTTATGGAGAAAAAAGTGACTTCTCTTTTGTCTGTACAAGCTCATTTTAGAGATGGTAGATATTCTAAGCTATAAGTAAAACATGTATGGTATTCTAAGCAAAGCTTTGGGTAATTCTGTGCAGTTCAACTCTTTATAAACCCATAAATCCCCCTGAAGTAAATCTTAAATGTTTCCTACAGTAGAATGAGAGTTTAACTTTCTGTGATGTTTCTCTCTTATTCAGTGTCAAGTACCATGAATCCCATGATACATAAAATAACTGTGTTTTAAAATGGAAGCATCATCAAAAAAGTCAGCACGCACTCGGCAACCTAGCACTTCTCATTTTAGCACATCCAAAGCAGATGTGCATCTTCATTATCAATGCTGGTTGTGTTTTGATGTTAATGGTTGTGCCAGATGTTGCTTCACCTGAGAAAAAAACTGAATCAAAGAAACAACAGACTTGACTCGTAAAAAGACGGTACTTGAGATGCAGTCACTGTGCTAGCAGGTGGCTGATGATACACACCATGCTCTTACACATCTTCAAATAATTCACTAATTGTAGTTGTTGCAAAATGTGTCTTTGCTAAGAGATATTGCCAGTGATTGTATCATTGCTTTACAGCTTCCATTTCTACTGACTGCAGTTTGCTAAAGTGTAAGCTGTTATTTTTGAACAGTTGGCTCACGCTGATAGGAACATTGGCTGCCTGTCTCATCAGCTCGAGTGGGACAGGGTCCTCAAGTCGACCACCCCGCTGTCTGAAGACAAGGAGCCTGAGAGCAGAGCACACCGCTCGGGAGCAATTACGTGCTGGGTGACCTCCCAGCCGCTCCACACAGAGCATCCCCTTTCCCATGCTTTCTCCAGACCTTGGCAGTGGCAGAAAGCTAAATGGATGAGAGGGTGTGGTGGGAGAGGCTGAGTTGGGGATGGAGGGAGGCAAGGAAGGCTTTATTTCTAGACCTTGGGAAGAGTGTGTATGTAAGAAGCCTTTATGAATATTTTGCATATGAGCCCAGAGCTTTAAGTGGGGCATATTTTAATCAAAATACATCATTGAAACAAATTTATTTGTATAACCAAAATTCCATCATGCAATCAAAATTCACTTACTTTTTTTTTTATTTTATGGCAAGAGCAAACTTATTTATGTTCATGCTTTTCTGAGCATGTCAAAAATGCTTAATATATCACTTGAAAATTGT
Source organism: Pygoscelis adeliae (assembly GCF_000699105.1). Taxonomy (NCBI): domain Eukaryota; kingdom Metazoa; phylum Chordata; class Aves; order Sphenisciformes; family Spheniscidae; genus Pygoscelis; species Pygoscelis adeliae. The sequence goes on from NW_008824243.1 coordinate 4,867,923, forward strand.
TAATGCAATAACTATGTTTTCTTTTTATACCAAAATACAAAAATGCATGATAAAAATGCCATGAAGGGAAATAATTGATTGCTAGTCCGTGCCGTAGAGACTGACTGACTACACAACACCCTTAAGTAATTAAATTGCTTTAACCACAGATAGCTAGGCCAGATTCCTTTACGTGATTCCTGCCCCACCCCCAGATTCCTTTACGTGATTCCTGCCCCCCCCCCCCCCCGGATTCATCATTTCATTTCACTTGATGTTGACCTTGCTGTAAGCTGAAAACATGCAGATAATGTGTCAAACCCAACTCATAGTCTTGTTTTTGCTTTATGGAAGAAAAGAGTTGGTTTTACTCCATTATTTTATTGTTTGTGCTTAAAGAACTTCAAAAAGGTCAGTTACTTTCAGTACTTTGATGTGTTTGGGGGTTGCTTTCATAAAGAAATGGTGGTATTAAAGCTACTCAAGTAAAGGAGACATTTTGTGATAAAAATCCAGTTCTCATGATTTGCTGCCTGTTTTTACCATGGATTCCCTTTTCCTTTTGAATTTTGCTCTTACAAGGAAGGGTAGCTAAATAAATACAGTAGCACAGAAGCAAATGGAAAACATCTGTTGTTCTTATTCAGGAATTTAGTGAGTCAGGTTTTATGAACATCTGAACTCAGCACTTTTATGTATTTGTAGAATTTTCTGTAGTTTAAAATTATTATTTTAAAACATATACTTAAAGAGAACACTGTAAGAAGTGTTGGGAGTGGGCTTGCACTTTGGAAATGCCAAAGCTGAACAGGAATGAAAAGAAGGTGTTTTTTTGGTTTCGTTTTTTTTTTAATGGAAACGATTCAGAACCCCAAGGAAATAAGAAGAGCATACTGGACCAAAGCGTGGCTTAGCCTGGTGCCCGTGTCTTGTAGTGGCCAGTACAAGGAAATGAAAGACCTGCTCTTTCAGAGTGATCCTTCCCTGGTACGCCATCCTGTCCTCCAGCAATTGGAGCTGTAAAAGATTTGCTGAGCTTATGATGGATCTTGTAATGACAATAGCAGTGTAATGGAGATGGATATTCTGTGATTTATAATTGGCAAGGCTAAAGGATATTTGAAATAGATGGGAGCACAGATTTTTTACAGGAAATGGGTAAGTATTGTGGCTTAAAGGGAAGGTCACTATAATGTAGCAACTTTTAAAACTATGATGTTCTGATAATGAAGAGAAGTGATTTTACCTAAAATATTAAGAATGCCTTTATCCATATTTCATCAAGTTGAAAAATGACTTCTTATGCTAGTATGGCCTATTTTTCATATCAGTGATGTCATTGTGAAAATTTTCTTGCTGTCTCACTCCCTCAGACCATGAGCTCATCTTCTTTGTTTCTGCAGCTTTCTCCTTCTCTGCATTCAGAGCCCCTTCAAAACTTTATTCTGTACAAGTCTGGTGTTTGAGACATATGTAAGTATCACTGCATTACCAGAGCTGGATGTCATCACTTTCTTAAGTCGCCTAATGTTCCCACATTTGTATCTCCCCTTCCTGAGAACTACTGCAAATGTTCATTAATTCAGTACCTGTTATGTCATCTTTATTTTGGCAGCCTTAAAGACCTTTACTCCCACCTGTCTGCCTCACCTGTAAATTGCTAAAAGTGGGAATAAATGAGTTAATTCATGTACCAAAATGCAACTCTTCACAGAGCTTATTTAAATCTTCTTTCTTGAAAGCTAAGCAGCTCTTTCCCACCAAATGCCAACGTGCATTTTCTTGCAGTCATGGCAGCAATGATGTGATGTCACAAGTACTGTTTCAGTAATCTGTAGAGAAGGAAAAGAGCCTATAGCTTCTGTGTCTTGAGCTAGTGAAGTTTACAAACTATGTGAAAACCCAATGCCTCCAAAGATATTTTTTTGGCTCCAAGCAGTGGACATCCAGACTGTATTAAAACACTACATGCTGAGCACCAAAGACTTACAAAATTCAAGTTAGTCATTCCTCCCACCTTTAAAGTGTATTTTGGAAGAAGTTGAGACTAAAATCAGTATCACCTATCAGAAAATATTCTGTGCTAACAAGAATAAAAAATAAGCGTGTTAAAACGTGCAGCTATTTCAGTCTGAATTGTTGAAAAAGGCAGTGCAGGCAATGAGGTTAACAACTGGTAATTATGGCAGAAAGCACCTTCTTCTTGTTTGAAACATGGAAAACTAGGTATACCCAATCCACTGTGTTGTTTTGAGCACTGGAATACTAACATCTACTGATACAGTGAATGCCAGCACTATTTTCTGTATCTGATTAACTACATGGGGAACCACACCTGGTCAGTCAGGCCCACCCATAAAAAGGATGTATGTTTTCTCTGATTTTGCTTGTATGTGCTAATTATTGGCTTTGGCATGCATGTTATTCATTATTGTTTGGCAAGAATATAAAAAAGGCATTTTGTTGTGAAAATAGCTAAAAGAAAGAGGTGGGAGGGAGAAAAAGTGCTTTTGTAATTGGTCCAGACTGAATCGGGAATCCATCCCTCTCCATGTCCCACTTGTGCAATTTCAAATCCTCTGCCCTTCAAAGTCAGTTGAGCCAGTCAGAGCAACTCAAAGGAGCTGCGTGCTTTGTAGTTTGAAGATCCTATTTGTTTCATCTTTTTCTGTTAGATCTTCAGTATCTTGTTTTATGCCTCCACAGTGGCTCTGGCAATTTCTATCTCCTGAAAAGTCTTGCTTACAATAGCATTGGCAGCTGTGCTCCAAGTAGGTAGGTTCGTTTGTCCATGCAGACTTTATTGTCTCTTATGCTTTCTCAGACTTCCAGCCTGGTCCCAGTTTAAGATTTATAGATACTGAAAATGTTTGTTTTCCCTTCAGGACACTTACATTTCCAAAAACATTTCTGTATTGTTTTCACTTCATTACATAGAAAGCTGGGGCACAAAGCCTACCATTAGAAATGGTCTTATGCTACTCTATGCTCTATGTTTACAGATGTAATTAAACTGAAAAGAGAGAGGCTGCAGCTTTGCTCACCTAGTAGAATGACAACAGCAATAGGTAGTTTCTGATCTTGAGGCTTGACTTCTAGACAGTTTTTGTTAAGTCCCAAAGTACACACTATTGATGCTGCATAAGTAGTAAGTAATGATGATGAGCTTTCAAGTAAAGAGCACAATTTCCGTTTGTCTTTGGAGCTGTCAGCATGGTATCTGAACATCTTGACACTGTTAACCTCTCAGGTGGACGGATATGTCAATCTGGAACAACTGGCAATTTCTTAACAGGAATAAGCTGGTGTAGCTCCATATAACTATCGAACATCTGTGTTGTTTTAATCCAGCTGAGAATTTGTCCCATAATTTTGGTTACCTCTGTGGGTCTGTGTATGGTCACCATCCTTAGAGAATGCTGCCATCCACCATGAGCTAAAAACCACATTCAGCTCCTTCTTGTCTCAGTTTAAGGGCTCCATTTTTGTTGTTTTTTAAAGAATTAGTGAGACTGAGGATTCTCCCGAGAATCATCTCCGCCTTCTAATGAGAAAAACAACCAAAACCTCTTCCCCTGCCACTATAAGAGTTTCTCTAGCAGGAGATGGCTACCTCTGACTTGAAATGAAGGGTTTCAGATATCCCACCTGTGTCAGACACGCATCCTTTTGTTCGTCCTGCTCCCTGTTGTTATATTTATTGGCAAAAAGGAAAGACTAGCTACTTTCTAGGAATTTTCCATCCTTCATGTCCATAATTTTGTGCTTCTACCTTACGTACATATATGTGTGTGAAAATCAGTGTCTGTCTGTTTTTTTTTTCTTTCCCTGACCAAAGCTCTTCATACAACAAGAAAAAAAGTCTGTCTTTATCACAAAATTCCCGAAATGGAGAATGGAAATACACTGGATGCAATTTTGGGCTGTAGCTCTTAAGAAGTAGAGACAAAGGCAAAACATGATGAGGAATGACTCAGTTGAATTTAAGTGACTTTTGCATCATCTTTCGCCTTCCTAGTTGGTGGTCTGCTCTGGAGATGGGAGAGTCTTCTGGCATAAGAGAAACAAGCTTGGGCATACCTAATTTAATGCAGCACCCAGAAGCTGCTAATGGGTGCATAAAGTTGTTTAGCATTTCTATGTCAGTTTCTTCTTCTGCCACCATTTTCTATATGCCAACAATTGGGAAGAGGTTCTTAGGAGGGCTGTCTTACGGTAATCTGCCACAGTTTTGTACCAGCAAGTCTTCCTTGAAAATGTGAGGAATCCTTGTCGGATTCCTTTGTGCCACGTTAGGCCTTTGCATGATGCCACTGTGGGGAGGATGATCTCATCCTCTCCTTCATGCCTTTATTTAAGATGCTGGCCCTATTCAGATAATCAGTAATACCTTTGGATAAACGCATTCATCGTTTCTAGATGCAGGACTTTGACTCTACTTTTCAACCTTGCATCTCAAAATTCTGTACAAAGATCGATGGGTATTTTCATCCCCATCATATACCTGTGGATGCGAAGACAGAGACTGTGACATATCCAGGATAACAAAGGCAATGGTCACAAAAGCCCGGGTTAGAAACAGTTTCCTGACTCCTGGTCTAATTTCTTGAGCAATGATTGTTTTCTTCCATTCCAGAACCATTATACATGATCATATCTCCTACCCCATTCTCGTAGTATATGAAGCAAAAGTTTGAGTCCTTTAAATGATTTTCCAAGCTGAAGTGGGTCCTCATTGTGCGCAGCCAAACTTGAAACAGGCGGGACAAGCGTTCTTGCTGTACCCCGTGCTTATCAACGTGTCAGGTTGGACCAAGAACATTCTGTAAAAGTTATTCCTCATTATGACAAATCCCCTAGCTAGATTACAGCATCGACAAATTTTTACCAGATTTTTACTGCCAAGTTCACTGGGAGCACATCTGGAACTATTAGACATCGCCGTGTCTGGCATATCATGTTCCTTTTCCATTTAGGGCAGGCTGGTCATTGTTGGGAGAAATCCTAGCTGCAGTCTGAGGTCCTTTCCCACTGATAACATAAAGGAATGGTCCAAGTTCCTTGTTCTCCTCTGTTTGACATAGTTGAGGTCTATAAACTGAATTAAGGAGTCATAGAAGAGAGCTGCGTTTGCATACTGATACATCTGTTAGAAAGTTTATTGGGTAAGGCATTTATATGTATGTATGTGTCCAGAGGGAGAGAGTATCATGCCCCCAAATCCCAGGTCTTGTGCACTACAGGAGAAGGAGTCTGACAGGACCCTGAAACATCCCTCAGTGCATCCCCTGACCCCAGGCAGGATCAGTTCTACCTAAGGCCTTCCTACCAGATGTTTGTCTGCCCAGTTCTTAAAAACTGCCCATGAACTCCTCTAAAACTTCCAAAACTCCCCTAGAGGATCAAGTGCTTAGCTCCCCTTATTGCAAAAGTTTCTCCTGACATCCAGTACCTTAAATCTTCCTGCAACTTAACCCCAGCCTCAGTGGCCGTAGAAAAGTCCGTTAGGTAAAGGGTGACTGAGAAAAGTATTTGAAAAATGCTCCCCTGTTCCTTCCTGTCTTCTCTGCCCCAGACTAAACAAACCAAGGGCTCTTATTCTTGGTTTTGCTAGTGCTGCGATGATTTTGGGCGCTTTGCTCTGGGCTCTCTCCAAGTTTTCCGTGTGTTTCCTTAAGCACAGTGGTCACAACGAGGAGCAATACTGCAATGGAGTCATCCCTGCAGAGCAGAGGACTGGGTTATTTCGTGCTTCTCCCACATGATGCTTCTGTCTGTAATTCCCAGCGTGGGTCTTGCTTCTCTTGCGGTGGTATGGCACTGTTTGTAAGTCTGGCCTGTTCCTGTGCTCCCCTTCCTAAAGCCAGGAGCTATGCTTGCCTTCTTTTGGCCTTTTAAAACTTAAGCCGTTGGCCTGTGCCTCCTCAAAGAAAGCCTGTAATGGGTCTGAGATTAGTTCACTGGCTTCTCTAAATTCTCTCAGGTGCAATTCATCTGGCCCAGCTGACATGAAAACATCTCAACTTATCTATTCTGGTTTTCTTCTAGTCTGTCCGTGATCATTTTAACCATCTGATTACGTTATCTTTCCTAGCAAAGGCTGCAGCAAAAAGGAATCAAATCCATTAACCTTCTCAGTAATACCTGTGGATAGATTTACCTTGCATTTAATAACGATATCTTTAATTTTTGTTGCCACGTCGCTGAGATTTCTTCCTTCC
>NW_008824243.1:4874141-4887004 GCF_000699105.1 Pygoscelis adeliae
TCCCTCCTTCAAATGTTTTCTTGCTATCCCCCTCAGGGGACATCAAAAGCACCTTTGTGCGTTGTGATTTCGCCCCTGTGTGCCTGTATTTCATCTGTAGTGGTCTGAGCTGAGTTGCACTTCCCATGACTTCTTGTTTCTGAAGTCAGTGAAGACCTCGTGATTTAGCCAAGTGGATCTCCTTCTGTTCTTCTAGGTTTTCTGCTTCGTAGAGGAAATTTATGCTTGTGTCTTGTTTTGTGTCTTTTAGGAAACAGTAACTTTCCTAAGGTCTTTTTACTTTGTAGTTCTGATTTGGGTGTAGTCTTGTATACAAAGTTGCTTAGCTTTTTGAGTCTGTTTTCTTAAATATAGTTCCTTTCTGTGTTCCTGTTCTTCCTCTTCCCTTCCTGAAACAGGTGAACTCAGTCATTTCAAGTTTTTTGTTAATGTAATTGCCTTCTACAATCTCAGCAAGTTCCCTGATGTTCGTAAAAATTAAATCTCAAAAAGCCCTGCTTCTAATGACTTTTTCTATCACCTGTATAAAAAAAAAAAATTATCAGCTGTACACTTCAGGAATTTACTGAGTGTAATACAGGAGCTAAAGGTGACTTAGGTAATTAAAAATTGGCAACTTAAATCTGAAAAATTATTTTTAGATAATTTTCACACGATCTGTGGAAAACACTACTACAAAATCTCTAAGGGCAAGTTTGTATTGTATTTTTAGTGCAAACTCAAATGCACATTTGATTACGAGATAGCTTAGCAACCCAACTGCTGGTGGTAAAGGCTGCCTGTGTCTGCACGAGTGTCACAAGTTTCTGAGATGAGAGGGGAAAGTACAGGGCAGAGCTTTAGATTGCACAAACCCCTTCCACAAGTTCAGGTACTGAACCTGCCTGGCGTATGAGCCAGCCTCAGCAATAGCCAGGTGTACCTGGCCAAGTCCTTTGCGTCATAGCCTGTAATGTCTTGCTGTGATATCATGTGGCTGACATTGGGCAGACAAGGTGCCTGTGCACCTTCCTACAAGGGCCTGACATCTATTGCAGCGAGTCAGCCTGAGATGCAAAAGAATTACAGATGTTTGCCAGGAAAGCAGACTTGTGGAGCTGGGAGTATTGGCAGATCTGTGCTTTACAGGAAAGCGTACTCATAACCACAAGTAATCAACAACTTGCTAGTAGCAGGAAGCCAGTAGCGGTAGTTCTATAAAGAAATCTGTTGCAATAGGCTATATAAAAATGCTAAGTGTGGAGTATAGAGGATACCGGCTGATACAACATTCTGAATGCTGTGTTTTAGGTAAGCTTTCTTTGTGTAGACTTTACATCATCAAGATGAAAGATTACAAATAAGCTGTTTGATTCATAGTTTTGTTTTGCATTAAAAGATTATGCTACATTGCCTTGTTTGCATGAGAGATAGGTAATAGGGTTATTTTTAATGATGCTGATAAATGGATGGTGAGTGGTGACTGGTTGTTCCTGGGATGCTCTCTCTTTCACTTTCTGTATTGCCCGTTCTATAAATCATTCATCATTAATTCCTTGCGTATGTTTGCACTATATGTAAGGCTAAGGTGGCAAATATCCACACAAACATGAGGGCCAACTTGCATGTAGGTACAGGCTTTAGACAAGCACTGGGGTGTGCCAGCAGAGGAAGCTTTGGTCTGTATTGCCCTTGCGTGCGATGTAGTAGCATCTTACGGACAAGCTTGAATTGCCCCAGATTGTTTTTCTGGTAAACAGTGGAAATGCGGCCACAAGATCACCTGGGATTTGGAAGTGGCCTGAGATTGACCTTCCCTGTGTGACCAAGGGGCTAAGCTCAGAGGGGTCCTGGAGATAGCAGCAGGGGTGCAGAGAGTGCAGGTAGGGAGCATGGTGTGTATGAGCCTATTCCCCTCAAGAGCTCACCCTGCTAGGATTGACATCTCAGCCTCAACACTAGCTTGCTTAAAGGCAGTCCTGGATGTTCAGGCTTCTTTCAATTTTGACAGATCAAAGATCTACAAATCTGTCGCTCTGCTTTTGTGTTACATCACGGGTCTTGTCATGTTTGTGCTTTTGCACCTTGTGCTCCTGAAATTGCTAACTCTTTGGAGGTGTGCACTCTGTGGATGGTTTGGTATCAAGTCTTGGATATGTGGAGCTGTATTGCTCAGATACAATAATGAAAATACTCCTTCTCCACCCATAAAGAAAAATTTTGCCATTTTTGTTTAAACTTTGTCCCTGCATAGTGAACTTCTCTGAACTAAGAGAAAATAAAATAACCATTCCCCGCTGTGTCTTTGCCATGTATGCACTGGTATACTTACGGCCTGGGACAACCACTTCTTTCCTTTACCACAAAGTAAAAATCAACAGGGAAATTTCTCAAATTGCGCTGGCATACATCTTCCAGAGATGAAAAAGAGCTGTAGGTTTATTCCTTCTTTGCGTCGTCCAGACACAGCAGCAATTTTCTGACCACAAAAAGGGTGTATTCTGGTATCTACCCAATTTTAGAAAGAATGGCACTTCTGCCAGTTGCGTCTGTAAAAGTTTCAAACATCTGAGCACCAGAAGAAACTGCAGCTGAGAGTCGATGTTGCATGATAATGCTGGAAATGCTCTTCTGAGTTCAGTGAAAGTATTTGCTCCTGTTCTGAAAATTCTGAAATGAATTAGCAAAAACTTGCAATATGAGGGAGAAGTCTTGCATGCATATCTGAAGCTATGATGATGTGCGAGTTGGAAAAAAGGAAAGTTTAATCACTGTATGCTAACCTGAAAAAACTTACGTCATGGTTGCCGTCTGGTATTTCATTACGGTGGCCTTTTTTTCTTCTTTTTCTGTGCTTTGAAGAGAAGTTGAGGGGCAAGAAGCAAATATGTGACAAGCAGCGTATGCAAACTGTAAGGTGGAAGTGGTAAATGAGTAAGACCACATTTGGAAGAGACAGATGGTGCTTTTCTTGATCATATGGTAGCACTGGCAATAGAAATGTTTTGGACTTAGGGAAGTGGGGAGGCCAGACACATTTCCTAAATGCAGGATGATTTATTTGTAGAACATGCAGAAATACAGGGAACAAAAACATTAAACAGCCCTTGGAGATGTGCATGAACATGATACATACACATGTGGTTTACTCTGAACTCCTGGCCATTCACATGGGATCTTTGATTATGTATTCTTGCTTTGGCTGGTGACATCTCCCAGCATCTTTTCTCCCATTGCCAGGTTCTCCTTCTCTGGCACCTGTTTAGCTCTTGCTGCGATGCATCTTCTTCCAGATCCCATATCAGCCAAAATTGTCTTATCTCTGTCCATGGTTATTTCTATTCTGGTTGTTTGTGGATTAACCTTCAGTCAGCTAGACATTTGCTCTTGATGAACAGGTGCAGCCATAGGCCTGATTTGGCAAAAGCCTGGATATTGGGCTAGTTTATCATAATGCTAGAAGGCATTAAGACATCTTCCGTCAGGAGGAATGGTGCAGTACAGGTGTATAAAACGGATAAAATCTCACTCTGTGCTCAGGAGGAATTATATATATATATATAATGAAAAGGATGATTTCTAAAAATCAGTTGCTGGAGGAAATAACTTTCTACAACTTTGTGTTTTCATAATTACGTAAGCAGCAATTCATGTCTGTTACTACTGATAATATGTAATCACAAAGACTTTCTGAAGAACAGCGTAGCAAGAGGATAATTAAATCTTTTCATTGTCATTTGTTTGATTGTGTTGTGTGGTTTCTAGGAAACTTTTTCTACTTTTTATTGTGGCTTGAACAATAAATCTTAAATCCTTTTAACTACTGAGCATCTGAGTATATAAACCAAAATTTTCATATCAATATGTTCACATCATGAACATTGCAAAAGATCGAATGCTGATTAAATGCTCCTTTACAGGTTGCGATTGTATTCATACAGAAGACCTTTTAAAGATTGATTTTGACATCTTTTGCATCATTCTTCCTGGGTGCTGCTCCGATATACCATGGCAGGACCCACTCAGCTGCGGAGAGGCACACCACAGTAGTATGAACGATGTTGAAGGGCATGGCTGGTTGAAAGGAACTTCTCAGTACCCACAAATTCTTTGCATGGGATGTACCATGATATGAAGTCACACATCTGTTGAGATGTGACGTGTTTGGAAAAGATCACCTGATGTTGAAGTTTGTGAAGACAGCTCCACACCTGGCTATTAGTGCTATTTAAACTTATGTTTCTTGTACATTTGTAATTATGTTAAACTTTATTTTCAGATGGGCATGAGAGCTGTTGGTATGGTGAGATGACTTCCGAGTCCCTCATTTAAGTCTAGGCTTGTCGTTAACTAAGAGTTAACTTCAGTTGAGCTTCAGCAATTTTAAATAGTAAGAACCCATCCACCTGCGCATTCCCTGAGGGCTGTGGTGAGCCCTTCCCTGTCCCCATCCCTAATGCACCCCAGACCCTTCTCATGACTCAGCCCCCATCTCAAAGCAATTCAGCATCGTGTTGGCTCGTCCTTACTCCTCAATGGTACAAACCATTTCCCTCTTCCTAGATTTCCTGCGGCTGGCAGGCCTTCCCTTCATTTTGCAGCCCCAGCTTGAACTGATTTTATATTCAGCAGTGAATTGGCAGCGCTGTTGGCTGGACGAAGTCGCTGTAATCTTCCTTCCAGCACCGTGCTGGATGAATGCTGAAAAGTTAATCCGTTTACCTGAACTGGAAATGCTGAGTTTCATTGACCTGCTCCATATTACTTGTAGAGCAACATGTTAGAAAGTTATGTTTAAATGCTAGAAAGTAAGCTTAAGAGCTGCTGCTGCATGTAGCGGGCTTTATTCAAAGTGTGTAATTTTGATCATACTGTGAAACTGTGCCAAGCAGGCATGGATAACAGTGATGGTGGGGATGAAGAAGCTTACCCGGATTCATCGCTGAGGCTGTGCCAAATATAATTTTGATGAGACTGGTAGGAAGAGAGGATTGCATGGGGCAGTGAAGTATCAGCTGATTCCTCTTTCTTCCAGGAGTGGGGAGTGTTTCAGACAAGCATTTTGCTTTATCAAAGTAAAATGCCTGGCTGGCTGCATGGTACCCTGCTGCCTTTGACTCAGGTACTCGAATTTCTTTGCATGGGAGACTTTTCAGGATATGTTACTTATTAGCTGAAATCATGGAGATTTTAGTTGACTAAGTTGTTCAGATTCAGACTCTTAGTTTGCAGAGGACTGACCTAAAAGATACCTTGAAATGGGTCCTTGGAGCTCTGAAGTTTATTTTTGTTTCTGCACAGCTGGGGTACATGTGTTTCTTTAAGACCACATGTTAAATGTCTTACGAAACACTAGAAAATACACTGTATGTGTTATGGACTTGCTTAGCAAGTCTTAGTATCTTTATTCCTTCAGAAATTAAAAATTATTATTTTACCTACTTTGTCATAATAGGTTAGCCCATATTTACTTTATTCTTTCAATGAAAGGTAGTTAACTAACCTCAAAAAAGGTTTGATATTTACTAGACTACAATTTGTATCCTTTCAAGGTTTAGAACAATGAGATTGCGTGTTGTGGAGTTTGCTTTGGTTTGGTTTGTTTTTCTGGAAGGCCTGGAAGCAGTAATTGAAATCCTGAATCCACTGAAGCTGATGGCAAATTCTTGGGAAGCAAATTTCTTGGGACCAAAATGTCTTTCTTTTTTCCTGGCCTGTATGATAATGCTGCTAATCATCAGCCTTGACTGACTGCAGCAAGTTGGAAAAGAATTCATAGCGACAACTTTGGTAGCCAGTAGACTACAGAAGCAGTCTTACGGTAGCTCATGAAGACTGAAATCCAAAAAGGAATTATAAAAATCAGTGAACTGAAGATGTAAAGTTATTAGCAAAGATTCTTGGCACAGGCTTAAGCAGTGCAGGCATAACTACCTGGGTATTTCCCAACAGTGCACCCATTACCTTTACCATAACTGCCTTCAACTAAGTTTTGTCTGAAGCTGTTAGATGGTGACATTGGCCCATGTAGCTTCTGCTGTATGAATAAAGACATTTTTGTGTGCGTTTCAAAATGTTTGAGATGAGATTTGCCCTACTTCTGAAGCTGTTCATTAGCTACTTCTCATGATAGATTAACCAGTTTTGATATCTCAGAGATAAGACCTCAGAGACATACAGCGGTCTTTTCCAGAAAAATGTATTTCTTTAAATGCAGAACTGTGTGGGTTGGTAATGCTAAATTAAGCACTCCATGATCTGCTGCAAGCCTCAGTCTTCTACTTATATGACCTTCTGAGCCCCTGAACTAAGCAAACTACTAAGTTTCTTGATTTCCTTAAGAGAAAAAAATGCATTAAGAGTGAATAACTATTAAGGTAAGTCAAGTTCTGTGTTGTGTTTAAGGTGAGCCTCTTCATTTTGCAAGTGCAGTAAATGTTGCGCCCCCTCCATAATTCCGCTCATTTGAACTACTTCTCTGATAATACTGGTCAAATTCTGCAATTAGCTTATAAATCAAAATGCGCATTTCAGTTTCTTGTGGTTAAATGTAAGCCAAATCTTGCAGAAAGGCTGATTTTGGAGAAAACAGGAATAATTTGGAATCATTCACATCAAGAGTTGTCTTTCACTAATTAAGCAACTTGATCGCTGTTGCTCTGATGTGTTGCACACCAGCTTACCCATCAGTGCTTGAAAGGCTCCCCATAGCATCGTTGGCTTTTGCTTCACTGCTCATTAAGGCACCATTTCTGGGGGAGCTCAGGCAGTCACAGACTCCTCAAGCCCCAAGACATTGTGAGAAGGGGACTCTCCCTGTCTTCCCTCTCAGTTAATGCCAATCTTGCACAGCTATTGCAATCAACTTCCAGCTGACATACCAGGGGCCACATTTGCTCATTGATCTCAGCTGTTTTGCTCTGTTCCAGAGGTCCCCTGATGGTTTGCTAACTGTAAGCTTTTCTTTCTTAGGGGACGCACACCATCTGCTTTGATACAGTAGTGAATATGCACATAAAAATATACATACAAGGCTATTACTGCATATCTTCAAACCGTGGAAATACCATGTATGACATTTCTAATCATGTATAAAATTAGGAATGTTTACAGAATATTAAAAAATGAAAGACTTAAGGATAAAAAAATTGCAGGGATGATGCAGTTATCCTCAAATCAAGGATCGTGAACTATAGTAAACCTTAAATTCAGAGTTTTACCCACTCTTGAAAGTAATCTGAACATTTAAACAGAAGCAGTCTTAACTGTCTTTGGTAATGGCATGAAATGAGAATGGGGCGAAAAAGTCCTTAAAAATAGGTTTAAATTCACCTGGGATTGCAAATGCTTTAAGTGCAATCAAAAGTGCAGCACAGAGTAAGAGTAGGACTGCGTTACAGTTGTTTGTATGTTCAACTGTGCAAGTGTTACCTGGTATGTCTGGATTTCTTTTAAGTATAATCTTATAGTATAGCCTATATATATTTATAACCTGAAGTGTAACTACAATTTAATTCTAATTCCGATCTGTTCTCCTTTGCCAAGTTTGTAAAATGTCTATTAACAAATCATGAGAGATCTCAGACGGGGAGTGTGGAGCTTTAGTACAAAATTAGGGCTGGAAGGAAAGTCATCCCAGTGTCTTTCTGTAATTTGTAAGGGAAATATTACAGCTCTGTGGCCAAATTTGCAGAAAGAATTGAGCACTCAGAAGCTTCTGCCATTTCTTTGCATCCCAAGGCAACCATTCATGAGCCAGCTATCGTAATCAAATGGACAAAAAGCATATAGGATACACTAACAGCTTTCCCAGTATTTCATTATTTTTTTTCTTTTGTTACTTTTAAATTTCATAGACTTCTTTAATGTTTGAAGAATATATATGAGAAATCTGCATGAACAGAGTAGAATTTGGTCAGTGTAGCTTGCGCACAAGGCTTTCAGAAAGGAGGAGAGTGTTTTCAGATTTAGCCTGCGGGTTTATTTTACAAAAGAGATTGAATTTCTAGAAAATCCCTTCCATGAAAACTCTGCAAAAACTGTTCAGTGCAATCAAATAAAATATTTTTGTTTGGGGAAAAAAAAAAAACAAAATGAAACAAAAACCCAAACTATTTTACTGGGTGTATTTGACATCCCCTGTGTAAACTGTTCTGGTTCTGATCATGGTCATGAAGGGTGAGGTCTGATTGCGACAGTTCTTGACCCAGACACAAACAAACAGTGCTCCTCGCTTCAATTTAATCTTGGTCTATGGTTGGAGCACCACCTCCACCAGGGAATATAACTCCCGGCTTGTTACAAACATGCGAAATAAAACAGCATGAGTGCAGAGCCACTGAAGGCGTGGACCATGCTGAGCCTTTGACTGCCTTTGTCCTTATCACCTTAAATCTACAATAGACAAGGCCAGTAATTGGTTACTTAGTGTCATTCTCAGTCTCACCAAACTGAAAGTATGTATGTGTATAGTGTAGATCTTAAAATAAACTCAAGATTTTTGGACATTATAGTCTTATAAAGTGAATTCTTTAAGCTGATTGGACACAAGAGCATACATAACAGTTCCCTCGAGAAAAAGGAAACAGCAGCATCTGAAGAGTGAAAACTATTGTACATCCTTGTCAAGCACCATAAATTGCTGGTGGAATATGATAGTCAGAACCTGCTCCTGATCCTATCCCATCCCATGCGAGGGGTGGTTTTCCCCATACTTGTCTGAGAGCCAAGTTTGTCCCTAAGGAGAATCCAAGCAGTCATCACATGTCTTAGCTGCTCCAGGCTTGGCCCTTATGCGATGATTAAAGCCAGAAATTGTTGATACCACCATTTTCCTCCTTTGCCTGTTTCTCATGTTGAGTTTTACATTTGATTCCCCAATACCCCTGTGTCCCGAAGTGTGATCCTCAGACTTGTTTTGTAAACAGACATTAGCTCGTGAAAGTCCAAGCTTATTTTTCCTGAGTTTGTATTGTTTTTATACCCAGAAACTGGAGAATCTGGCTGCTGCTAGAGGCTGGACAAATCTCATTTTTGGCTCCTTTCTGGGTCCCTGAATCATTTTCCTTTTTTAATTTCTCAGTCTTTTCTGGCCACAGAGGCAGCAGGCTCAGACACTTAAGGCTGTTTTCAGCATCTCTGCCTGGGCAGCCTCCCTTGTGCCGTGCAACCCTTCTCATGCCTGCAAGCTTGTCTGCTGTGGAGAAGGTCATTAAGAAGCTCTTCTGTGAAGATTTTAATCTCTCTCCTCTCACACCGCCTGAATTCAGGCTTGAACTACCAAGTTGTCCCGTCATCATCCCCCATGTGAGGAGAAGTCTGTTCGTAGCCCCAGAGTGGCAGGATCCGGGGTCCGCAGCCAGCCCAAAGGCACAGCCAGGGCAGCAGTGTCCCTTGCTCCCCACTGTGGGCAGGATGGGCTTTTCCTCCTCTCCCTCCATCACTTAACTAGTTCAGAAGAGAAAATGCTCAACATAATCTCACTCCTGCTGGAAGCTGTGTTTCCACAAGGCCAGAGCTGTATTTCTAACTAGCCCACCTCCAGAATATTTGCTCTTTTAGTTTCATTTCTCATTCTGGGCTGTCCTTCCTTCCCCCACCTCAGCTCCTCTCTGCTGCTTTCTTTTGCAGTTGCCTTTAAAAATTAATACGCGTTTAAGCGGGTGGTTGCCCTGCAGAGGTCACACCGCCTGTATAGTTCAGTTGCAGCTGGTTGTGAGGTTTGGCTTTGCTGGTCATCGCTTCAGTGGTGTAATGAAAAATATAACCCAAGTCTTCCTCTCGCACTGCCTTTGGTAAATATGTGGCCACTTGAGAAGGTAATCTTGCTATTTGATTCAAAGTTTATCAAAAGTAAGAGGAAAAACTGTAACAGACTTGGTGAGTGATTTGAGGAAATTGCCACTGGGATTTGCTTGTATATGGCAGACCCTGAAACAGCAGGTTTCTATCTGTGGTTGTTTATTCTGTGCTATACGCTCTTACTAAATAGCAATATATTCCTAGGCTGTTGTATCCAAGTGCCTTACAGAAATTGACATAGCGTAAACAAGGAGCAAAACACATTTCAGGTGTTGGTGTTTCAACAATCAGGGTTAGTTTGTAGCCTGAGTTTTCCATTTTGGGGAATACCTAGGGCAGAAATGAGGGGTTTGAATTCCATCCTGCCGGTGAGGAGGTGCTGGCCGCTCTCCGGCTCTCCCACCAGCCCCTCTGGCATGGCGTTTCACAGCTGTGGGCGGCTGCTTATCCTTCTTGCAGGCTCCCACCGCTCCTGGTGAGGGCTGGCCAAGTGATTTCTCAGCAGCTCTTTGGGACCACTACAAGGAAAGACTTTGCACAAGAAAACCAGCATCTTGGACCTGTGTAAGCAGACTGCTGCATTTTGAGCCGACTGGTGCTCTTTCCTTATTGAGCAGATTGAGCAGATCCTGCTCAACTCCCACATCCTAATGGAAGTCTTTCTATTCCAAAATGTCCTTCAGTAAGTTTTGAATTGCTTTCCAGCATTAGCTGGTCATCTACACATTTCCCATCTTCCAGCTTTCTCAAATGTTTGGAGTGAGACCTTGCCATAAAGTCATTATCTTCAAAAGGTTCCTCAGAGCAGAATTACTTATCTTTAGTCTCTCTGAAATCGAAGTTCTAGTTATTGAAAACGATTGCAATCCATCATGTCACAACAGAGATGCACAACAGTTTTACCTTGGGGTAAAATTTCTGTTTCCTGAGCGATGTTAGAAGATTTTTATTACTGCTGGGATGAAAATGGCTCTTACTCTCTTTGTCGTTTTAATTCCCCATCCTTGGTAACCCATGGAATAGGTTAGTGCTTCTCAGCTGGACCTGTTTGTGTTCAGAACAAGGGAATTGTATTCAATTACAATGCAGGCAACCTATAGAATTCACCAGTCGTAACTCTCTGTTGCACTAATAGACAAAAGGAGGGGGAAATGGTTATCTGAAACCTGGGTCTTCCCAGCAGTTAGAGAAATAAATTAAGAAAAGCCATCAGGTTCTTCAGAGTAAAAATAGTTCTCACCACTGTAAATGGTGAAAAAATCTATGACAGCACGCGGCAAAAATTTACTATCTCCCTGGATTATTATGGCTTAAAAATGATCTTTTTTGCTTCTTTTATTGTGAAGCACTTTCAATCTACTTTTTTTTTTCTCCCCAGCAGACCATTCACAGTCCAGAGCCAAGTTACCAAGGGAATATCTCTTTTCATATTAATATCAGAAGAGCGAAATGATAGGAGTGCTTCCAATAGCCAGCAAAACTTCTTTGAAACCAAAAAACCCAAACTCACGTGAAGATCCATGTTTTTATACAGCACTGTCCTGTAAGCCTCCTTTATTTCGTACCCTGGGATCCCGGCATTCGGTTGTTTGGACAGCATTGTCCCGCTCTGTAATGGGTTCCAGCTGCTGTCTTGGCACCGTCATTCAGGAGGTGTCGCTTGGTTCCTATCTAGGTGTCTCTTGTGCCAAGACGCCTTGCAGGAGAGGAGCAGGCTATCCATTGCATCTCTTGGCAATGAGGTCTGTCTTTTAGCAAAAAAATATTGTGATGATTTACATAAATGGAAAGAAGCTGCAGTTGTGAAGGGACGAAACTCTGTTGTGTGAGGTTTCTTCTACAGAAGGAGCAAAATACTACACAATGAGCATTATTTTATTGTTTTTCCATGCGAAATGAGAAACAAATTATGCAGCTTTTTTTTTCAGATGTGCTAAGCACAAATTGAACTGAAAGCCCAGTTTTGCATTCCTGAGAGCTTCAGAGCACAGCTGTCCTCCTCAGAACAAGTCACTGTAGATGCACCCTCACAGTTTTCTGCTGAGAACGTCATATTTGCACACACACCTCAGTTTGCCCTATGTTCCTAACTTAATAGCAAGTGATTAAAACAACATCCTTATCACAACATTCACGCAGTGATGCATTGCTTTGGAAAGAAATTCCTATGCTATTCCCCAACACATGTTAAAAAGGTAAAAAACATGATCTGAAAGGGAAATAGGTTTGGGGCTTTTTTAATTTGCTCTCTCCTTGCACTGATATTTTAAAGTTAAATACTGAACTTGGTTATGGAGGATTGTTTTAACAATATCACAGTGTTTATATTAAGGCAATTTCTAAGTTGATTACAGCAAACTCTACATCTTCTAATGGGGTATTCTTAAATGTAGAATTAACTGTAGTAAAATAGTGGGTATATTTTGTAAAGTGGAAGATCTTCTTTTCCCTGTCAGTCAATACAGCATGTGTCAAAGGAAGACCAGCTCAGCATTTGTGAAAGCTGAGAATGATCTTCAGTACAGATAACGCAGAGATCTGTTTTCAGGAAACGCATTCACAGTTGTTGCTCCGTTACCTCTATCATTTCGTCATCAACAAAGAGGCATTTGGCTTTTTTTGATGTTGGAATTGAGATTCACTGGTCACAGAGGAGAAGGGGACTTCATATGGAGGGAGGTGGTTATTTACACACCATGAGAACCCACCAGAAAATGGAAACAGTGCCATACAAGGATTGTCACACCCATCCACTGGGCCTGCTGAAAGTCTGTGCAATGTCTGTTGCCCTGTGGATTTGGGGAAACCTGAGGTCAGCGCAGATCCCGCTTGTTGGTTTAACGTGTAGGCACCATCAGAGGAGATGGCGGCTCAAAGCAAACAGGCAAGCTGGGAACAACTACTGGTGTCTCCTCGTATTAGACGTGTTGTCAGTGCTCACGTACAGCAGGGAAGGCTCTAGTCGAGTCCCGTCGTCGTGGGTGTGGGTCGGATGGAGGGGGGCCGCTCCTGCCTGGCCTGCACGGCATACTCCATCATCCCTCATCGGAGGTGGGGGCAGAGCGGCTCTCCCCCTTGTGACG
>NW_008824243.1:4887037-4911494 GCF_000699105.1 Pygoscelis adeliae
TGTCAGTCGGGGGAGGCTTTGGAGACTGACCTCTTCAGCCTCTGCGCAGCACGTCGCATTCAAGCAGTAATTAGCAATGGGGTGGAACTAACTCGGGGAACGCAGGAACAATGCCGTGGCCCGGCTACTAAAAAAAAGCTACTACCCTTTTAAATTAAATCAGTGTCTGGGGAAAGTTACTGACATGTCTCTTCCTCCCCTGTCTTTGCTGCTTCTTCCTTTCCACCCCCATGCAAATATTTCTAGGCTGTGTTTCAGCAAAGGCTGCAAATAAGACCATTTTTCTCTGATGCAGACACAACTGATTATGGGTATACAATGATAATTATATTTCTGTAGCGGAAGTGAAACATTCTGCTTTGTTATCAGCCTTGTTATCAGTCCTTATGATTTTTATGGGATAGTATTTCTGTACTATTAGCAGCACTGTATATGCAATTGAAAACTAGATGCAGTAAATTACGGCCAAACACCAGCAGTCCAAAGGTTAATTTGATTGTACAAGTACAATCCCGGAGTTATGTATGAACATATGCTCTACATACTTATTAATGAGTAAGGTCAGACTGGCATGAGCTGTGTTATATTTCCTGAATATTCCTCAAGAGTTTACATATGATCTTCAGTACAGATAACGCAGATATCTGTTTTCAGGAAACACCTATTTAACCATAAGGAAAATAGTAGGATGCAAATTGTTAGCTGTAAGGTTGACTGTTTTTCAGTTAATGGAGGGGTTGAGTGGGATCTGAAAGGGTGCCAGGAACTTGTGGTTGGCATCACCCTCGGGGCTCTGTGCATTTGGGAAAGGCACAAAGAAGGAAACCTGTGAACCCTAAAGCATTTGCAAGTTGTAGTCAGCTGTGCTGTTGCAAGGGAGTACTTCAGATAATTTTCTCTGTACATTTTTATTTCAGTACAGCTGGCTACAGCTTGAGAAAAGGCTCTTTCACAGCACCCACCTTTCCAAAATCCTGCTGCTTGGATCATCTCTCTCTTTGTGCCAAAGGATCTGGGCAGCTAATGCAAGGTGAAGTGAAGCTCCTCAGTTATATTTCTTCTACTGATTTAGGGCATTTTCGTCTGATCGCTTGCTGTAGGATAACCTTACTGGATGAAAGCATAACCTTGCTGGGTGAAAGTATCCAGCCTCACATTTCTCTTTGTGTAGTTTCAGACTTTCTGCATCATACCTGATTTACTATGTTACTACATTATTGTAGCGTGGCATACTTAAATCCAGTTTAGTGTTCACACAGTTCATTCAGCCTAGGTGTCTCATTGTGGGCTTAAAATTTGGTGGTTTTATGTAGCATCCATGTTATGGCAGAATCCAGGTGCCCTCGCGGTTAATTTTGATGAGCTAACACAGAAACTCATCAGAGTGAAGATTTATGATACTCTTTCTGCCTAGGAGTAGTAGCTTGGCGAATTAAAGCTACACAGATTTTACAAGCTGTGGCCCTGCTCCAGCATTGAGTCCAGATGTGAGGTGGGTGCCCAAGTGGTAAAATTAAACTTGTTTGCTGAGCCAGTTCTCCTTCTCTCTTCTTGAGAAGGAGAACTTGTTTGTCCTCAAGTGCTTGAACTGCAAATGCTTCAGGGGAATATTGGCTTTCAGATACCTGTGCTCCACAAACTTTCTAATATAACCTGAAATACTAATGAAAAAAAATTTAATTGGACATGTTCTAGACTATCTGAGGAATATTTTTTAATAAATCTCGACTTCTCTTCCTTGAGAGAAAAGGGTCGGCTGGTGGTTATCACTGAGACTGGCTTCCTGTGTTGCAGGGAGACACTCGCCCCATTGTTCTCTCTGTACATTGGGTAGGTTATGGGATTGCTATGGGATTTAGTGGAGCCTAAGGCTGACATTTTCAGCCAAGCTTTTCTTCATTTTTAACATTTTGAGATGCTTTACATCAGTGTGTCATGCTTGTAAGAGGAGAGAACTTAGGCATTGCAAATGTTGGCAAGCATCATTTTGAAAACCCCTTGAAAGGGTGTGAAGATACTCATAAACTACATCTCCATGTTATCTTTTCTGAGCAGAGAGCACTGGCATCGCTTGTGCTTTGTGATATGAGCCTGCTCAGGTGGGTGTGAGAAACATGGAAGGGAGAAAATCAGGTCCCCTCCATGCCTGAAAGCCAAGGGCAGGCGGTATGTGTGAGCTGTGGGCAGGCAGCTTTCTGCTGGGGCAGGGGAGCAGCTAATTTAATTTGGGAGAGGAGGCAGCAGCTAGAAAGCAAGTGGTTCCATATACTATCTCGGTTGTTATTGCCAGTTCAACTTAATTCAATTCTGATAATGTCGACAGATCTCTCTGTACAACATCTTTCGGCCGTATGGAGCTAGTCTGGCAGCTCCCCCAACCCAAATGGGCGTCTGGCACTATCCATCATCTTGTTCATGAGGCTCAGACAGTGTTTTATCCAGAATCATGTAGGAGCCTCAGTATATAAACTACCCGAAAGTAGATCTTGCAAGTCTGCAGTGATCCCGCTTGTACCATGGCTCCATGCTGGCCTTTAGCTGTGTCATCATGGAGAATTTTGGCCCATGCCAGGCTCTTTCCAACAATTTGAGGTATATAGACATCACAGAGAACAGCATCACTTATTTCTTCAGTGCAGCTGCTCCTGCTTTTCTGTGTTCATGCGAAGGGGGGAATAAAATATGGCTGTAGAAAAGCACTGTTGAGATTGTCCACTCCCTTGCTCATCTCTGTCAGCAAATAGATCATTTGTTGAGGGTAGAGGAGAGTCTCAGTTCTGCTCTCCTAGCTGACAAGTTCAAATCTAGACAAAAAGATTGAGCAATCTTCTGTGCAAATGAAAGGTTGCGTGTGATTTACAGAACAACTTCCCTGTTGGGAGGAATGTTCAAACATTTTAGACTGAGACAAGGCTTCATTTTTTTTATCATCTGCTTTAAAAGTTTTATATTCTTCCAAAATATCTTTTTCTGATGCACTCAATATGTTCCAAGCGATTTCTAAAAGACATGCTCAATCTATGTCACCCTGTTGTTTTCATGTGATCCAAAAATATTCATACTTCTAAATTTGTGAAATCATATTAATTTCCATGACAACCAACTAATGTTGCAAACAAAGGATTAATTGTTTTGTTGTGGGATGAAGCAGAAGGGGAATTTAGATCATGTGAGGAAAAAGTGAAGTGCCTATACAAATGCAAACATACTGTAATTGCAAAAGGAATATAGCAAGGGAAGAGCTAAATATGTTTTTCTTTAACTAAATCTTCAAATTTGTCAAGCTTGTTTTAGTGTTAAAAGTCGCTTTCTGGGGGGGAAGATGTACAAGAATATCAGTTAATTCCTTGTGCAAGGCTGAAGAGCTTATCTCGCTCACTGGTCAAGCATCCAAACTGCAACTGGCCAAACATCTGCAGGCAGACAAAGGCAGCTGTCCTTCATGACGCTGGAGAAACCCACACATCTTGTGCTGGGCCCTTAGCAAAAGCCAGCAAGAATGAAAAAAAGAGCAATTCCCTCCAAAAATATCACCATGCTCGTATTTGTTATCGTACAGTGCCTTCTTGTGGGCAAAAGGTCTTACTGCTGGATGGAAGCCTTGGCACAGCTGCTGCTTCCCCTTCCTTCCCTTTTTTAACTCAAGACAACTCGGGGACGAAACCCAAGGAATGTAAAACATGTGGGTTTAGATATAGAAATTGCAAACGCATGTGGAGCCATCCAGCTTGCCGTACATCACAACTTTCCATTAATGAAAGCTCTCTTTTGAAGTCTATGGAAATGAGATGAATGTAGGATTTGACTTTCATAGTGCTAAGAAAGGTTTTTCCTTTTTTATTTAATTTTCTTCAAGAAAAAGATGCAATCTCGCACAGGAGTAGATGTAGCAATAACTTGTCAGGCATTTTCTCATCACCTCCCCTCTTTGCAAGAGGGTTTTTCTCCTTCTTTCACATTCAGACATGCACACAGATGCCAGATACTCGGGCGCATACACATACCGGGCTGGGTGGATGGGACAGTAAATCATCTTTTGTCATTTCTGATTTCCCTTTTCTGCTTAGGGAATGACCCGGCTGTGCGGGGTACCGCATACACCTCTGGGCATCGAGCCCTTTAGCAAGCTGAAGTCCCAGCCCTGAAGCGCCTGTCCTTCCCTGCATGTCCCATCCCTCTGCCTCCACCACTCCTCAGCCCCAAGGATTCTTCAGGCAGGGGTCTCATCTCCCCACAGCCAAACGCATGTAAACTTGGGTATTTCGGTTATCGCAATAATGCTATTAAACCCAATGCAAAGTGCCAGATCTGATAAGCAAGCAGGCTGGCTGTAGCTGTAGGTGCATGCCGTGGTGGATGCTGACCGAGGAGCAGGGGGAGGCTCATTTCTAGGAGGAAGGAAGGAACCCCAAATGAGAGGCTATATCTCTACCTTTCATGTAATTGCTGCATTCTTTTTGTAACATGTTTATAGTAAATACAATAGCTGGATACTTCCTCTTTGGTAGATTTTGTTTGCGAGGCTAAACTGCAAATGCGTTTATTGCTGAGATGAGGCTTACATTTGAAACCCGTTCCTGAATTTGCAGCTTCTTTCATGCAGCCAGTATCAGTCCAAGTGTGGTGGAGTTGAGTCTAGTGAAGGCCTCTTCCTGTCATAAATAAGATTACTTTCATTTCACTTGTGGAGTGTGTTATTCCTCAGAGTAATGAATTTCCTCTGTGCCTTTGAGCACATAAACATGGTTTTCATTAGGTTTCTATTAAAAAAAAAAAGGCAGAGTAAAATTAATAAGACGACTATTAACTCCATAAATGCAGATGTGTTTTCACTGTATAATCGTGTTGGAAGTAAACAGCCTCTTCACTGAAGATGCAAATTGTAGAAAATGAAACAATTCTGCAGACCTGGATTCTGCTATCAGAGAACAAAAGTAGGTGGAAAATCTGACTGTTCACAAACTAGTTTCTTAGGAGGAAAAATAGACTATATCAGATTAAATGTAGACAGACAAATAGCCTCAGGCTTTCTACTTAATACGTAACGTATGTGATAATAATAGTTTTAAACCATATATTTAGAATTAGCATTACAGCTAAGAGTTTGAATATTGCTTTTTTTTTTATTGTCCTTTACCAGATACGTCCCTGCAGTCACAGAATAAGGAATAGCGACATTTGCAAATATTTCGCTGATAGACCCCATAACTCATACAATTTTCATGTACCGTTTGTATTTGCAGCTTGAGATCTCTGTCAAGTGGTGAATCCCTACAGCATCATGGCAGATTTCTTTTTTCCATAGCTACCAGCATTTTAAACAGAAACCCAAAAATCTCCATGCATGCAAAGTCAGGCGTTTGCAGAAATGCAGACCCTTAAACTGCTGGTGTCTCTTTCCACTCTCCCAGTCAAAAGTATATCATAAAATGATAGAAATTAGCAGTTAGAATACATGCTCTTTACGCTCCTCTAATTTAATATTTTATTGAAGAAAACTGAGGTCACTTTCTCTCTGCTCAAATCTTATACAGAAGTTTTAACGTTCTCAAAATGAAGTTGCTAAAACTCAGTACCATAAACTACAGCTTGGCAACTAATTAAATTTCAAAACATTACCAACCTGCTGCGTGTAATTTTATATTGTCCTGTAGACTGTTTTAAGCCTTGTTTTCGCAGAAAATACAAATTCTGAAATTTTTTGTACATAGTTCCCAGTTTCATTCTGCTTAGGCAGAATGTTCAATGTGAACAACAACAAGGCATGTAATAGCTGTTATTCTTGCTGCTAATAAAAACATATAGTCTACCAAGACTTTTTGCTTGAACACAGAAATATAAATGTTCCTTTCGTATATCAAATCACTGTTTTTAAAATAAATTATCATCTTTTTAATTTTTCTTCTCAGTATTTATTTCCTAGTAATTCTGTAAAGAAAACTCTGCCAGTTTTACCTGATAGCCATTTTTAGTCTGATGCTAAATCTTATAATTATTGTTCCTTGTTACCGTGCAAGTTTTGCAGTGCTGTTACTGTAACAGTGCAGATGTTTTTTATTTAAAATGGTAAGGCTGAAGTTGTTTAAAGAGCCAGCCTCAGTTATGGGTGAACATTGCTGGTTGAAACCTCAACAACAGAGGAAGAGAAATCTTAAATACCAGCTCCCGTTTCCCTTAGCTTTTGGGCAGGAAATTGGTTTTCTTTTTTTTTTTTTATTCATTTTTGGGAGTGAAGATAGAAAGCCCTGCACATTAAAAATTCTGTACGGTTTTTATATATATTTGCTCAGTAGTGTGCTATTCCCTAATCAAGCCCCTGCAAGCTGTAAATCACGGCCACTATGTCACTGTTTTGATTGGAAGCAAGAGCTGTACCATGGCAAATCTCTAGGGACAGCAAACTTCTGCAGCTGTGGAAAGCTGGAACTATTTGCTATTATTATTAAAGGAATCTGAGAATTTTTTTTAAACGTGAAGTCGTAGTGAAATTCATAAGGTGGACAGAGATGTAGTATGAAGGTTTTACAGCAAGTGTGGCCTGTAACAATAGTGCTCTGGTAATAGAAACCGAGTTGTTCTAAGTGTCAAAACAGCAAATGTGAAATTATAGCCCCTTTCTCACCTCTTCCCTTGTCCATCTTAGGAAAAAATAGATGCAAATAATCATAAATAATTTCTAAATGTAAAATACCAGTCAAGTATTTGGGGCTTCAGTAAAATGTCTTCCTGTTGAATGAAAGGATGGGTTTTCCTTCTAGAAACATCCTGATAATTTGTACCATAATTTTGTTTTCATGAAGGTGTTTTGAGTGTTTTTTGGGCTTTGACTTCTGAACTACAGCCAGTATAAATGGAGCCTAAGGGCAGAAATGTTAACTTCTCCAGAAGTGCAATGTAAATACTTGAGTTAATTTATATACTGTGTATCACAGAGAGGTCTAGAGCTAGATGATAACTTTCCATTAGAATATTCTCTTAAAGATACTCTAAGTGCTTCCCCAAGATTAAATTGAACGACTGCAGAGGAAATTAGTTTTTGACATATGCAAATTCTCCATCCTATATGCACGGGCTTCTTGCAGGATTGATTGTAATATTATTCCCAGATGCCCTAATCATATGTTAGGCCTTGATTAATTAAAGTAATAATGTAGTCACGCTGGGATTTTTCTAACAGTAAATCTGGCATGCTGCTATATTCAGGTCGAAAAAGGGGGAAAGTGGAGGAATTTGAAGGATAGCATGCTTATTGACATGTGGCTTAAACTAGCGGTTATGAATCAATATGAAATATGGATGTGGAAAAAAGAATTCCTGTTGGACTAAAAGATGACCCGATCATATTTTGACATCTGAAATCAGCCTTTGCATTTACTGCAACAGCATCCTTTACAGTAGCATGTCTCAAATTCCTGGTGATGTACAACTGGTTATAATAATATATGGTATATGATATTATATATTATATATTATATATTTTATATATGGGTTGTTTGGAGAAGGGCTTTGCCCTTTGATTTCATCTTTTCTCTTCACCTTTGAAGAGAAATGGGTAAACATTGAATAAGCAAGCAGAGAAATAAGCTTCATTGCTGTAGTCTTTTTAGTAAGTGAATAGTTACTCAGTATGAATAGAAGTGCTGGGTTTCCGCAGGGCTGATGCTTCTTGCCATTGCTGTTTTGGAAGTCCTATAGCTACAGCCTGCAATCCGCCTGGCTTCATTCAGGGTTATTCGTAGCTCAGCTTTCACGATTATTAAATGAACCAAATTTACATACCTCCTTATCCAGATACAAATCTATTTTAAAACTGCTGCAGAAAGAAATGCTTTCTAGTAACAAACCCACCTCATTATTCCTAAGCCTTGATAAGAAGCAGTAAAAGGTGGTGGTATGGTTGGTAAAATGTGCCTCGAGGGATCACACGTTGAATGTGACTCTCATTTTTTATTCCCATGTAGGTCCCTTTACACTGCTCTGACTAGTTTAAAGTGGCCTTGAATGAGCACAGATTGTACTTTGGGTCTTTTTTTCTTAAACTCATATGAAAGAGATCTGGCAGAAGGCAAATCGGGTGCATGATATTTTAAAACGTGCTGTAAAAGCATCAGTTGGGTAGCACACACAGTGCCTCTGTGAAGCAGTCTTTTTTTCCCCCAGCTATAGAAATTCAGATACGAGCCGACAGACTTGCCCGAGGCCACCCAGTGTGTTAACAGCACCACTGGGATTAGAGCTCAGGAGCTGGTTTCGTGCAACCCCATAGCTAATCTGCTGTTTCACTTGACACCCTTTGCGTGGAAAGCATGCAGGCACAAACCCAGCTCTGGCTGCGCACAGGACGAATAAATCCACCCTTCCTGGCTGTCCGTGGTCACAAGCCCTCTTCCACAAGATCCTGCTCCAGATCTGCAGTGTTGGCACGCAACTGATCTGAGCATGAAGCGTGGGGTCATCTTCACATAGTCCATCTCGGAGCCTTTCCTGCACTGACGCGTAATTTAGGCCAGCGTAGAAACCCCATCTGAGATACCTTACCTCCTTTTTCACTGCAGTATGTTGTGAAATGTTATCAAGTGCCACCATTCTAGCAGTGCAGCATATATTTAATAAGACCTGCATGTTTTTCACTATGAAATAATTAAGAGTATTTCGACATTGTTCACTCATGATCTCATAGCAGCCCAAATATCAGATCATGTCCAAAATTCTTCAACAAAATATTAGTGGCCCAAATCAATGTTGATTATTTCATAGCCTTATAAGTCACCCTAAGAATATCTAATAGGAGAAGGCTGATAAAATATGATGTGTTGCAGTACCTAGCCTAGAGCCACTTTTTAATTCAAGCAGACTACCCAGTAATATTATGTACATATTTTATATTGAATTTATTTGTTAATTTATTTTGTATTGAATGTATTTGTTCATTTATTCACCTGCTGTTTGGTGGAAGAGTGAAACATAGTGTCACTTTCCGATAGCAATTTTTCCTCTCTTGTAATGCCCATCGTTTTGGGGAGTTGTGTATTGCTTAGCATGGCTGTCACATCGTCTTCACCGCATGCACATTTTGCAAAACCAAAAAGAAATTCTCATCTGTCCTATGTGGACAGTGAATATATTTCACCTTAAGTATATGGAAAGCTGCTGTATGTCCGATTTGTAGTAAAGGCCTTCAGCTATGCAGCAGAGTTGTTTTTCCCTGTGTTTTTATAAATAATACTAACTTCAGTGCCAAAGTTCTCCAGTCTCAAGGACGTTATTTGCAGGACACAATTTGGACAGAGTCCTGTTTTGGTCGTCTGCATCAGACTGATTGTCTCCTGTAGCCATTTCATCCTTTACCAAGTGGCATCTGTAAGGCATAACCATACACAGTGGTGTGGTGTTTCCTTCTGTGGTTGAAAATGAAATATCTAAGTACGGCTTCTCTTTATGGAAGAGTATAACGATCAGCCTCTAATTAAAGGAGAACACAATTACCGTTTAGAAGTCTAGGAAGATACTCAGAATCAGTTGAAGCTATTTTGGAGTTGTTAGACTGTGCAGTTACCTAAATAAATAGGATTCCCCTTTCTTCCTATTTACTTCCCTCTATTGCGAACCCCCTTGAAAATCTAGCCAAGTTTACCCTTGTGGCTTGTATCATACTTGCATCCAATATCATTTTAAAAGTTAGCATTTTCAATCTGAGCAGGGTTTTTTCTCCTGGTGAATTTGATTATCGGTACATTAGTTCTCAAATGTCAGAAACTATCTTTCTGTGGGGTTGGGGTTTTTTTGGTTTAGCTTCTCTTTAAACCTGTGTCATTTCCTTTTCATTTTTCCCCATCTCATTCCCAAAGGAATTAGCAACAAACTCCCTTTGAGAAAAAACATGGCTGGGGAAGAAAAGTACTTTTGATGATTAAGGCCCTTCTGTTCAAACAGTTCCTGCCTACACTATGGAATCCATAGATACTGGAGATATAAAGGAGAGGGTTAGAAGATAACTGAGACCCCTCAGGCTTGATATGTAATCAAAGAAGTATTGTTTGGGAATGACTTAAGGGGAAGCGGAGTGGCTAACATTTTGGCCCCGATCCAGCTACCGCTGGAATTCATGGCAGAGTTCCCACTGATTTCAGGAGAAGCGAGAGCAGACCTTTTGTCTGGTGAGGACAAGCGTATGAAAACACGATGGGGAAGATGACAACCATGCAAATTGGGAAAGACAACTGCCTACAGATTCCTTATGTAGAGGATGTCTCTGTCTAAGTGAGCTTGATGGGAGAGGCATGTTTCACCTCTGGTTCCTGGGCAGTGCCCGGCTCAGTCAGCGGCACCTTTTGGTGGAGGCAGGATCCCACTGTACAGATAACCAATTCCAGGAGTATGGCTCTGCAGCTTGCCAGCTGAAGTTGTAAGGGCAACTGAAAATGAACTAACAATGTAAGCACAGTTGTACTGGGTAGGAAGAAAGACCTGGCTAGCCTGGCAATCTGTTTTCTGCAGAGGATTAAAGAACAGCAGAACAGGGCATATAAAGCACAGTGCATCCCTTGGTACACCATCCCAACTTCCCTAAATCAATAATTTAGAGCTGTTTGGGTATTATCTACATTTCAGAACATTGTGTTTAAAGACCATCAGTGGACCTGTGTGCAGACAGTTGAAGTCTGAACTCCAGGCATAGCATCTTCCATTATAGTTATGTTAACAGGTCTGCAAGTTAGTAGATGTACTTCAGTAGACGTGCTGTAGGGCATCTCTTTCAAAGTCAGCCCCTGAAAAAGGTGCTCTCCACCTCTTCCCTGCTGTCGCTGTCGTGTGACTGATCAGAGGTGCATCTCTCAGGGCTAGTGGCTAGTTTCCAGGACATTTGCAGCTCAGGCATTACAAAGCCACTGCTGGACTCTAGCTTCTGGTTGGGATTAGGCCCCCCTGAAAGGTGTGGTTTCCCTAATGAGCAATGACAACTGTGATTGGCACTGCTTGAAGTGGGAGAGTGCAGATGCCTTAATCTTGATTAGGAACCAGCGCTGGGAGAACTGGCAAAATCCGCAGAGAGAAGTACACCTTTAGGAAAGGCTGAGAAGGAAAATAAACATGCAAGGTACAGAAACCAGGGGGGAAAAAGGACAGAATAGAAGAGAGATTTGACAACTGTGCTGGGACCTACAAAAGGGGCCACATCTGTTCTGGCAATATCCCAAGCCGTGAACAGGTCTGACATTCACAGGAGCAGCTTTCCCCATGCAAAGAATGGAGAGGTGTTTGGTGGAAAGGCTGCAGTGTAAACTAGCTGCACTTTCCCTCGCCTTAGGTCATATGGTTCCCATTTATTGGGTGGAATTGAATAGCTGCAGACTTGCCACTCTCAGAGGAAAGAGATCATCTTACTTACTGTAAAAGTCTTGGGGGCTTTTTCCCTTGAATGTATGAGAAGGATGCTTTGGCCGTGACCTGTGAAACCTTGCACAGTGCACAGCAGGAACTGCAAGGTGTTTTTGCTTCAGTGCAAGTGTGAATGAAGGGCATGTGTGGACACAAATAACATTCAGCTGCTGGGGCAGTCTTCACTGAGTAGAAGGAGCCCTGGTGCTCTGACATCCACTTCATACCTTTCACAAAATAGGGTCAGAAACAGGAAGAAATAAAAGGGAGGTGTAGGAAGAATTCATTTGGTTAAGGAAGATCCTGGGTCTGAAAATAAGACTTTTCTATCCGCCTTCCTCAGGTCCTAGCTACTGGGAGAAACAAGCCTGGTGCCCACCCGGTGCTGGTGCAGGCAGGGTCAGGGTCCTTTGCGATTATTCCCTCGTTCATCGCTCTTCCACTTGCCCTGTGTCCAAGTCTGGCAGGTTTTGGTCTTTCTCTTTAAACTCCAGCTGCTGGGATTGGGCTGTTACCTGAGAATCTCATTTGGAAGAAAAATAAGTTTCTATCCCCTGTGGCTGCAGGGGAGAGGCTCAAAATGTGAACCCAAGATGTACCAAGGCCAATGAAAAGAATTCAAAATTTAAAATTGCTGATGGATTTTTGAAGCATTTTTCCTAATTTCTGAAAGCTAATTGAGAAATAACTGAGTAATTCAGACTAATAAAATTGTGCAGGCAATTCCCCATACCAGCATTAAGCAAAGTAAAGCCGTAATGTTATTTATTTAATTACAGAGAGTTTGGAGGAATGCGTAGTTAAGTGAAGGATACCATTTAGCTGTAGTCAACGACTGCCTGTTGCAGGGGTAAAAGGGAAGGCTTAAAGAAGTGATATCCTTTGTCTCTCAGGTAGAAGTCCTTTCCCTAAGCTTAGTTCTCACTGTGCTAAATAATCCACTCATTTTTGTGTTCCTCAGATTAATCAGAACTGTCAGACTTAGTAAATGATTTTTTCTTATTCCATTTTTGACAAAGTTACTCTTTAACTGAGCATTTCTCCAAAGCACGCTACTATTTTTTTTTCATAAATTATTATCTCATAAGCAAAATCTCTTCAAAATTTTTCTTCATCCAGTGTTAAAACATAAATAATATTCAAAGAAAATTCTGATTGTATTTAGACCTGAGCAGTTTCTATTGACGTTGCTCTACTTCAGAGGCGTAATGCTCTGTAACAGACAAGGGAACTAATGAACCGGTGGCTGCAACAGTCACGCTGGAGAGAAGAGTCGATGTGGCTTTTGCAGTATTAACTCTGACGCAGAAATGCTCAGTGATTAGGGTAAGGAAGGAGCCAGCAATCCACTGTCTATGGTTGAGACCCTCCAGATAACATACTTGCATTTCATCAGCAGCCCTCACCCAAGGCTTTTACATAAACTAAACGGTCATGGGTCAGTATGGAAAATTCACTTATAGATTACTAACTGGTTACAAATTAAGAAATAAAAAAAAAACCATGAGCAGGGTACCAAAAATAGCTGCAGACATTCAATGTTCGTGTGCCTCAATTTCTCCAGACGTGCTGAAGTTACTGATTGCCTTTGCCACTTCTCTCCCATTTGGACTGCAGAGCAAAGGGTTTACACCGAGTAGCTACTCAATTACTGTCCCAGGGGTGAATGAAACATGAGTGAGGAAGATAATATTAGGAAATTGCACCACTGCTCTCAGATTTCTTTGGCTGTATTTTGACAGCTGAATTAACTTGAGTTATCTGTGCTTAAGTGAACTTCCCCAGCATAGTACAGCTTACTCGAGAACGGCCATCCTGCAAAATTATACCGGAGCTGCACAAATGAATTAGGAGATCAACAATGTGACTGTAGAGCAGCACAGAGAGATTAAGTTGGGCAAACTAAATATTTTGCCTCTTCATTGTAGCTTGAGGCAAATCATGCAAGTTAAAAGCGCCATCACTTTTGAACTGATGTTTTTCTTTACGGATGGAAGTCTGGTTAGGGCTGAAATTTTAGTTTTGGCTCAAATTAATTCTACACTGAAGATAAGTGCTTTGATTAGCGCTTTACAGAAAAGTATATTCTTGAAAAACTTGCTTCACACCCCTTCTGAAGGATGTCCAAGCAGATCTGGGAGAAATGGCTTCTGGGACTTAGTATTTTGCCTCTGATTCATTCTGCTAAAGAACCGCTTTTGGAAAGAAAACTCACATCCCACATTCTCTGTTTACATGTATCTCATTTTGCCCTGGAAAGAAAAAGGAAAATTGTATCTGGCAGACAAAATGAGACTGGAAAATTAGCAGGATACTTGAGAGTGACATTAAAATTGTTTTCTTCAGCCAGAGCCCACCAGCACCTGGGTGCAGCGGAGGTAGGAGCTCCTCTTGTTTTAAAGCATTATGGAGCCCCCAGGAGCCTGTGTTTGACACACAGCGGTGGAAATGTAAAGCCATGAACTCGGTAGAAGTCCAATTTGTTATTTTTGTTGTGTAGTTACTTTAAGCAAAAAAAAAAAAAAAATTTATATCTTCATTCTGATAAAGCCTTGAATTTTCCAAATGAGACTTTCAGGAGGGAATCTTTATCTGTGTGTTTTCCAGCACTGGCAAAGCTGCTTGTTTCTTATGTCTAGAAAAAAGGCTTTTTTTCTGGGGAGAAGTCCCAACTGCAGACAGCCTAATTTGTTCTTGGCACATCCTAGGATTTGCATTTCTGTGGGGGTCAGAAATATAATAATTCACAAATCTATCTGCTGAGCTGGGCTCAATTAGTCAGTCTTCTTTTTTTTCACTTTTCCAGTTGCCTTTTGGGAAGGGTAGAGCCTTCCCTGAGCAGAGCAGAGGGTCTTGGAGCGTGTTGTGGCATTACGCCTAGCAATGCCTCTGGGAAGAGCAGAAACAGCACAACATTGTCTCTGCTTTCTGCGAGGATGGAAATGGGGCTCGGCAGGAGAAGCCGCTCATCTCCTCTGGACCCTTGGTTGGTGCAGGCAGAAATTGCACTCCCCTCGCTGACATTTAAGATGCTTTCTTCCATTCTTTACAAGATCTGCAGGAATTGAAACATTCTCATTTGTGGCTGAGACTTCATGCCCCCATGCGCTATCAGAGTTCACTTCTCTGCCCATGCTTCCTCCTTGCTAGACCCTGGCAGAAGGCAGCCACAGGAATATAAACTCCTCTTGTCCAAGGAAGGTCCCATCCGTGCCCAGCACTTGGCAGGGTGAGCCGGGTGCCAGGCTGGCGCTGCTCCCCCAGGGCCAGGAAGCAGCAGAGCTATCAGCCTGCAGCCAGGCTGCAGCATGGACGTAAGAGCTGCATCTTCTCAGAGGGCTGCTGTGAATCTTCTGTGAGGTCTGGGGCAGGTCACGTCATTGCTGCCTGCATCAGATTACCTGGGCTGTGTACAAACAGTAGAAATAACCTCCGGTAGGAGCTAGATGCAGTGACCCAGGCTTCTCACAGTTCTGGGATCTCCGAGCTGCTCCTAAATGTTCAAGGTGCCATTATTCATAAGCTACAGCTGTATGTTTTAAAAACACTTAAGACTTGGCCATATCAAAATGAATGTTGACCAGATGCAGTAAAATACATACCTGCCTAATCTCAAACCTGGATTTAAGCTTCCCAGCTACTTCTAGGTGTTAGAGAAAAGATAAGCAAGAGAGCTGCTGCAAATATTTTAAATGGCAAGGAATTTCTCTTTTCTTTGTTCCCAGAAGCAGCTGAACTATTTTTACTCCTCCTTTCTAAGCACGTCCATTTTCTGAGGAGAAATTGGGTAAAGAAAATACTGTTTTGACAGAATTACAAGAAACTGAAGAAGGACCTTTTCATGTAACCGGCAACCTTCAACTAGAGCTGTCATGGGTGGCTCCAGCCATAATGAAACATCATGTTTCATGCAAGTAAAGGTTCATTACATGGTAAAACTTTTTAACATCCAGACCCTCGCGTCGTTGAAAGCACAATGCGCTGACTTGCACTAGGACCTGATATGAGAAACGTGGTTACAGGTTAGCACAGGTAGCCAAATAGGGTCTTACTAAAGGCAGTAGGATTGAGGTACGCCTTTCCTACCCCTTTCTCCATTCTGGGTCGGGGTCTTAGTCTGTTTGGGCTTTTTAGTAAACAATGTATAGTTGTGGAAGCGTTAAAGGAAATTCTCTTTAAGTAAGATATTTCACTACAATTACACTGATCGTGGGGAGAGTCCACAAAATGCCAACATTTCTTCTTTGCTGCCATTAATGGCACAGCCATTAAAATCTTAAGCCATTGATATATTATATATTAATATTAAGAAATACCAGCTTTTATAAAATTAGTTGAAACCTTTGTTCAGTAATAATTCAGTTTCTCAATATTTATCTGTATGCATGTACTTGCAGACATTAGAATAGTATGAAATCAAAGTTTAGAGGTTATGATATGAAACCTGTTTGGTATGTGCATATATATACATACATAAAAAGTATTAGGCAAGCAGAAATACTGTTTCAGGGTGTGTGTTAACAGGTATTGAAAATATATGGCCAAAGGGTTGGAAAATACCCTTTATTCAGAGTTCTGATTATTGTTTCCACCTAATGAGATGCTTTAGACCAGCAGTTGGAGAGCCCTAAATATTGTGTACCAAGCAAGAATTGCCTACTGTGTCAGTTAAAGTTCAGCAATGGGATAAACTTCGAAGCGTATCTCAGGGGCACAGCCGATAGAGTAGAGGTTAGAGAATTGGGATTTAACAGAGAAATGACAGTCATTCAGAATGATGTAGGTGAAGGTATAAAATATAATTGATAGGGACGTTGTCTTGTAGTAGTAATAAACACCAGCTAGTTGTAAACAGTCTGGGAAAATAGCGAATTTAGAATATTTGACTCATCAATTTTAATACAATAGAGCATTCATGTTATAGATGATATTAGGCTTTTTGTTTATTTGGAATGTCTTGCACATTAGCATTCATTTTGTTTCTTTATTGAGAGTTTTGCAAATATACAACGATAAGAAAACAGTAAGTAAATAAGTAGAAATTCGGTCAATACTGTACAATTGAAATAACTGTAAAGTAAATTAAGAAGGCGCTTAGGCAAGAAAATGGTCTAGGAGGGGAATACATACTTATTCAGTGGGTAGCAGAACAGCTGAATTTGTATTTCCTACAGATTTGTGTCTCAAGTATACTGAAATCTTCTCCCCCCTCCTTGCACTTTTGGAGTTCAAATCTAGTAAAATGATGGGAAGCATTCTTGTATTATTATCTAAGAGGTGTTTTTATTCAGGTAGAAGCTGTGAATTCGGTATAACACAGCATAGGGAACAATAACTGATACCTCAAAAACACAGACATACAGGCACAGCAAAAGTAGCAAAGCTCGGTTCAAAATTCATGGCTATTTTCATTTCCCATTTATTTAGGCATCTTGGCAGACACAACACAATCTTCTCAAATTGTTTCTAGTTAGTTCAGTACATCTCTGTCTTAAATCCTGTCCTGGAGTGCAAGTCACACTGCCTGCAAAAGCTCTGTGAAGGAGAACTAATCAACTGTGAGCTCCCCTGTGGATGTGACCTCTGTCAACAAGCTGTTTATGATTCCCAGAATGGATTTAAATGGATACCAGTTCTTCCTCCGCTGTGAGAAGCTGTTGACATGGTTGCAGTTGATTAAAAAAAAATCACTATATCTTATAAGAGAGTGAATCACCGCTTTATTTAGGGAGCCTTTGGATCAACACCTCACTCTTGGAACAACAGCGTTCAGGACAGCATAACCACCTCCGGGACGTGCTGGCAATACCCACCCAGACCAGAGGTTCTGATAGATTTTCTGCAGCTGGAACAGACAGACATCCGGAAGGATTTCTCTCTTTCTTTTAATATAAAGAGCAAGAAGATAAATGTATACTGCTTTTTTCACCGAGCAAGGAGGGGAATGGATGAAGCAGGGGAAGGCTGGGGAGTTGTTCCTGCTGCGTTTCCAAGCAGGCTGTCTTTCCCAAGACAGCAGAGGTCACTGTGCTCATTAGGAAAGAAGTGGGGAAATGGGCAGGCACTCAGGATATTTCAGTCCTCAGCTGAAAAAATTATTGTCTTTCTTCCTCCAGAAAGGAATTGCTAATTCGGATTAGTTTTCCTGTAGTAAAAAAACAGCATCTTTTGGCCAGTAATAAATACAAAATCAGAGGAAGAATCCTCTGAATTCTCACTGCCATTAACTTGAAGCAGTTATTAAAAAGGATTTGGGGTTGGAGACCCTACAAATTAATTTCTCTGGTTTGGAGGACAGGAGGGTGTGCAACGACAGACCCTGTTTGGGCAGGTTTCGGTCTTCTCCCTAGAATACCAAAAAATTTTTTAATGACAATTGTCATTTGCAAGAACAGCCCTAGAGGGTTTATTATCGTGTGTATTTCTCACTAGAGAGCTGCAGTTTTGAGCATGACGAATTTGACAGCGTGCCCTGAGATGTCAGGAAAGGTGTGTTGGTGCCCGTGTAGCCCTCGTGCAGCCCTTGTGCAGCATCTTTCAGATGACCCTGGTTAGAGTCGAGGGTGGCATAACACAGGAAAGACTGGGGAACAAATAGAAATTGCAATAAGCTTTTCTCCCAGTCAAGCAGTTTCTGTTCAGTCTTCCGTACAGTCAGTGCTGTATTACCTACCATGCACATTTTAAGTTTCTATCCTTTCTTATCATTGTAAAATCAAATCTGGGTTCATTCTGACAGCTGACATGAAAATTTAACTTTTTCCTACCTTATAGGAAAAAAATAACAAGCTGTCACTTGCTTGGTTGTCCGGCTGCTAATTTTCTGTCCAAAACCAGCAGGCTAAGGCGGGAACAGAAGAGGGCAGTACAGGAGTGTCTGAGCGCCCAAACTGTCGGAGCAGAATAGGGTGAGCAGGGATACAAGCATTTAGGAAACATGTTTTGTTTCCATTGGTGACAAGACAGAAGCTCTTAAAACTCCATTTGCTTTCTTCAAATAAATGTTTTTGTTTCATAGACAGACTGTAAATGAAGTTTAGAATTATTTAGTGGCTAAAACTAGAGAATGCTATTATTTATGTTGACATGTTGGTTTCATTTATTATGATAAAGAGAAGACCATTTCTTGTGGGGACTGAAAAAAGCAAGGCAGCAACTTTTGTTTCAGCTAAGGATAATCTGGGGTATTAGACACATGTATTCAGGTATCTTTCCTGAGCTGCAATAAAATCAGTGTTTCATGGGATTGCATCCCTGCATCCAGCTGCATGTGGTGTGGCTGAGCAGGGGGAATGTGCTGAGGCACCACTTAATCCAGAGGCACTCAAAGCATGTACCATGAAGTGAGGAGAGCCAGTTTTGCCCTTTGACACGGGGAAGCAATTGAGCCTTTAAATGCCATTCTTTCACAGAACAGCGGTGCTGTAATGGCTCCGTAATCACGTACAGCTCAACAAGCACATGAGTGAGCGTCTAGTGTTGCTGTGCATCCCACCATCCTAATTCTCTGCCTCTCCCAGAAGGAGGTTCCCCCACCGAGCTTTGTCTTTCTCTGCCTCCCCACCAAAACAAGCTCTTACAGGGTGACTGGGATGATTGTAGGCAGAGGAAGAAGAAGGTGATCCTCCAGACAGGAGGAAATCCCTCCCACCTCTCTACAAAAGCATGGAAACACAACTTAAAAAGCACAAGGCCAGTTCACTTGTGGGAGTGGGAATTTGGCAGTCTGGTCTTTTGGCACAGAAGACATACTGGACCGGAGTAAGGCAAATTGGCCAGCTGAGCTAAGGCATCCATACTATGGCCTTTTGTTAGTCTTCGGAGATTGACTTGGGTGATGTAGTCTTCCTAGAAATCCCTTTATTTCTTGGACTATGGAAGCACTACATTAGCACAACACAGAAAGATGCAATTATCTCCTTACTACCTGGTTTGAAGAATCTGTTAGAAAAGACCTGATGATAACAC
The DNA here is from genome assembly GCF_000699105.1 of Pygoscelis adeliae. Taxonomy (NCBI): domain Eukaryota; kingdom Metazoa; phylum Chordata; class Aves; order Sphenisciformes; family Spheniscidae; genus Pygoscelis; species Pygoscelis adeliae. The sequence goes on from NW_008824243.1 coordinate 4,906,385, forward strand.
AGATCTCTTAGGGGCCACTATGCCACCTGATGCTGTCCAAGCAATTGTCAGTACAAGCAGGAGAGAAACTTCTGCTCCTTAAATCCCTGCTAACATCTGTGTGACACGCACAGGTATAGAAGGCAGCATAAGGGTTGCATGCCTCAACCCAGTTGTACCCTGTGGATTTTGAAGACCCAAAGCCACAGATACAGCACAGAGAAGGACTGTACTGAACCAGCGTACATTAGCTGCTGCGTTTGTTTTGCAACCTTGGGTATGGTGAACTGATGTGTCTCTTTTCCATTCACATAGCTGAATGAAACTCTCACATGCAGTAAGTGCATGAAAATAAAAAGCAGGCAAAAGAATTTGTCGTGTTGTTGTTTTTTTTTTTGAAGGGGAGAGGTAGAAAGGAACTCAATCAAAAAGAAAAAAAATAGGAGCTGTTTAAAGGCTGACCTTCATGACATTAGTGATTCCTTGAGCACAAGTCTGCTTTGCTTTGTACATCCTTATGGAAAAAGAGTGACCTAGACTTACAGATTTTTTTCTTTCATTCTTTCTTTTTCCTTTTCAGAGCCATCCGCTTAGAATCGCCTCCCTTTCTTATCCTAACAATTCTGAAATGTTTACTTCCACCCCATTATCTTTTATGGTACTTAGCAGCACTGTCATTTGTTATTTTTAGAGCTTTTCAAACAGCAGAAGGTTTCATTGCAGTTTTGCATGTCTTTGCTGCCTACTAATGTTACTTTACTTTTTTAAAATCACATAGCTCTGTGTGTATACCATAGCGTTTTCTCTCTGAGTGAAATAACTTTCTGTTTTCCTTCTGCTTATTCTCCATACACACTGTCACAGCTAATGCTGAGGATCCAGGGTCCGTGCTTGATGAGTTGGAGACGTTCTCGTCTGGTCCTGTGATCTGAATCAGTCATTGGAGGGCATTTTTGGTTTAGTTTCAGTGGGAAGGAATTCAGTTTGTGCACTCCAAGGTTACTCTGTAATGCAAATCGAAGCACAGCAAGTGGGAACTAGGAGAAGATTCTCATCAAAACTCCTAATCCAAACTAAAATGCAACTAATGGGATTTAATGCCTACACCATACAGTACTTTTGAAAGTGAGTCAGAATTACTTCACAGCTTCTCTACAGGCATTTTTGAACGGAACAAATTTGAACAGAGTAATTGGCTTGGATGCATGGCTAACTGGAGTGACAACACCACCAAACGTCTGTTCTAGCTCAGCTAGTTGGTTGTGTGGTTTTTTTAAACAATCTTTAGATCTGTTAGATGTTCTTAGGCTTGGAGTTTGAGTAGTGTAAGTTTTTTGGTATAGAATTTGTTTTGCATAAAGTATTTTCTTTTTAAGATGATAGAGCTGGTAAACATAGATAGAGATACATCAGAAATAAACATTCTCTGTGTGTGTTTGTGTGTAGGACCATGCTAAAAGCCATACCTTCATTTGATTTCTAAAACGTTCAGGCTCAAGCATTGGGAATCAACAATCAAATCCCAAACTCTCTTCCCAGGTAGATTTATAAGCATAAAAAATCTGCTTGCATAGTGCTGACCTCTTTTCAGCCTACATGGATTTACTGCTAGACATACTGCATCAGTAAACCTGACCTCGAGTGAAAAAAACAGAGCTCTCTTGAAGTGATGCAACACAATTTGGCAAATTAAGTTCTTGATTTGAGAAAGCCCTTTAATTTGTTGAAAGCACAAATGAGTGTATGCTGAAACACTACCGACTAACAGATAATTGCCTGCACTCAGTGTGTTCACCAGCTTTCTGCAAGGTGTCTCTTCTAGCACACATTTTTCTACATTACTAAACACACAGTTCTTGACTCTTTAATTTTTTTTCAGTTAGTTAGCCTCCCAGTTGCAAAACCTCTTTGTAAGTAACAAATAGAAGTTGATGAGACCCGTGCTATTGCCCAAAGGAGAACGACCGGGTAGACAGCTACCTTTAAAAAGCCTGACGCTCCTTTCTAAATTTTCCTGTTTTCCCTAAGGCCATGCCTTGAACATCAGAGGCCAAAAAGCAGCGTTAAGGCCAGGAGTGGTTGTATACAATGCCATGCCCCTTTTCAGTCTAATGAATGTGTAGAGGGATCATTTCAAGTAGTTTATAGAATTGTGGGTTGTATTGCTGTTTCTTTGAAGTAGCTTTTTCACACTGACTTGTGCTAAAATTCATGCTTTCGTCCTTAGGGTGGGGAATCTCCTAGATGTCTGTCAGAGCAATTGGCTTAACTCCTTTGATTTGAAAGATATTGCAGTATTGAATTACCAAAGGGATTTCTCTAAAGAAAGGAGAGAAGGGGACTTGGGGAAGGCCTGGGCTGCCGGTACCGAAGCAGTGACCAAACAGCCTTTGCTTGTACTTTGCCAAGAGCTGTCTGATCACACCGCACAAGTACCCCTTTCTTACTTGTAAGAAAGCTTCCTGCAAAGATGATTAAAATGTGGTCAGTGGTTTTTTAAGTCATTTAATAGCTGAGCGGTTGTTGCAGTTACTGGAGGGTTAAGATGCAGTCTGGAGGTGGAGATAGAAAGGCCATCACTGTTGAGAAGTGATTCCAACAGTGAAGAAAGTGTGAGCCTCCCTGTTGAGCTTGGGAGTTTGGTGGCAATTTAGACTTCAGGCTCTGTTTCAGGGTGGTTTAGAGTATCTTATGTGTATAACTTAGAACTGAAATCATGCCTCAGAACAGTGATTTTACATACCTTAATACAGCATGGAGAACTTTAATACCACTGCAATTTGTTGACCTGTCTTTCTTTTCTCTTGGTTACATTATAATAGACTAACCAAAGCAGAAATAATTCACCCATCATTTTATAATGGAGGGGTCTTAAAGTGAAAGGAAGAAATCTTGCCTTAAAAAAAATATATATATATTATAACAATGGCTCGTATGTATTATCACTTGCATTATCACTCCTGAATGAACCACAGGGATGCAGGTGTACTCTTCAGAAGAATTTGACCCACTGCCCATTTTAGTGTGTGTCTATCGCTCTGATCTGTTATTAAGTGTATGGTCCATTGGTTAAATACATCTGTCTACCTGTCTAGGTAGGCCAGCTGTAGCCATTGTTACAGAGAGGCTTAATCAGCTATTCACAGTGCAGCAGCAAGTGATCAGGTCTGGCATGCTCTGTGCATTCAGGTTCTCCACCCATACAGCAGGTTGGCATGCTGGTCGTTCTCATAAGAAAAATAAGCTAAATTTAGTGCTTAGAGATGGAAAGATTTAATTAATCTCGACACCTATCTTGTTGACATCTAACATAACATTTTTGATTGCTAGTTGAGAATATGCTGGGTGTAAAATGCACTTCCAGCATCTCTGATTTGTATTAACACAGCTATAATGGGATTTTCAGTGGTGCTCAGTTTTGCTTCAATGTTGCTCCCTGTGAAGCAAGGGACGAAATGCATTTTCACTGAAAGTAGAGTGCAGCCCATCCAGTTCACTTCTTAAAATATTTTCAATAATTCCTAGAGGTTTCAGTGGTGAAAATCCTATTGTAACGAGTATGTGGTGTTTGCAGATGGTCTTCCCAATTTGTGAAGTAAATGTGATGGCTGTGGAAGCTACATATTGACAGTCAGGGAAACAGTAATTGCTGGTTTTACACAAAGCAGAGGAACCTAAGGCAGCAGCAGTTCAAGCTTCGTTATGCTGCGCAGCATCCCTGGAAGATCCAGGCTATTCTGTGTGCCAATTCAGTCTTTGGCTTTTATTCTGATCAAGCTGGCTTTGGTCGTCTATTGTGCAGGTATTCATAAAAGCAAAAAAGGTCTGTCAACTCAGGTCACTTGAATCGTGGTTCTTCTGTGAAAAGGCATGCGTTAAGACCAATGATTGTCTGAAGAAAGGCACTTGTGCCACACATTAGCTCTCCAGAGATACCTCTTCTCTAGAAGTCAAGTCCCTTGTCTCCTACCTCTCCATTAGCCAAAGGAGCCTTTCTGAAACAGTTTTTAAGCCCATATTTGCAGAACAGATTAGTGCAATATCTTGAGCTTAATTAACTTGTGTTTAAACTTCAACTCTAATACTCCTGGAGCCTCTGGTTCTTAAAACTTCTGCCCAGGTTTACTGCTAATCTCCTTGTAATGTAGCCCCGATGATGTCACTTTCAAATACTGCTTTTTCAGTAACTTTGTGTGGATTTTTTTTTCTTATAAAGATGTAAAAATAACACTCTCACTTTAACTTACAAGCTAGTAAAAAGATTGTCAGCTAAACCAAATTAATATTCTCCAAAGAGAAACTGAGTTCATGATGTCCCACAACTGCTCAGTCTTCCCAGGTTTCATCTTCCCAGTGTTCAATATGGCCTTCCTAAGTGTATTCCCATTGAGCTGGAAGTCTAGCTAGAATTCACTGAGTCTTCTCTGAAATCCGAGGAGCTGAAAGGCACGCGGAACCATGCAGATTTGGGCCTTTCAGCCCGTTTGTATTGTTTGTGGCTTACACAGTATTTTTGATTCTGATCGTTCCTGCATTCTCCATCCTGAGGGCAGCAGAGCAGCTACTCTCACCGGTGAACTTCTCATGTTGAGCAGGATCTCCAAGCAGCAGAAGATGCCCAGTCACATCCTGATCTTCTTCCCGGCGCTTACTGCCAGGTACACTTAGGTACGCTGCCTCCAATTCTTCTGCTATGCTTCATAATAAACCTCGGCCATATTAGGTCCCATGTTCCTAGTAATTTCTATGTTTTATGGGTCTGTGATGGTCTGATTTTTTTAAATGCTTTTTGTGACTTTTTTTTTGCCCATTACAGTATTTCAAGGCTCCCTAAAAATGGCACCTGATAAAATTCCTTCCTTGCATAAGACACAGACTGTTGCTTCCTGACATCTGATTATACATTCTTGCAGCAGCTGCTCTTAAAACTTCAAGAACATATGAAACATTTGCCCAAAGGAAGAGAGTGCTCTTCCTCATACTTGACCCATTTTTCTATGCTTACCTACTTTTTGTCCCTTTAGTATGTACTTTTATTTTTATACAAACCATTTCTCTGATGAACTAGTCTTCTTTACTGACTCCCTTTCTGTAATTCCTTCCATATGTTTATTGTCCTTTGTAAAAAGTA
>NW_008824243.1:4911534-4931921 GCF_000699105.1 Pygoscelis adeliae
AGGTCATGTCATTTTGTTTACATTCTTAGTAAATATGAAGAGCTTGATTGGAGCCCTTTAGGCATTTCAAGTATGAATGTCTTTTTCCCGAGTCTTCTGTAAAAACAGGATGCTGAATTTTGTGGAGCTAACCTGGCAAGGAAGAGGTTTAGTAAAATAAATAGATGTCAGCATCATAAATTTATTGATAAGTATAGTTGTTTTTTGTTAAATTCCTCTGTAGTTTAACAGCTTACTAAACATTAAAAAAAAGTAGAAATTAGCTTTGTACAACTCATTTTCAATATGGGCTTTATCTTTTGACAGAGCCTCGTCATTGCCTGGGTGCCAGTAGTAGCCTGCTCCTTGCTGCAGCTGTGGGTCTAACCCTACGGCACCAGCACAGTGGCTGAGCAGCCTTGGCCTGGGTAGAGCCCAGGAAATGGGACAGGCTCACGGTGTTTTGTGAAAACGGCACATTCTTTGCTGTCTGATCACAGTTAGGAGCTGGGAAGTAACAGATCATGGCTTGCTGCTCTTTAGCGATGATGAACGGGCTTCTCTGTTAGCACTATGTCCCATGAAAGAGTAGAGTATGTTTGGCAAAAGCATCCTTAGATGTCTTAATGGTGAAAGTCCAGCAAGGCTTACCTGAGCACGTGTGAGCGATGATCTTTCAGAGGTTTACAGCTCGCCCAGACTGGAGCAGACTTTCAGAGGAGCAAGGAAATGCATGTCCCTGGCTGTAGGACCAGGCGGTTGCTATATGCCACCTCCCTGTTCTCTGGAGTACAGGCAGCAGGAGGTGTTTGAAATATACTTTTTAATAGATATATCCTCTGCTTCATCCTTCCCTCCATTCAGCTAAGCTTTCTAAATAGCAAGGCGGTGAGTCTGCCTTTCCATGCTACCCAGAAGTACGTGGTGCAAGTCCTTCCCCGCGAGAGCGAATTGCAGATCCTACCAAATCCCATTTGGAAGCCCATGTACACCACAAAACCTCTTGTTTCTCCTGCCTTTTAGAAACATAACACATACGACTAGTTTCAAGCCTTCTGCTTTCCTTTCAGCCTCGACTTTTTCATTACTTTGCCTCTCTGATGACCTTTCCACACTTCTTCAATGCCAAAGCAGTTTGGCTTATTGGGGGAGTCAAAGAGCTACACATCTGTGGTCTCTGATGGCTTTACTATTCCTACCAGTCTTTTCTGATGGCTAGGCAACTTACTCAACATTTATGTTTTGAGAGAAGGTAGGATAATTGTAATAACTTTCTGGGGGGAAAAATATTTTCATTTCTATTAGAGACCGATTCCCAGCTTTGAGCACTTTGTCATTAGTGGGTTGTAAACCTCTCAGACAGGCTGTCCCATAGCTATCCACCGAGCCATTTGTCAGGGCAGAAAAATGTGCGTGGTGAAATTGGTCACCGACAGCCTGCAGCTAGACTGAACCAGGCTTTTAAAAAGGCTGCCAGACATTTCTACACTTTTAATAGTCAAAATCCTGCATTAGCATTTATGAGAACATTTATGGAGAGTTTGAGCAATTGCATGGTTTTTCTCCTAGATGTAATATTAAATCTCTGAAATACAAAAATTGTTTGAAATGATCAAGGGTCTACATGGAAAGGCAGAAGCAGGGAAGTGCTTTCCTCAGCACCAGACCAAGCCCCCTGCTCATTTCAAGGCAAACATATCATATAATCTCATTTATAAACTTATCAAAATCCATCTTGAAACTGCTTTTATTTCCAGCCGCATCCAACTACTCTCACACAAAGGCTCTTTCAGGACCGTGTTCCTTTGATGGTTGGATACTTTATTGTACTTTCCAGCTTAAGTATCTTCAATTTTCCTGTTGCTGAGCTGAACAAACCCCATTTTTTTCAGCTAAAAATGGTTTCTTATTTCTGTAGTCATGCTCACAGATCTTCTTTAAGCCTGTTCCAGTTTGAATTCAAGTGTCTCAAGCGCCAGTGACCAAAATTGTTTCTGTTGCAGTTTTAACATTTTTAGGACGGAACTAGCATGTCTGTGTATCTACAGGAAGTATCTTATCTGATGAGTTTTGCATGCCTTATGCGGTGCTGGTAGCCCAGGGTCATCCCCAGATCAACTAATACCACCCAGATTCTTCTCTTCCAGTTGTTTTCCATCACAGAGTCCCAGCTGATGGAGAGATTTCTTATTATTGCCCACTAAGTTGTTGACCTTGGTGAGGTTTATCTCGCTTTGTATTGCTGTACTGGTCTGCTTTGTCTCATTTCTGGTGCTTCAGAACTTAAATCTTGTATAATATTTCAGGCTCCTTCTACCTTTGACAATACCTCATAATTTTGTCATCAGCACTCCTACTTTTTGTGCAAAAGTCATCAATAAAAATAGAAAGACCAGTCCTCAAGGAATGTCGCTAAGACTCCCTGTCTAGCCGAGGCCATTGTCGTCTCTTCTTCAGTCCGTTCCTTACAACTCTTTTATCAAGCCCCATCTCTTCACTCCAAACTAATTCTCCAGGTGGCATTGTATCAAATGTTTTACTGAAATCTGAATAGACTTCATCTACCAGACTTCTGTCAGCTGAACAGTCAGTTATGTCACCCAGAAAGATGTATGGCGAGCCTGTTTATCACCTGCATTTGTCAGCTTTTGTCCGCCTTCCTCATTCATTTTTAACACTTGTTTTTTCTTTTCAAAATCTGCTTGAACTTTATGCCTGTTTGAAAGGCAAGTGACTAGACTGTAGTTGCCTGTGTCATTTTTCCTCTTCTCTTACATTTATATACTACATTTGGTATTCTGCAGTTACTCAGTTATTCAGTCTTCAGTTGAACACATTCTGGGTATATGCAGAGAAACAACTTGCAGACAACTCGGGGGGGGGTTGCATGTTTACAGCCACCGTGACTCTCATCAAATTTGCTCAACTTACAACTGCAAATATGTTTTTATAGGTGCTAGCTCTGCAAAAACACTCTCAGATTTGAAAGCCAACCTGTGTCCATTTTGGCTCACGCATTGGAGCTTCAGATTCTGCTGCTTTTCTGCTCAGTCAGGATTTTGGTTAGACACAGCTTCGTTGTGCTTTCATTTGAGTCCCCTTGTCTACAAGAGTTGGTCGAGGCAATCTTTGTGAAGGCGAGACCCTGAATTTTGACTTTGGTGCAGCACTCTGGAGAAGCTATGAAAAAGACTATGTAAAAAAACCCAAATAAATAAAGCAAGTATTATACATATTAAAGACTCCTCACAGATGGATTGCGTTCCGTTTATTATTCCCAGTATAAGGTATAACCTAGCTGATATCTCTGTACTTTTTCCCTTCTGTAGTGTTGGCATAAGCAGAAAGTAGGACAGTTTATTTATATCTGCGGAGTAAGCGTTTCTGACTTTGAATGTGCTGGGGGCTGACTATAGCATCTATTCATAGTTGGTTTTTAGAAGAACAACACATGCCTTATTATGCTTGTCATAGTTCTTCTGGTCTACAGGTTAATCCTTTTTCTTGTCTCAGATTTATATTACTTTAGCTTATTCCGTGTTAATGACTTGGGCCTTTAGTTGGAAGTGGGAATTATTTCACAGAATTTGATGTTAGCAAGTGAAGCTTTCTTCTAAGAGTCTACATATAGTCGGTGCAGACAGATTGGCCTTTCCAGGAGATTCCTTGGGATGAGATAACAAGCGTGGACTAGATCTCAGATGGCTAACACTATTAGAGATGAATCCCACTTCAGAATATTTTTAAATGGCCAATAATCAACATAAAACAAGTGCGGTTCTGCAAGAGCAACAAAAGGTCTAACTAAACTTCTGGGAGTGCAGAGAGTTATAATAAGCCGTGACAGGACAATTCAAGACTGGGGGATCACGGTAGAAGCTTAAACATGATATTCCACCTAGTGCAGGGGGATTGTTGCTTGTTGTGTGCTCTGCTCGGGGACAGCTGGATGTGTCCCATCAGCTCTGGAACCAGAAGCAGAACAGCTGTGCCCAGAAAATGCATTACTCCAGCCTTGCCGTGGGCAGCCCTGGTCAGTCTGGATGAAGCATCATCCTTGTGAGACAGTGCTTTTCCCGGGATCTGAATGGCATGGCACTACACTGCAGCACAGTCTGAGCTCGGTCTGGGAGCTTGAGCATGGTGCTGCCTTCTGCCAGCTTCCTATAGCATAAAGATCACCGTTAACTAATTTCCAGGCTCTACCCTCAGGTTTTATTCAGTTATTGGGGCTGTTCTGCCCCAGTGAAGAGAGGAAATACCTGTGCAAGAAAACAGTGTATTTTCCAGATGCCATATAGAATAACGTAATAGAATATTTCTAATCCTTTGGTGTAAAAATAAAAATATATCTTTTTTTTAAAAAAAAGAAGGGTCCCAAATACAAGTGAAAGAAGACATTATAATATCCCAGATAATGGAGGCAGTCATAATTTTACATCTGGCGATGGTAAAAACTTCTTGAATAAAATGGTGAAGAAAGTCACTATGACATTGGCCAAGACTGTAATGGTGATGTTCCACAGAATCTACAGTAAACAACATTTTACTTATCTGAGAAAAAGTGGTAATAAAGTGTATGGGGAAGCTTTGTCCTTTAATATTTTTCATTGCTTGGAAACATAAACGTTTTCTTACTCCATGATGATTCACTTCTGAGGTGACGTTCTGCTGCTGCCGAGCCCCATGGCTCACTAGTACTGCCACACATTGCTGTCGGAAGGGTGGAAGTGATGCACGTTGAGGCTGCTCTGGTGGGAACGCTGAGTAGGACTGAGCTGCTCTAGCGTGCACGTCCTCTGCAGCCCCCTCCACGTGCGGTGTGTCTTCTCATGGCAGGAGGAAGGAGCAGGAATAGAGTGTCCACCAGGCAGCGATGGCACAGGGAAAGGTTCTGAGAGCGGCCTTCTGTTATTCAGTAGCATGCTTCCATGCAAACTCTATGAGAAAGTAAGACCTAGCAGTTTGCCCAGTCATCAATCATTTCCTTCACATTACAACTAATGACTCTTGGAATTCAGGGAGATATGTATCAACCAGAGCACTTCTGAAGGAACAGTCCTTGGCCTATTAATTCTCTCTAATTATGCATTTTGCTCCTCAGCCTGAAAGTGCTGAGATTCATGATTTTAGAAGAAGGGTCAGTTGCTTAGAGACATGTGTTTTGGCAATGAAGCACCCAGCATTTCTAGCACAGAGGTGCCACCATACTCACCAAGGAGCCAGCAGAGAGTGCAGGCAGTACACGGGTGTATTTCCAAGCAGCTAGGAGATAGCAAGAGCTTTATAAAAATTGGCTGTTTTATGTTAACGCTGAGGAACAGAAAGACCAGATCTGGACACCAACATGTGGGGTTTCTTGTTGTACAGGCTGAATCTCAGTAGAGAAAGGTTTCACCACTGTTTTCCACCAAAGCAGATGGGGACATGCAATAATTAAGGCTACTTCCATGATCCAAATCAGGTAAGAAAAAATGAACAAACAGAATTCTGCTAATAAAATTTAATAAAGTGAGACCCAGTGCCCAGGAGGTGACAAGAGGGCTGGTTGGTTGACTCAGTATCTCCTTTGCCATTCTCTGGTTTGTCTTCCTCCAGGTACCTGCAGTTTATTGACTGACCTGATTGGGAGTAAGGGAGGTAGCTGTGGCCTGAGGCTAAGACGTTGGGTACTTTTATGGCCAATCTCCTCACGGGAGCCCTGCACCTGCGCTCTAGGTGGTTGTTAGTGTCACATCTATACCTCAGCGTATGACTGTATTCTGCATTTTGAATTTGGTGTCGCCTAACTGTGGGAGCTGATGTTAAAAGTTAGGCCACCTGTGGTAACTCACCACAACCACCATCCTTCTGCAGTGAAAGGGGAAACTTGTTTGTATTTAGCATGTCAGACACTGAATGGTGTGATCATGCAACAGAAACACATGAGCAACTACTGCCAGGTGACCCTTGCTGATGCTTCTCCTGCTGAGTTGTTTCAGTGCCCCAGGTACCTCTCAGAGGGCAGCATAAAACGCAGCGTGTGCTTGAAGCTCAGTCACAAATCTGCAGAGCCTCTCTTTGTCAATGCACCATGTCAAGTAACATTTTCAGCTGAGACAACAGTATAAAATAAAGCGAGGTGTTTGCCTTATTTCCATTTCTCTTGTGAAAATATGGTACGGTTTTTCAATGACAGCCAGCAGAAGATAACTGATTACAAAGTCCTTTGTGCCCAAAGCTGCCAGAAGTTAGTGAAGAGAAGGCAGGCGAGCTGGCGGGGGCTGGTTTTTACACATCCTTGTTGCATAGAGACAAAGCTTTGAAGAAGATAGATATATGTTCAATGGGAAAAGAGGAGCATGACTGGGAGTGGTGCTGTCGGTGATGGTTTGTTTTCAAAATTCTCCATTTCTGCAGCTTAAAAATTAGGTGAAGCAAAAGGGAGGTGAAGTAGCAATCAGAAATTAGCTACGGAGGGCATCATTTATGTCTCCAAATGTGCCACTAGCTTATCAGGGAAGGGCGAGGACCAAGTTGGTCAGTAGCAAATGCATCAAGGAAGCAGATAACTCACAGTTTCTCTGATGTGGTTTTGTTTTACAATTTCTTGGCTTATTCCTAAACTTTTCTTTCACCATTTTCTTTCACCATTTTCACCAGTTCTTTGGCTAAAAGATTAAAAGTGGGGAAAATTAGGCCATTCTGCTGGTTTCAAGATCTGCATGGAAGTGTGAAGTGTCTTTCCTTCTCTGAGTGGTTTTGTACAAGAAAGAACCATAGAGGGAAAATTAATGAAGCATTATGAATGCAGTCCTGATTTATTATAATTAGTAGTGAATGAGGGAACATAACACTGTGAAAGGTTCAATCAGGTTTGATGTTGGGAGAAAAAGCTGTAGATGTGATTTTTCACGGTGTTTACATTCACGCCTACATCCTCGTATAATTCTTCCCTGTGCAGGAATTATTCATTGAGATTAGCGGTCACAAGCTGGTGTAAGGACTTCAGGACTGAAATTAGTCAATATTTTCCCCTTCTGAAATGAAACGTGGTTATGGTAGGAGTCTCAGGAGCCTCCTCCTCTCCTCCACAGGCTTCATTGCATGTGGTACATATCCATGGAAGTGCATCTATGTCTACTCATCATTTGAGAACCTATTAGCTTAGATATAGTATTATAAATATTTCTATTGCAGTTATACGATTGCCATTGTATGAGCACCCTGCAAATGACAGTCTTTGGTGGTCTGGAGCCACAGCGCCTCTGAGCTGCACTTGCCCAGGCCCCCGGTAGCGAACAGCATTGGGCTGCCACAGATCAGCCTCATGGCAAAATTGCTGCTGTCAGTCCTTCAGACTTGACTGGTTGCTTGCATTTACTAATGTCTTTGTTTCCTAAACAAAAAAAAAATATCCAGTTAATTTTGAAATTACATGTCCTCTTTCATTCTTAGGCGGGCACAATTTAATGAAAAAAATCCCTATGCTTCTGCCATATGTATGAAGCATAAATCATGTTATCCTTACTCTTTTGGCCACAATAAATAAGCAGGTGTTGAAACTTGACTACAAGATTATGAGTGTTTTTCTTTTTTTTTTTTTCCTGGAAACATTAACAATTTATACTAAATGGAAATGACTACAGATCCCAGGCATTTTCTGTCAGTTGCTGTTTCTTCAAGCCTGTGTTAAAAGCTGTGTTTTCACCCATGCATGCAATGTTTTTGATTTGTTTTAAAGACAAAAAATGTTAATTCTTAAGTGCTTAAGAAACATTCTAGACCAACTCCACAAGCCATTCAATTGTTTGTTAATTAAAATAGTACAATTATTTCTGAATTTAAACTGGAGAGTTTAACCCTAATTCAACAAGGCACTTAAGCGCTGCCCTAACTTCATCCCATCACACCTTGTAAGTTGAATGTGTGTTTATGTTTTCTGCTAAACTAAGGCCTCTGCCAGCATCTTTTTTTATCTATTGCACTTATTATGAGTTATTATCTGTTTTATGAACCCGAGTTTATTCCGCTTAATACTCTAGGATATTTCCTCCCTCTATACTTGCGTTTGCAGCTTTTACTGCTGATCATTTTCTTCATTGACTGATACTTGCCATCTGCACTACAGTGTGCTTTCTAGTTAATACACAAGAAAAATAATAAAAATGAGCATTAATTATATAATTTAGTATTATTCGTAGTCAGGGATCCACTGTGTCTTAGTAGTGGCCAGCTGCAACACCCATGTACTCGGAGGAAGGGGCAGCTTGGCACGTGGTGTCGTTGTTCATCCTTTGGAAACAAATAGTGCCACGTTGGTCCATCTTCCCATAGTAGAGATCCTTCTCTCCTCTTTCAGATCCTTTCAGCAGCCTCAATTCTTTTATTTTGCTTTTCACCCAAAGTGTGCTTTATGCAGTCTGTGTCTTGTCTCTTGTATAACAGTAATTTCAATTTAAAAATTAACATGAAGTGGGATAATTCACGAAGTGCTTTCTTTCTAACTTGCATTTTTTATTGCTTTATTATTGTGCTTTCTGCCCATGCTTTTTACTCGGTTGCCTTTTCTTGTTTATCTGCAGATTGTTGGATGTTTGGACTGGGCTGTATTTTTATGATCTCTGGAAAGTGCAGTGCACAGTTTCAATGGATTATAAGAGCAGATGAACATAGGAAGACTTTTAAATCATTTAGATGAGTCAGTGTTATCTGCTTTCATAAAGAAAAAATCTTCTGTGAAGGTACTTTTTGTAGGATGTTATTCTCACTGAGATGTGAAATATTCCCAAAACAAGATGAGTTATCTTTTGAGACAGTACTCCAGCGATGATTTCAAGTGAAATAGTTTTACAGTGGGTGATGAAAAATATAAACAACCACTTAAGCCAAAGCTGAAGAAAGAAATTTGCCAAGACCTCTCCTGTTTTATTTCTGACTCCAAATATAGTACTGGTTTTGCATAGATATTTCCATGAGATTCATGAAGAGCAAATGCCTCCGCAAAATATCGTTTTCCTAATCTTATCAGAGACATAATGCTTATTCCAAATAACGTAATCACCCATGCTGCAGGCTAAACTATCACCTACCTTTTTATCTAGATGCAAAGCATTCTAATATCAAACTCTGGTAAGGTGACAGACAATACAGCTTGCTTTTATACTAGAATTAAATTGTTCACAATTCGTAGCTTAAAAAATTGACTCAGGCATCCCAAGCCCACGTGAACAACGTTGTGCTTTACAGATGGACGGTTAGTTGTACAAACGGTGGCAGTTTTTCTCTGTGTATTCAGCAGAGGAAGATCTGAAACACAGTAACATCACATCAGGTCGTTTGTTCAGTAGATCAATACAGTGACTCACCAGAGACAGGGGTCTGTCTCCAGAGGGTCTGTTGTATGCACAGCGTGGAATACAGTTGAGCTGGTAACACAAAGTGGATGCTGTGCATGGATTAAACCACACATGCTCCTTGCCATGATCACCATCGGTAGTGATGGAAGGGCTTGAGAGGGCTGTGCTTTGGCGTAACTTCTCATCTGCCTGCAGAATATGGACATCTGTGCCCTATATACACTCCTTGCCTAGGTAGCACACGTGTGGCCAGCTGAGGGATGCACGCACGGCTTCTTTACCGCCCATTCACTGCCTGCTATCTATTTCCCTCCCTGGTGTGTAATGGAATGCTAAGCCTCTTAGACTGGGAGAGCGCAAGTCTGCAGCAGCTTTCCTGCAGCCCCAGCCAGCCCCTTGCCGGAGGTGTCCCCTGGTGAGGCCAGGACAGGACACCAGGGAGATGTAACCCTTCATTTACGTGCATGGTACCACTGACGGTGGCAGGGCAAAACAGCTCCAGTGAGGGCCAAGAGTTGTCATGGTGTAAATGCAGAAATTTTCAGCGTTGCAGTTTCTAGTCCTTTTGCCCTTGGTTATGTACGACTTGCAATGTGGTAGGTTGCCATTAAAGTAGAATTCCCGATTTCAGTGTAGAGAATTGTGGCTGTTGCTTTCAATATTATGTGTTAAAAAGTTTTCTTTATGTTATGCAGTGAAGCCCTTTACCACAAATATGTCTGTTCTTTTTCTCTGGAAATTGTTACACTTCACTCATCCTCACTTGCACGATAGAAGAACAGCTGTTCTGCCCTTACCCTGTTTTATCCCCGTATTTCACCTCAGTGTCCAGTGTCAATGTCCGTTTTCAGGAGAAGAAGCATCAGGAACAAAAAAAGGTATAATACGGTCCTTGCCCAGTACAACCGCTGGTCTCCAGCAGAGCATCACAAGCCACGTTTCTCTGGTTTTCAGCATCATTAACATTTTGACATACCGTAGGCAGCTTTGTGCTACATTTGGGGAGGCAAAGCATGTCGCAATTCTTGCACTACCGATGGAAGGAAGAGAGAAAGTCTTGTGCAGTCTGCCAGGTAGGAAATTGTTCTCTCTAATGTGCTGGCAGGTGCTCGATAGTATAGAAAAAGGGGAACCCTTCCTTCCCCCTCCTAACGCGTGTAGCCCCTGGGAGACGTGACACTTGACCTTCTCTTCTGATCAGCTTGTGCCCGGCAGGCCACAGTAAGTCATCCTGTCATTCCCTCAGCAAACCTGCTCTGAACTGAGCCTGGAGTTAGCTTTTTATCTAGGCAGTAGCAGCATCTGACGTAGCTGGCTAAGGCAGAGGTCCTGTGGGCACGCAGTACCAGCAGCTCCTGTCCAAAGGGACTGAGACTTGGAAGAGATGACCAAGTAGGTGAAAGCAAGTATTACTATTTCCAGTGTAAACACCGGCCTAAGTGTTACAGCCGGTTGGCAATTAGATGCGTGCAGGCAAGTGCCGTCGCTCAGAGGCTGCACTGAGCTGAGTAGGGCCCTGCGCAAAAGGTGGTGGTCATCCCCCCAAACGCTTGGTGCCAGTATGAAGGACCCAGCTTCCTAAATTCAGGGCTGAGCTTATGCCTGAGCTGCTGGGTGGTGATTTACAAGATCATCCATCTACTTGTTCATGGCCACAAACTTTCCAAATCTTGTTTGAAATTTAGCCACAAAATGGGAATATTCACCTTTGGTGTCATTAACATATACTGTGAATATACGTATCGTTGACAGTGTCAGCAAAATGTGTTTTGAAAAAGGCAGCCCTGCAAGATACTAAATTGAAATTTGAATTAAAAATCACCAGAGGAATTACCATGAACTGTCCACTTATGCTGGACGTTACTTTTGGTTACAATCATTTTGCATATTTCATTTCAGAATGAATGATTTGCCTGTAGTAACAGTAGAGTAGTAGGATTTCTCTTTCCTGGAGAGTTGGGATGCTGAAATAAGATTGAGGGTATTCTGGCTGGATTTCAGTGGGACTTCACACCTGAATGCTTTCTGTAATCAGGATTTCAGTAGTGAGCATGGTGCAGCTCAAACAATATATTTTTCTTCTAAAATTGCAGTTAAGCTATAAACTCTAATGTCATAGATTAACTTCAGAGAGTTTATTGTTATACATTTTGTGTTCTGTCTGGGCTTACACTAAGCCTGGCATTTAGTCTTTCTTTCATTTCTCTTCCAGTTGGGTAGTGTGGTGCTAGCCAAATCGTACATAAAGTATGTCAAGATTGGTGTGTCATTTGTCAGATTTTCATGCTTGAATTTCAAGTGTTGCAAGAACTGGAAATCTACGATATTTGTGTTTATCTGACAGCTCCATTTTTTACTACCATGAACTTTGTAAATGTGTTACAGTGTATTTTTACCTACTGTTAGCATCAAAACTGTCATAACAGTGTAGCTTAGTACAGGATTGGCATTTAGCTTTTAGCTTTTTCATCTAATCTCTCCTGGAAAACAACCTCCTAGTGTTTTGGCTAACACATAACCATTTTATAGTTTAATTTTAATTTTAGAAGGTAAGCTATGTCATTTTGTTAAGGGAAACTTAAAGCATAGTTGTGAATTTAAAGCAAAAGGTACTTAAGGGATGTACCATAATTCTGTTAATTTGAATAAGGGGGGGGAGGAATTAAAATTGCAATTATTATAATCTATCATTATCTATCATTAAATAGAGCCCATTGAATGCAGCCTAAGTGCCTACTATCCTTGTCACTTTTCAGATGGCTTTTCACCTGTTGCATAGCATACTCAGTGAAGAGGCCTTTTTGAACAGATAATTATATATAGCATTAAAATGTCATTATTTTTGTCTTCCTGGTAAAAATATTGTTTTGCTTCAGTAGCTGATAAATAGATTACAACTATTAGTTTTAATAGTGATCTTATGTTTCTATACATTTACGTTATTGTATAAAGCTGCCTTCACTAGTTTAAGGATACTGTGAGTTCTGCTTTGGCTCAGAACTTAAATTGGGAAAGAAAATGTCTCTTGGGCATTTCTCCATTACCATCATTCTTAGGTCCATGAGTTGAAACAGTTTCATGCATTTTTAAAAATTCTAGGTAGAACAGTTGTTTTCAGGAGGAAGCATTTTCCAATCATGTTTGCAAGCCTGACTTGGCAGTATGAGGAACATAGAATCAAATTGGACTGTGAGTGCAAAAAACATTCATTTCCATTGTCCAAGGTCTCTCACACAAGGCCGGCTTGCAGGTGCTTGGAGAAAGAAAGGAAGAAACAGGGCTATTAGGTACTGAGTAGGTACGTTAGAAAAGGCAGTGGCAGGGTCCCATCCATGTCCCACCGTGCCAGCTGTTCTGAAGGAGAACAGCCGTACCATTTCACACATGCAACGTGTCCTCTGTTCTGGTGCATGCTGGCCAAGGAGGCTTTGCCGTACTGGTAGTACTTGCTGCCTCGCCTGCTGCTACCTGGACACGAACCTCGTCCCTCCTCCCCACGCATTGTTTGTCCTTCACGTACGTGGTACCTCTTGGAGTACCTTGCGGAGTAGGTGAGAGGCAGCAGATCCGAGGGTGAAACTTCATAGCACCACTGAAAGGTGTTGGCTGATGCGTGAATAGCAAGAAAGTCCTCGACGGGAGCAAAAATCTGTCCTTGCCAAAGTGCAACCACCAGTCTGAAGACAAAAGGAGGGTAGCTGAGAATAACTTGCAAAAGATTGAGGACATTTGATCATATGGGTATGTTCATAAAGCTCTATATCGTTTAGTAAAACCTGGAGTTTTACTGAGTTCTTGCAAGAACATTATTGCGAGGCCTTATTAGACTAACAGAGAATTTATCATAGCTTTATTAACATGTGTGGTTTTTTAATTAAGAGATGGACTACTTGAGGGAGCAACTGAATGGTTCCCTAATGAATTTGTTACATTAATTTCCTTCAGAAAGCACGTTTGAGCCTAACTTAAATTCCTCCTGCAATTAATTTATGTAATTTATTCTAGTAAGTGCTATAGTTTTTCCCTGTAATTGTTCGCTGAATTGACAGGTTTAATTTCATGTAACATGAGAGCCTGCAGTGCTGAGTTTGCAGTGCTTCATAAAAGTTGATATTACATGTTGTGCTGTTGGATTTTGGCAAGAAGGTGGCAATAAAACATTCCCGTAAAATAGAAATGTCCAAGTGACAAATATTGAGGCCAACATTTTTTTAAAAGAAAATTACTCTCCAAAGGCAGGTCTTAAATCCATATTTAATCACGTAGGTAAGTGGCCAGATTTTTACGCATGCAGCTTCGGAGCTTGAGATCCAGCGAAGTACTTAGCCATGCGGGCTGTGCGTGCCTTGCACGCCAAAGAGCAGTTTCCAGAAGAGGTTCCTACACTGGAGGCACTTGAGGCCAACAACAAGCTTTCTAAGCACACCGCTGGCTCTTGCCATCCCCCGCGGCTGAGCTCCAGAGATCTCAGGATGTGTCCCTATATAATAAATGTCAGATCTGTGCTGAACTGCCCATGGGGACATACATGTGCAATCCCTGGACGCTCAGTGCTGCTAAAGTTTGGACGCTTATTTAAAAGCTGAAGTGGAGATTTAGGATTCTAAGTTTAGATACTCTTTAAAAAAACATCCTTGGCTTTTCTCTCAAATGGGAGATGTTTGTCATGATTAAAATAAACTACAAATTGCACCTTTGCCAGTCGCAATACTAACTTCCATGGTTTCCTTGGCGGTGGATCAGACCCTCCCTCCTCCCATCACAGACACCACATCCATACTTTCATTTGTGCTGCGTGGTTGCTGGTGACTGCCCCAGAGCATCCCTGCACGCCGCTGTGTTTTCATTCTCCATGTGCCAATCAGATCGTAAATGACATTTGTAGTAATGCGGAGCTGACTTTCTCTGTTGTGTGGCTTTTCAGATAATCCCTTTGATTTATTCTGAAATTTCAGACTTCAGCTGGAGCCCTGCAGTGACCCTCCATGTGAACCTCGGGTTTCAAATAGGTTCAAATCAGATGTTGCTAATAATTGAGGGAGAAAAACGTTCTGCTTTGATTTTTATCATCGTATACATTTTCCCTCCCTTTTCTAATGTTGTTCCCATATGCTGCTATTCTTTGCTTTCCTCCTCCCCTCTGTTTATCTTTCTGCCTGCTAGCGTTTGCAATCTGTTATTCGGTGCTGTGTGGACTGGCAGAAGGGCTGATCAAGCCCAGGGCTGGGAAGTCCCGAGTTCCCACTCTGGCTGCGATGCTGCTAACCTCTTGGACGCCTCGGAGGAGTTTCAGCCTCTTCGCCTCTGGTGCACAAATATCTTGCCTCTCCCTGAGGCGGGCCGTGGGGATGGAGTGGTTTTGCAGCAGCGTGGTCCAAGCTGAGTTCAGCCTCCCAGATGCATGAAGGGCTGAGGCATGACTGGGGCAAGGGGCCATCAAAGGAAGCAGGGAGAGAAGAGGAAACGTGAGAAAAGGGGTTGAATCGGGACGACGGCTTAGAAATCCGCTGTGGTTGCTGGTAGGGGATGGGGCAAGAGCATCTCGAGGCTGTGGGTAGGGACAGGTTATATCTGCACCTCTACGCCTGCCCCTTCCTAAGCTGATGAGCTTGTGCCCCTCTGTGCCAGCAGCACCAACACACTGCTTTGCCAGGGCTTCAGCAAAATGGGCCTGCTATTTTTTTACAACTTTCATCTACTTTTTGCTAAGTGCGCGTTTTCTTGGGATTTTAATTCACCTTTGAATTCCAAATACCATTTTGAAAAACCTTTCAGCTTCTTCCCTGTTTCTTTTTACCCTTCTTTTCCTGTAATCCAATCAGTAGCACCCGAATCACTTGCTAATGTCAGAAAAGCCAGCCCTGTTTTGAACTCAGCCCACTGTCGTGTTGACTTGGCCTTCAGCATTTCAAGGTTGCCCGGAGGCTTGCTCCTTGCTGGGAGCTGCCAGCAGCACAGACGTAGCTGCCCCAGCCGGCGCCGCGCACACTCGCGCTGGGGGTGCAGAGGACAGAGCGAGCACAGAGTGGGATCCTCTCCATCCCCAGGGCTAGAGACGTGCCGTGTGCTGCGGGGAAGCTGTCACAGGCACCGCTGTGTCTGTCCCCTCGGGATGCTCTCTTCTCGAGGGCGGGGGAACGCACGTCTCTTCCATAATCCCCCAAAGTAAAATGGAGTCAATTCTGATTTTTCACCTTCTGCTGATGTTGCTGTTGGGCAATGACAGATGTCTTGTATTCTGGCCCGTCCTTCCTTGACCCACAGCGTCGCACCCGCTTACCAGCTTCCCTTTTAGATGCAGCAGAGAGCACGATTTAATACAGATCAGATTTAAGAATATTCAAATGCATGGCAGAATCCATCAGGAAGAAAAGTGAGAGGAGAATCACACAAATTTCATCCTAGTTTTGGTTTTTACACATTTTTTTTTCCCTTGCAAAAAACAGCCGTGGTCTGTGTAACCATATGCATTCGTACCTACTTTTTCATAACAATCTTAATGCATGAATATATCAAAACTATTATAAAACATATGGCTGTGAGTATACAGATACAAGCTTTTTGATTTATCTGCTAGAAAAAGAAGGGGGCCCATTGCTATGCTATCATCTAAAGTGTAAAAATAGAAGATTTTCATTAGTTTAATAGCATAGTGCTGTATTTTGAGTTCTGACCCTCAAGACACCGTATATCTCTGTTCTTTCTCTGTCTTTCACTGACAAGCAAATTAACTCTGCATATCTAGAAAATAGCTTGCATAATGCAATCCTGATGTTGGATTTTCTCTTCTTTGAAGTACCAGTTTTTTGGTTTAGCCCATGCTTCAGCGTGTGCTTCTAAAACAGCTTGGCTACTCTGCCAGCTCCATTCCAGGGTTTGCAGGGTTTATATTGGTTTTTTTCTGCAAATGGGCTATAAAGCCTAAGGTAGAGACAGCCTAAATTAATACCAATAAAACAGAGTAAAGTGGTAAACTTTCAGCTTTCCTAAATTTTCAGCTTTGTAAGAATCGTAGCCTTTCAGTGATGTCTCAGAAGTATCAAAGACCTTCACAAAGTGTTAATAATTATCATACTGCTTTAGAGAAGAAACAAGTTTGTTTATAATGCCTGGACCACATACCAAAAGAGACAAAGCACAGTGAAAGGTTTTCTGATACACGGGTCTGAAATTCTCATTTCTCAGGGAGGGAATAATCAATCACATGCCACTGTATAATTATAGATCTCATGGGTTCACAATGTCTGTGTCCTTTTCTTAAAGTATCTTCCTTCCGATTTCAGAAATCAATAGAAAAACTGGTCCGGTTTGGTTCCTGGGTCACCCCAGACTGTAGAGAAGAGCATCTCTGTTCTCCTCTTTTCAAGTTTCTTGTGAAAATTGATTAGTTCTGGTACTAGTGGTTATGCAGATGCGTAGGTTAAGAGATGTGTTCTCTCTGATGAAAAAGTTCAAAAGTAGGTCAAAAATAAGGGCCGGCAGTCTCATACTGTTTGGTGCTGGATGCAGCTCCTGACACTCTGACTCCCCTCAAATTCAGCACAAGTGGATGGAAGTAGAACAGAAGCAATGTCGGTGAGGTCGGGCACAGCTTACCGCAGAACCAGGTTGTGTTCTTCTTGGGGTATCATCAAGATCTTGGATATGTGCTTTAAAATCTTTAGTCCCATGCTGGTTAACGGTGATTTTCTTTTTTCCACAACGGGTTTTCTTCAAGTCTGACAGGAAAGCAATATCCCCAAATTTCATTTAAGTGCCTTTTCCCATATATAATAGGGCTTGGGATTCAAAGGAATTAATTCAGCACGCTCTCCTAATGCCATTTAACTTCCCGTGAAAAAACAGTAACGGAAAGAGTTGTTTTAATTAGCACATGAGCTGTGCAGCAGCCAATATGTTCCACCTCTTCATTGTTGTAAAAGGAGCAGATATTTGGTAGCATGAAGCAGGCAGAGAAGAGGGATTGTGTTCTGCTCTCCATATGCGCACACAGCCCCGTTCACAGGGAAGGTGTGAATGGGGGGTGATTTGTAGCCGCCTGCCACTTGTACAACACAAGCTTCTGTTGTTCTCCAGGCTGGAGAGAAACCCGGCTCCCTTCTTCGAACCTACTGCAGTGTGATAGGTAGGCAGCAGCCTTCGGAGAACCTGAGATTGTTGTTAGTAATCTCAACAATAAGATGGCAAAGAAAACTTATTTTTTAATATACATTTAAAAAAAGAAGAACTGGATGTCAGGCTGGAAAAAAAGAGCCATGACTTCCCCAGACGTGATATTTCTTGATCAGCAGTCCCAAGGAAGCCACATGTTAGAGAAACCTTTGAAAGTATGGCTCTTTTCCCTCTGTCTGTCAGCCTTAAAATGGCACCAGACCGGGGCTTCGACTCCCAGTGCCCCCCTGCTCCAAACTGGGTCCAGCACCGCGCTCTGCCCTGCAGGCTGGAAGCACACGTTGACCCCCTGCTCCAGTGGCCCTCGAGATATGCTCCGGTCTGCACGGTTGAACATAGAGGGTAAAGAGCTGCTGGCGCACTGCACAGCACGCCAGGGTTCTTGTTTTGGCGGCGGTGATGAAGCGATGTGGCCTGTTAAACAGATGGTGAGGGTGAATGATTTCATGGCCTCCTCCAGCCCACGAGTGTGTCAGCACAAGCTGTAAAGCAAAGCCCAAGCTCCAGACAGCATTTCCCTGGCAATGAGGTTCGAGCGGTGAGTGATGTTACAGAGGCTGCGCTTCGCCAAGAAATTGCTCAAGAGAAGATTGACCCAGTAACAAAAAGCAAAGTGGGATGTGCTGGGCCAGGCAAGGTGAGGAGCATCGTGGGGGCTTCTAGCCATGAAGCCAGATCGTGTCCACTGGAAACTGCCCTGCAGTTCCAGAAGTGGGAAGTGACAAGCTGGTTTGAAACTTCTTGGTCAAAAGGCTCTTGTTAAAATAAAAAGAGAGAGAAAGAGAAGTGATGTCAACAGGAGAAGGAAACAAATACTTCTTTTCATGAGAAAAATAACTGTAGGGCCAAAACAAAAGGCTTTTAAATGGTCCAAGAAAATAAACAATTAAGAAAAAAAAGAAAAGTGTGCAAAGCAAAGCAAATTTGATGTGATTTTTACCTTGCCTGAACTTGTTCAATGCGGGGGACTTGCGTTCGCTAGCGAAAGGAAACATTCCAGAGGTGGCTTGGCCAAAAGCAATGGCTTTTGCTGATAAAGGATTAAAGAGAGGACAAATATAACTACTTACATTAGCTAGGAGCTGCTTATCTCTAATGTGGCTAAAACAGAGAAAGCTTGTCTCTCAGAAGAAAAATGTAGTAATACAATAATGAGATATGGCTCTTCATTTTAATTTTCATTTGCAAAATGCTTTATAAATGTTAACTATTAAATATGCACAGCCTCTGAGTTGGGAGCTAACAGGGACTGCCCCATTTTCTCATTCCTGTGTTTTCCCATGGGCAGGGTAAAAGCACACCGACAATACAAGATCTCCTCTGAGTATTTTGCCTGTGCTAGTGATAAATATAAACCAGGATTTATCACCTCAGACTTTATTTATCGACCTTATCTGTCCAGGAGGTGTTCAGTTTCACTTTCTTCAGCTGTTGGACACTGTTCCTTGCACATGAACCAGCACAAGATCACTCGCAGGAGCCATCTCTCTGATTTCAAGAGCACCAGTGGAGTCGGGTAATGAACTGCAGAGTAGGGTTTGCATTCAGGGCTTTCACTGACAACACACAGGCTCCTCGGCCAAATGAAAACTAAGCTCTGGTCAATCAGAGTATCAGAGCACGCAGATCTTGCACATACATAACAACAGAAATATTTCTGTAAGTTATTTTGCACTCATTTAAAAACAAATAATAATTTCAAGAGCTCTGTCCAAAAATATATGAGTGTCTGCCTTAGAATTACAACACGGGAGTCACCGAGGCCCAGTTCCTATTCGCTTCATTGCTTTGGGGTTATAATGGCATAAATCCTCTAGCAGCTTGGTTTGATGTAGCCCTGCAGAAGTACTGTCATTTTATCTGTTCTGCTGCACCAGCTGGGAATCTGCCGTGGAGCCTTTCAACAAATAATATTCAGACAAATGAGAGCTCAGTGTCTAATCACCATCTTGTGGGAATAGTTTCAGACCTCTGTAAGTGTGTGTGTATGTGTATATATTATATATATATTCTGCTGTACAGAATGCAAAGATGTGAAAGAGTGATCCAGATTAGCTATTACAAATTCCCTGTAAATTTTGAAAGTACTCCCTTTTTTGTTGTTTCTTTAGTGCATAAGGATTCTGTCCTCTGTCAGTTGTAGAGGAAAGTTTGTTCAGAATCCCCCCACCCAAAAATCCAGGCTCCTTCATGACAGGTTTTGGTGTCTGTTTTTGGTGCCGGGTTCCACTGGTGCAGCACGATGTGAGCTGGCAGGTGCTGGGACCTGCAGGGAGACCACCTCCTCTCAGTAGGATTCTGCACAGACATAAAGGTTTGCCGGTGCAGAGACAATTGTGGGACCAGAGGTGGACACACAGACCACTACAGCAGCATCCCTTGGAGAAGACACTGGCGATAAGCAGGAGTGAGTGTGTGTGCATGCATGTGGCAAGAAGGGTTACTTTGTGCTTGATATTCCCCGACGGGGATGAGGAGTCATGCGAGAAGAGAGGCGGGCAGAGATGTCAAGAGATGTAGAGTTGTGCTGACAGGGCAATACAATCACCAGGCAACCCAGTTATCTCTGACTTGGATAATTCTCATCAGCAGGTCAGCTGAGAAAGCATTTTTTTCTACGCCTCTGTGCAATATAGGTCCTGTGGTAAGGGGGATGGAGCCAAGGATAAGGATTTCTCTTTGCCAAGGCACTGCCTGGCCACCTGGAGGGACCTTTTACATGGCCCTCTAAATGGAGTTTGGCCTCAGTGGAATATAAGCATTATGTCTTAGCAGAAGTGCTTTGGAAAAATACATTAAAAGTTATAGCTGTGCCACTGTCGTGGTTTAACCCCAGCTGGCAACTAAGCCCCACACAGCTGCTCGCTCACTCCCCCCCGGTGGGATGGGGGAGAGAAT
>NW_008824243.1:4931994-4946225 GCF_000699105.1 Pygoscelis adeliae
AAAACTCGTGGGTTGAGATAAAGACAGTTTAACAGGTAAAGCAAAAGCCACGCACGCAAGCAAAGCAAAACAAGGAATTCATTCACTCCTTCCCATGGGCAGGCAAGTGTTCAGCCATCCCCAGGAAAGCAGGGCTCCATCACGCATAACGGTTACCTGGGAAGACAAACGCCATCACTCCGAACGTCCCCCCCTTCCTTCTTCTTCCCCCAGCTTTATATGCTGAGCATGACGTCATACGGTATGGAATATCCCTTTGGTCAGTTGGGGTCAGCTGTCCCGGCTGTGCCCCCTCCCAGCTTCTTGTGCACCCCCAGCCTACTTGCTGGTGGGGTGGTGTGAGAAGCAGAAGAGGCCTTGACTCTGTGTAAGCACTGCTCAGCAAAAACGAAAACATCTCTGTATTATCAACACTGTTTCCAGCACAAATCCAAAACACAGCCCCATACTAGCTACTATGAAGAAAATTAACTCTATCCCAGCCAAAACCAGCACAGCCACTTTGAGGGATAAGGACTTTTTTATGATAATACAGCTCTTCCCAATGTGTGGCTATCATTTCCACTGTATTTAGCATGGACTTTTTCCATTTTTCTTGTCACAAAGGTAGGAAATGCATTTGGAGTCAGCAGGCTGCCAGCCAGGACCCGGGTAGGATGCCTGAGGAGCAGTTCCCCTCTTCATGGCTGTTTCGCCCCGAGGAGACCAGCAAACCAGCTGGCTCCTTTCCACATGGAGCTCTTCTTCGGGGCCTGCTAGCATGGGATCTTCTGTTTGCTGTGGAGAGCAAAACTTACCCTGCACTGATGAAATTGCTGTATGATCTAGGTTACAAATGTGGTTAGAGAGGTGCTGTTCACTTTGCTTGCTGTCTAGGATTTATGGCTTCTTGCTTAGCTACAGAGACTCATGCCATGCTGAGGACATGCTGTCTAACAAGCCCCTGAGTTTCTAGAATGTAACATGATGAAACTAATTTAAAGTTTTCTCCCAGTTACCGTTTTGCTACTGCTTATTATCAAAACACTTGAAAGTTTTTCAACCACTCAGCTCCGTGTTTCTTTATTTCTTTAGGCTGTGACTCGTTGCTGAACCTGACCTCTAAGAAAGCCACAGATGCAGTGGACGGTATCTTTCGGTCCCTCAGGGATATTGCAAGAGCTCGAATGAACATGAAACAGTTTAATTCCATACATAATCCAGGCAGCAGCACCCACCAGGCAAGTGGATCTTTCTTTTCCCTGTGTATGTTATTTCTCTAGCATGCTGTCAAAATTACAGCACCAGTTTTGCTGATGTGCTAATCCTATATGTGTTCTGCCCATGTGGAAGATATTTAAGTATAGATTTTCTGATTGACCTAATCGTCAAGAACTTCCTCAAGTCCTTCACCCAAACTCAGGCATATCCATGTCAATGTCAACAAAGAATTGTCTGAGGAAGAAATTAAGGATTTGCTCTGCAGCACTGTGATATGACATAAAAGCCTGTGAAAGGCAGGGCTAGGTCAAGACGGTCCTGGACTGAGAGCTCTCACGGCATAGCAAAGCAGGATGCCCGCATCCATACAGCAACTATATTCCTGTGTATCTTCTCTCCCATCTCTATAAGTGCGAGAGGCACTCCCATTTGTAAATAGGTGAAAAATGCCTCTTTTGTTTCTAAAATATGAACACTTGAACTATGATATTACTGTAGGTCATCAGGACTAATATACAGTGCTTTTCTCTCTCTCTGTCTCCATCAAAGTGTTTTAACTTTTTTAGTTAAAAATAGAGTTTTACAATGGAAAGCACATACCGTGATTTAGAGAGAGACTGTAAAACTTGATTCCAGCCTTGAGCCAGAAAAAAATCCTTCCAAACTCATAAGTATGCAGTGGACCAGCAAAGGGATGTAGTTCAAATTAAGCAATGCTTTGTAACAACAGGAGTCGGGAGTATTGCAAAATGTCACTGGAAAGCTAAGGTGGAGAAAACCTGTTACTGAAGTCTTCTGGCACTTAGGACCAGTCTGGTGTCTGAAATGGGGAAAATTATTAAACATTTAATACAGTTCAGTCCGGGGGCAGTTGGATGATAAGAAAATATCCTCTAAAAGTTTACTGGAAGTGTAATTAGCATCAGTATGTTCTTTGGATGTAACCCAGGTTGTTTGCTCAGGGCTAAGTGCTGGAACACAGCAAGGGAGGTATTAACACCTTGCAGCCCCCTGCTCTGGCTATGAGATGGATTTAATTGCTTGAATAGGACCAACCTTCTGCTGAGGGCAGTTCAGGAGGTTTAGAGTAGCAGAAATAAGCAGGCAGTATGGGTTTTTTTCCATCATACATACAACTCTCTACAAATGGACCTCTCTTTTGACTGGCAGGTGTTAATAAATGGGTTGCATGCAATCAGTTTAGCTTCTCTGAAGAAGTAGCGCCCTGCCCGTGACCACATGCATTCCCTGCCCGGCTTAGTGCTATGGGAATGGGTTTAGCCTATAGGTGCTTTCCCACTTTATCTGTTAGGAGCAGGGAAGCCTCCATTTCTTGTTAAGACTCAAAAAAGATTTCTATAGGAAAGTGGGAATTGGATAGCCTCTTAGAAGGACCCTTTGTAGCATTGAAGTTTATGTCTTACATAAAATGATGAATGAATGTTTTCATCAGGTTATCAAACCACTTCATGTAGCGACCATGCAAGAGGAGAGTATTTATTTTGCCTGATATTTTAACTACTGTTCTTTTCCTTTCACCTTGATCTCAAGTGTATTCCTCCCTCCCTCCATCCCTCCTTCTCCTTTTCTCATTCTCTTTCTTTCTCTCTCTTTTTCTCTCTCCTGTTCTCCTTATAATCTTGTCCGAGGTATGTCCTATAGCCATTGAGGTTTTTAACAACTGTTTTAAACACAGTTTATGCCCTGCCAAAATTTAAAGTTGATAAAAGTTTCATTATTTGAGTTAGAAATCAATGCAGCTATTGGGGGTTGTATAAAAAATAAAGTTAAAACTCCCTAAAAATATAACACATGAATTTCAAGTCATAAAAGATTTTGAAAATATTTGAAACTATCAAGCTAAAAAAAGGTAGGTGATCATAGTATCTGCCTTTTAGTATCCATGTAGCTGAATTGGATCATTTTGAAGGGCATTGAGTTTTGGTGCTGAAAATTTAGACATGCAAAATCATAGCACATTTTTAACATCTTTTGAGTACATAGTTTTGTCTGAAGTCAGATAATATTTTTCCTTTGATTTCAAGCAGTAAGCCTCTCTGTTTAACTGTGATTTGTTCTCTACTCCAAAAATATTTCATTCCTAATGTCTTTCTGTTCCTCATCTATGAAGATATTAAACAGATTTTTATACATAGGACTTCATGCCTGCATGTGTATTTTCAAACAGTTGTTTATTGCGTGACTAGATTTGACACAAATCTTGGCATGTTCTCCTAAAAGATCCTGCAGCTCATGTCTGCTGTAATTTGCTTTGTTGGCTCAATTAAAAATTATGCACATGTTGTGGGAAGAACTAGATGAGTTGTATAAATCTTCATTGACAGGTTTGTATTCAAAAACTGTAAGTTATGTTTCTCACTGTAAAGTGTTGGATAAAAAACATTTATTTAATTACTCCAGAAAATTTTAGTTTCAAGCCAAGCAGCTTGCTTTTTATTTTCCATCCATTTTTATGTTTATCTTGCATGATGTCTCTTGTAGATATCATCTTTACAAAATTAATGATGTTACACTTGATTCCCTTAAGAAATCTAGAGGATGATGTATACCTGGGCTAGTCCCAAAGGACAACAAATGTGCTAATTTGAAAGCTGCTAATTTTCTAAGACTGTTGCGCTTCCTGAAACGATTGTGGTTCCATTGCAGTTTGGGCAAAGTTGAAAGCAACAAAACAACACGCCATCTGTAAACCAAGTAAGGTCGAATTTTCATTAAAGAGCATCTTTCCACAAGTCCCTAAAATTTTATCTTGGAAACTTTTTCAGGATGGTAGAGTGGTTTAAACCTCAGTAAGGGAATGTGGAAATTTCTAGGCTACTAATTCATATTCAGCACAGGTTTGTGGACCGTGAAGAGGATGCAGGGTGGATCCTTTGGAAGTGGATCTTCCAGGATGCTGACCATTTGTACCTTTACATGTTCCACTTTTTGTGGTCTCTAACTTCTCTGCAGCTTTGACATGCATGATATCAGTGGGGTTGTTTGGCCTATTTTCCTCAAGGTTTTCCACAGGTGAAAGTATTATGGAGAGTGCCCTGGCTGTAGAAGCTGAAGGACTAACAGGGACTCCTTAGCTCTGCTCTCCCATGAGGGACCAACAGGCAGGTTGGCCTCTTCCTAGCCCTGCTGATATCCAGGCTTCAGTGCTGACATGACGCCTGTGGGAACGCAGGAGTGGTCAGTAAGCAACCCCTCCTAAAAATCCCTGTTTAAGTGTTTGTAAAATCATTACAAAGGGAATGAGATCTTCTGGGTGCATAATGGGCAACATAGTGTCATCGCTATTGCTGTCCCTTTCTGTACTACCTCCAAAAAGAGTCCAGAGAAACTAGAAGCCCCCTTTCTTCCTTGCCTCCCTTTACTCATATGATACATATGGGGCAGAGTAAATGTGTAGCCGTCTTCCTGTCTTTTCAGTTTGATGCTGTGCTGGTGCACACCATGAGGGGTCAGTAAGCAACCCCTCCTAAAAATCCCTGTTTAAGTGTTTGTAAAATCATTACAAAGGGAATGAGATCTTCTGGGTGCATAATGGGCAACATAGTGTCATCGCTATTGCTATCCCTTTCTGTACTACCTCCAAAAAGAGTCCAGAGAAACTAGAAGCCCCCTTTCTTCCTTGCCTCCCTTTACTCATATGATACACATGGGGCAGAGTAAATGTGTAGCCGTCTTCCTGTCTTTTCAGTTTGATGCTGTGCTGGTGCACACCATTTGCGGTCAAGGTCACAAAGACCACTGCTGCTTCAATAATTTTTTAAGTCTCTGAATGGTTTCCTTTCTAGGATAATTATTTTTGTTACCTTTAATGGAAATAAAAAATTTAGAAGAGCAGTTGCACCAAGTCTAAACAGCTTTACTCACAGTGCGTTGTTCTTTTTGTGCAGGCTTCTTACAAACCGCTGCTGAAACAGGTAGTGGAAGAGATCTGTAATCCTGATCGATCTGATCCTGTTGATATTGAGCACATGTCATCAGGCCTCACCGATCTCCTTAAAACTGGATTCAGCATGTTCATGAAGGTAAACCAGGCTTCCCAAGCTCATCTGTAAGATTCTCCTGAGGTCATAGCGTCATATGGCAGTAGCTGATTTTATGTATTTGAGTTGATATTGTTCAGCAGAACTTAAGGGGCGGTTAGGAGAGTTAAATCCTTGCAAGGGGGCTGGGAATAGCTTGAGGCACCACGTTGCAGGTACAGTACAGATGGGTGGCACCTGCAGAACAAAACAAGAGGTATGGAGGAGACTGGACACCTAAATAAGGGTGATGTTGGACACCTAAATGAGGATAATATGTCTGGGAGGAGGCAATGTGGCTTTGCTAAAGGGAAGTCTGACCTCACATAGCTTTCGGAGCTCTTCAGAGACACCCAACAAGCAAATTGATAAGCGAGTGCCAGTTCATATAACCGACCTGGATTTCCAAAAGGCATTCTGCAAGGCACCTCATCAAAGGATTTTAAGGACACCGAGCAGCCTTGAGATAGGAGAGAACTAAGTATGAACAGTCAGGTCTCACAGGGGAGGAAGGTCGTCAGAGGAGCTCCATATTCAGTGCCTTTTCTATAACTTGATAAGGTTCAACTTGCAGTGGGGAGGAAGGAAGCCTGTTAGTCAGAAGTTGCCTTGTGGATGCTCTTAGCATGTTTTAAGACAGTCTTTCTACAAGAGCTTACTCTGCTTTACAAATTATCCTATGCTAAGTGTTCGCTAAATGTCTACAGAGATGAAGTGTGGAGTAGCTATCATGCTGTACATTCACATCTGTCTTACTGCATATCCTGAGTTCTCCACTGAAGAGTATTATCTAAGAGTGTGAAGTATATTATGGCAATGTGTACCTGTAAGCACATGCATCTCTGCTAGTAAGAAAAATATCCTACTGTAAGGAATATATAACAGATGAGCAAGTTAACCTTATGTAGGATGAGTATTTCATAGGCATCATCACATACCTCACAAATGGTTGCTCATTTAGTTTGTAGCCTGGCTTGTTGGCAAGTGCTCAATTATTATGTGAATGAGTTTCTGACCAGCCTGTATTTCTCACACAAGAGGATCTTCTCCACTTACTGCACCATCAGGACTGTAATTATTTTGTCAGCTTCCTTATATTTTTATTTCTTCCTCAATGCCTGAATATAAATGCCAGCTCACATAAACATGCTTTGGTAAGTGATGGACTCAGACGCGTTCATTCAGACTTTTAAAGATACCTCTTGTCCGGAAGTTGTTTCTCTGGTGGATGTGTTTGTTCTGAGGCTCAGGGAAGGTGAAGGGAGAAGGCCTCCCTGTCACAAGGATTCCTCTTTTGACTGCTGCTCTGGAACACACGTGGTTTATGATGATCTGAGCTTGGTATCTGATCATTGATCCCAAGTGCCTTGCATGGCAGCCTAGTTTCTGGTGATCGATGTGGGTTTCCTTTTTCCAGTTATTCAGCTAAATTAATTGGTTTCTCATTGGTCACCAATACCAGATGCATTGGTGCTGGTGTCCTGGTTGGCAGAGGTAGCCCTGGTGGGGCAGTAGAAGTTGTTTCTGCTGACTTTCCTCAGAGGAAAAGGCTGTGTTTTGTGATCTGCCATGAGAACAAACCTGTCCTCCGACCCCTTCCTGCTTCAGTTTTAGAGTTTTATTGACCGCTGTCACCCCGCTCTCCCATCTCCCCCTCTCCCTCTCCTCCACACAGACACATGTGCCATCAAAGAGCCCTCTAACCATCAGCATCCTGAGGAAATGCAGTAGTGGTGGGCTCAGAGCTGGAGAGAAGGCTGATGTCCCGCTGGGATGCTCTGCTAGCTCAGGGAACCATTCCTCCTTCTTCCTTCAGGCTCCTTTGCTCGATGTAATGGTTTTTCTTTTTTCTTGGTTAGTCTTTCTAATCGCCCAAGATAACTGTCCCAATTTTTTAATGCATGGCATTTTGAACTGAAAGTGAATTTCACTTGGGGATTTTTGCAAAATTCAGATTTCAGAAGGCCATTCAGAGGCCTCAGAAATGTCACAAAACAACTGAGCTTTAGAAGGATCCCAGAAGATACACGTTGCTTTTGTTGCAGTCCATTTCAGTTCTTCTTCTGTATCACAGAAATGAGCTGTGTTTAGCTACATGCAGCCAGTTCCTTCAAAAGAGAGAGCCTTGGGTGGTTGTATTATCAAACGAAAAAATCTTGGCAGAAACTTGCATTCTTAACACAGCCAAGTATTTTGTACCCAAAGTATTGTCCTCCTTCAAAACACTTGTGCATAGCATAACAAAATTACAGATTCCAAGACCCTTTTCATTGCAATTTTAATTTAATTTAGAGTTTGCATGCCTAATAGTATTTTTAATATGCATTTCTGGAATTTGTGGTTTGAACTTTAGTCTTCTGGAAAATAATGAGTTTTATATAGGCACCATGTGTTTGGATCTACATTTATTTTGACTGAAGGAAATGATTTGTCAAGACATTTTCTCTTTAGCATTGCCATGAAAGCTTGTGTTTTCCGATTAATGCTCTTATATTGGGTGTCTTGTCAGTGTGTCCAATGTTATGCGTGCATGTTTATGATGAGTTTATTGTCACTAGGAAAGATGTTAGGAAAGAGAGGCTTTATTCAATAGCAAGCTTCTGAAGTTCGAGCTCTTTGCATACATCTTAGGTCAGTCAAAAGCTTCATGAGATGGAGTGGAGCTGTTTGCTCTGGCAATAGGGTTAAGAGCAAAGATCCATGAAAAGGAATAAAACAGTAATTCCTGTATTACCTTGACATGCCGTAGCAGAGAGTTTTGTCAACTTTTATCTTGCATCTTTGCGAGCAGTTATTTCTTTAACCTTGTGTCACTGCTTACAGCAATTATGGCATGAAATACTCTAATATTTTAGCAAGTAATAACTCTATCTGACCTACTTTGTAAGTAAATATTTGGGTCTTACTTAAACTCCTCATGGTGTTTGTAATAGGAATGGACTTTTTTTCATTTGAGGCTGACACTATGTTATATGCAGATAGTAAGAAGGGAGTAGTCTGATGTGGGAAAGTGCATAAAGAAAGTCTTTGTAAGCTCTGGTGTATCTGTTGAATTGGTCTGATGGTGTAAATGGAAAATTGTTCAATGTTGCACCAGAATTGCAGGACACCCTGCTGAATTGTAGTATGTATGCTATCTGTGCCATCAGTTCAATGAAGATGGCTGGCAAAGTGGGGGCGATTAAGAGAATAAACACCCAGTACACAAATACTCAGCTCACTAATACATCTATCTAAGGCTTTCTGTACTGGTTTCAAGCTCCCGGGGAGCTGAAGAGCTCCCTGCCTGGGGAGCAGCATTGAACAGGGAGCCCTGTGTGATCAAAGGCCAGCTAGCCTGGAGAGAGAGCACGCCATCCCCCCGCCCCGTGCTTGCTTCAAAGGGAAGAGTCTTTTCTGAAGGTTGCCCGTCAGAAAGCCTGACGGAGCTGCAGGATGAAAAACTGCCCAAAGACTAAATATAGGGCAGCCACAACAAGGAAGAGAAGAAGAGCTGTACCCTCAGGAGCTGGAGCCACGGGGATCAAAGATAGCTGCCGTGGTGGTGAAAGCAAAGGAACTGCACTCCACCCAAACACGGGTTGATGACCACTTTCAATCTGTCGAGTGAGTGCTGTCGAAAACCTATGCTTGTGGAAGGAGAGGGGGCGGAGAGTCTAAAAAGGAGCAAAGTAAACTGTTCTCACTGTCACTTTTCGGAGCCAAACATTTGGAGTGTTTCATACTCAAAGGTGGTGTGACAAGAGCAATTGCACGGGCTCCACTGACATCACTCCCAAAGACTGGAGCAAGGCGTTGTCAGGGGAGTGTGTTTTATCAAGAAAGAAAGAGTTTGCTAGGAAACAGCAAAGTAATCAAACTTCTAGAAGTGGTTAAGAGGAAACTGATGTAAAGCATCACCTTCACGTTTAAAATTAAAACGCAGTTTTATAAAGTCTTAACTGAAGTGGAATGTTTGTGCCATTTTAATGATAATTGGGGGAAAAATGAAACAAGTATTTTGTTTGAGCTAAGGTTTCTCTATATTAGTTACAACCCAGTTATAGAAGTATTGAAAACTCTGAAGTGAAACAAGCTAGAAACGATTTTATACTGTAATGAACCTGATTTATTTTCATCGGATGAATTGTAAGGGATTATTCGCTGGACTGGTGAAAACTCATTACTTACGATTCCTTCCATTGCTGACCACAGGCAGGGATTCTAGCATGTTTAGGCTGGACTCCTTGCTTCTACTGGGTAGTAATTTACCCCTCATTCCTTAAAGCCCCATGCATATGTGTATCCAGACTGTGCATCCACCCAAGTACTCTCCTCCCACTCTGGGAAAGGGAGGAAAGAAATGAAGAAGGAATGGAGGGAGAAGCCCTCAGACCTCATGAGAAACTCCTCTAGGTTTCAGTGGAAACCATGAAGACTCCATTTCCCTGGAAACAGTTCATTAGTTTTAACAGGGCGTCATCCCCATTGATTTCCCTCTCAGCTGCTACAGAAACCAGCATTCCATGAATATTTTTTTCTGAGCTTCCTCATTAGTCTTCCTCCAGCAGCTCAGGGAGCCAATCACTGCTAGTCCGTAGGTCTGGAGTTGGACTAAGCAACTACAAATAATGCTTTCCTTCATTTTACAGGTGAATCGCCCTCACCCTGGTGATCATCCTCTTCTGATCATCTTTATGGTTGGTGGAGTGACAGTCTCCGAGGTCAAAATGGTGAAGGATCTGGTAGCAACACGCAAACCTGGTACCCAGGTAAAAACAGCTCTAAATGTACAGTTCCCATCTGAACAAAGACTAAGAAAATTCATCAGATAATGTTCCCTGTAGCGCTGGTACCAAACCTACACAAAGCCACAGCCACATGGACAGGAACGATGTTAGGATTTTGCCGTGAAACATCTGTAGGCCACAAGTGTTCAGGCACCAAGGGTCTGTTTTTGACATGTTAGAGTCAGCAATAAAAGTTCAAACTCAGGTTGGAGAGTTCAGAACAGACTGGCATTATTCTGAAGGAGCTTTCATCATGTCTCAAAAGATTCATTTCTTGGTATTCTTTATAAACAGGAACATTTGCTGTCCAAAAGGCTACAGGCTCCCTGGCAGTGCATCAACAGGACATAATGCAGGGATGCTCAGAAGGAGCCTGCCAAGGGTCTGGGTACCATCTAGGGACATATCAGTGGTGATCCTGCAGACAAGTCAATTGGCATTGCTGAGGAGCAAGATAAATTAGCCTGGATACAGCTGTACTGGTTTCTGGTCCAGGCCAGGTATCTCTGATAGGTACCTGACCACTAGATACCTTAAGTAGCATGAAGCAGGTGATGTGGAGAAAGCCCCCAAGTCTCTGCGGCCCTTGGATGTGCTGTCAGACTCCTGGAAGGAGGATGGCTCCCGCGGTGCAGCTTCAGTAGCGTCCATGCAGCTGGTCTTTGCCTCTTCCACTCTCTGGCAGCAGAACTTGACTACAGCAGCTATCATCTGAATGGAGTGGGGAGGGAGAGGAGGAGGATGGATGGGCTGTGGTGGCATCTGAGATGTTAAAAATCATTGTAAACTGTGGAGGAGCGTGTACAAGAGCAATCGGATATCTGCTGAGTAGTGCAGATATGCAGGGTAATCTAAAAACTGCAAAGAAGTGCTGTGTGACCAGCTGCATTGTAAACATAAGTCTAGTTTCCAGGGTGGCTTGTAAACGTCTTGTTTTCGATTTCTATGGAATGCAGTTTTGATTAGTGAGAAATCGTTAGCAAAATGGGGCCAACCAAGGGCTGAGCAGCCCCTGGGTTTGACGTGTTTTCCACGTTTTAGTTGTCTTTGCAAGGCAGTACAGTCTCAAGCAGTACTTTGTAAGACGGAGTACCATTTTTAGCGATGTTTTTTTGATCTGATAACACGTTTCTCCCCAATTAGCCTATCGCTAATCTCCTCCAAAAAGCGAATAAAATTCTTTCCCAGCTTGAAGGGGGATTGAGTTGTAACACACTGATGGACAAGTTAATCCACACCCGAAATGTATTAATACAGCCTGAAAGATAAGCAGAGGGTTAACACGTGAGTTGGTTGAGAACTATGCAGGAAGACTTTTTACTGGCTTTCTAGAGGGACTTGAGGCTTGACAGTGGTGACATGGGATCTGGTGTTGCTTTGCTTTGGCTTAACCCCAGCAGCAGGTCACCCTCTGAGGCAGATTCCTGAAGAATTTTAAGCTTTTAGTGCATCTTGCCCTTTGTCCAAATGTGCTGTGTTAGAGGTGAAAGGACTCGGGGGGAGAGGAGGGAGGAGGAAGAGAAAGAAGAAAAGAAGCAGTTGTGCAAGTCTCTCATATAAAAAAAGTTTATGAGTTTGTTGGATTTACCTGGATTTCTGCACTATAGCTGTGAATATGTGCCACCTGTTTGGGATTATTCTCTTTTCAAAAAGCCAGGCATTTGTCTAACTCGAGCCAGCATTTAACAGAGCTTTTTTGTGGTGTTCAGGCAATCAGGTTCAGGCATCAGGGGAACGCTGGCCTCCCAAGTCCCTTCCAGTCAAACAAAGCACTGACATTTATACCAATTATTGGCTCTTGGAGAAATGGAGGGATGTGTGGGTGCAAAAATAAAGAATTGAGGAAGGTAACAGAAAAACTGACAGGACACACTGATTACTTCAGCAGTTGTTTGGAGTTGAGGCAAATGACATTTAAATGTGGAGTAGGAGACACGTGTTTCCATCCACAGAACTGCTCTGCATCTGAATATGAATGACAAATTCATTTCTTACGGAGAAGCACAAAGGAATACAGCATTTCCTACGCATCATTTGCTTTTGGATGGTGGCGAATAGCTCCCCTAACCTAGTGAGAAGTATCCTACTTTCAAAAGAAGAAATTACCTTTTTTTGCCACTTTAATCAGGATAGTAAAAAAAGGGGAAAGAGCGTGAGTGGATGTTTCACCCTCCCAACATGCACAACCATCTATGTGGTTGTGGCTGAGGCATGCAGACAGATAAACCCCTCCAGATGCACCATCAGATGTCGGCTGCATCCTTCCCTGCCTTCTGCTGAGGGGGAACTGCCCATTGCAGGGCAGTGGGTCGGGATGTGAGCTCCTGGCTCCTCAGCTGCCATCAGGAGGGGTAGCCTTTCAGGTGAAGCATCAAAGACAGGCGCGCTGTACTGAACAAGGAGAAGGTCTGCAAAGGAGATACGCTGTCCTGAAGAGACCTGCCTGGACAAGAGATGGACATTACTTATCTGGGCAATTCCCTCGTTCTCTGTAAAAATGGAGGAACAAATATTCACATTTTCCCCCCTCAATGAGCCCTCAGAGATACTGGGGGGAAAGGAGGGAAGGCCCACTGTATTTTGCTGCATCCTTTCTCAGACGTTAAAGTTTCAGCTCTCATTTTTCTCTCTGGGCTTGCTATTAGTTGCACAAATCCCTTCAGGGTTCAGTGGTGGGACTCCAAGAAGAAATTGCTTTTATCTGGCAGTGGCTATTGTTGATGTTTGGCTTGTACACCCAAAAAACTTCAGTAACGTGTCCCCTCGTGTTTTTCAGAACTAAGCTGCATGATAACAAGATGAGCACATACTGTGCTATAGTCTGATTCTCACGTAACATAAGTAAGACAGTGTCAGCCTTTGGCATCTGCAAATTACAGAGTTTTTTCATCCATAGGAAGGAGAAGAGATAATCAGTGTCAGTTTGCCGCAGATTGTGTGGGAGGACAAGGGAAGGGGAGAAGTGAGGGGGAGACTATCATCAGTACAGAAGGGATCTGTAGTAACTTAACTCCAGATTCCTTTCATTATTTGAAATGAAAAGATGAAAGAAAGAACAACGAAAAAAGTTGAAATGCAGCACTACCGCACATTTAAGCCGTGCGATGAAGAGCACAAGCGGTTTGATAGCTACTGCAGGAAACGGACGCACAGACATACTCCGCTGTTGATGCTTGTGCTTCTTCTCCTTGGGTTTGCACTGAAGAAGCAAATTCATGTTCAGGTGGGCTAGTAAGATAAATCTGCCTCCACGTCCCTGCCTGCAGTCCTGACCCTACAAACACTACTGAACTTGGGGCTTTGTAAGAGCAGTGTCCCACAACTTTGCCCCTGAGTTAGCTCCACGCAGCAAGAGCATACGCACTTGCTCCTTGCTGATAGCTTTGCCCTGCAGAAAACCTTCACGCTAGGCACCTGCATATTGGTTTTCACTTAAGAAAAACAGATAACCTGTATCTAGCAGGGTGTGTATCATGGCTGTAGTGAGCAACGGTTTCATTCATCGGACCCGTCTTGGATTAAAAATTTGAACAAACAAAAGCGATAGCATCCCGATAGTGCTTGAGGTTGAGCCTCGGTCCTGACGTGCAGAACAGCCTCTGCCTGGCCTGAAGAGACATTTCTGAACAGGGACTGTAGCTCCCCGCAGCAGGCCGGCAGCACTTCTGTGGTGCTCGCCGTACCTTCAACTGAGAGGAAACAGCCATCACTCAAAACTGTGCTATAGGAGAGGAAACCCCTGCTTCATCATCTGGTGCCTCGCAGCAAACACAGTGGCAGTCACAACAAATCACCGGGTAAGATGTGGGTAGAAATGAGTCAAAGCACACATTCATTAAGAGTACAATGCTACCAGTCATTATGCTCCTTAAAGTGATTTAACTACAGTTATTAGCGAGCAGAGAGTTTCACTGGGCAAGTTGCATTGCCCTGTCAGTAAACACCAGAAACACACAGCCTGTCTAGTGCTGGGTGAAGCAAACAGTTCATATCCATGGCTCATTAGTACTGTGATCAGTCTCGGTCCCCTTCATTTTGACTTGTTGTTTCGTCTCCCCCTTCTTTCAGGTAATTGTGCTCTCCTCTGCACTCCTGACACCACATAGTGCTGTTGAGTTGTTGTTTGCCACAGACCGTCTCCAGTCTGACACCGATATCTGATGAGGGAGGATCTGTGGAGAAGATGAGTGAGTGCCTCGGCTGGAAACCTCAAATCCCTGGT
>NW_008824243.1:4946241-4949060 GCF_000699105.1 Pygoscelis adeliae
TCCCTGGTCTGTCGCTCTTTCCAATAGCCTTCCAAAAAATGACATGGCCCCTGCTACAGTTACGGCTCCAGCTGAAACAGGGTGAAGCAGCTGGGTATCTGACTGCAAGGGAAACACGTGCAGCTCACAGGCAGCTCTTCAAAATGGTCTAGTTGTCCAGCAACAACTCCCCCCTCCTTAACGGTAACACCGTGCGGTGCTGAATCACCCCAGCCCCGCTCTGTGCGGCAAGGATGATCGCTTGTAATAATCCCCTAGAAAAGGAGCAGCTGAGGACCAGGTGATGCTGCATTTGCACTCCCCGAGCAGTATGTTTTTTCTCTGAGTATTCCTGGTGGTTTTGCTAGCGTTGCTTCTGGTGGGAAATGCTGCTGAGGGAGTGAAAGGCTAGCAAAATCCACCCTCTCTGTCACGTTATCTTGGAAAACACGTGTGCCTTATACAGCATTAACCACCTCTGCTCTTACTTCATCCCTCACCCCAGAGAGGCAACGGAGCACAGCCCTGATTTAGCTGGCAGAGCAGCTCCCAGTCCAGCGATGCTCTCCCAGCGGGACTGGTAGAGGCAGAGAAGCGGAGAGCCAGACTCAAGGGCTGGGTTACGTGGTTGCTTCTCTCTCAGCTTCCCGTTTCCTGCTCTAGTTTCTCCACCCACGGTCCCGGGAGAAAAGACTGCTTCTGATGGCACACTTCTCTGTAGGTTTATGCAGGAGGACATATGGGCTGTGATAGTTTGATGATAACCCTGGAAGAATCCTCCCCTCACATGCATTTAAAAAAGAAAAAGAAAAAAAAAAGCATGATCCCATTTTCAGGAGGCCGCAGTGACAGATTCTTTCTTGAGCTAGATTTCTGAGCAGCATGATTAAAGAACAGCTTTTATTTTTAATTTATGATCATGAAAGAGCCACTATCAAATTCAGTTATGTAATTTTTCCTTATAAAACTTTGATACAATCTGTGATAAAAAAGCAGCAGCCAGTAGAGATTGTGATTGCATATAGCAGCAAGACTTTCAAATTACAACATAAAATGGTGGAGCTCTAAAGCTGCATCCTCTTGCTTCGTCCAAGGGATGCTAAGACTACAGCTTACACTGAGAATGTGAAATTATAAGTGACATTCACTCTATCATAGCATTCTTTATTATGCTAAAGGAATAGATTAAATGGGAAGTAGCTTTTTAACCTTTGTTCACTAGCTAGTGTAAGTTCTCTTAAATGTTTATAATGGTCTTCAGAAAAGGGTGCATTTTGATTTAAATTCACTTTTGAGTGGCTGGAAGTAAACAATGGACCGATTATAAAGCATGGACAATGTTGCCTCTATGGAAGAGAGATTTATAAGAATGACTATAGAGTGGAACTTTGTGCTATAAAACATGAGAAATATTATGAGATTGCAGTGTTAAAAGCTCAAGAAATAGTTTGAACAGAGCAACTGGAAATCAAATAGCCAATTTTCTGTCTTTTCTGTCCGTCTGTACTGTTTAATCTTAGAATATGGCTGTTTTGTAAATTCTGTAATCAATAAAGCAATGCTCTTACAGTGCAGAAACTCATCCCTCTTCTCCTTCTCTCCTAGTACACAGGGCTACGCACGCCAGGACTGCGTATTCTGAGACCCCTTTTTCTTTTGCACTATTTGTTGCCCCTAAGAACCTAGACCTTCTGTTTTGGGAGGTGTCCTAGAGGGGTTTCCACACTCCGCTAGTAGCAGAAAGGCTGTCTCGCAGCCAGGTGTGAGTTCAGGTACTCACACCTCTGAGATGCTGCCGCTTTCCTGAGATGATGGAAGCTGGCAGTTGTGGTCTTCTCTCCCTCACCCATCTTTCATCGGATGCTCTCAGGTCTCTGACTTGGCCATCTGAGGACATATTATATAGGATAGTGAGAAGGGAGTGCGTTTAAGCAGACGCTGGTGCTCTTGCACTTCCTATGGGTCAAGCAGCTCCTTTCACTGAGGCAGAGACTAGTTTTCCGAGTCATCATCCTCCCCCCGACACACACACACGTTGGAGGAACCTTTTCAGCCAGTGGGTCCACAGCTGCAGCA
This sequence comes from Pygoscelis adeliae, assembly GCF_000699105.1. NCBI lineage: Eukaryota > Metazoa > Chordata > Aves > Sphenisciformes > Spheniscidae > Pygoscelis > Pygoscelis adeliae. The sequence goes on from NW_008824243.1 coordinate 4,948,297, forward strand.
ATGGATGCTGGACTCAGTCACCATCTCATACTCAGTAGCTGAAGAGATGAAAGGAGATGGTCACAAGAGCCTGCTCCTCTTCTAGACCAAGACTGGAGTGGAGCCTTTTCAGTGACCCTAGTATAATAGTTAGCTCCTTATTTGTAGGAAGTAGCTTTAGTAGCCACACATAGCCTGTGCTCGGGCAAAAGGCCAGGGGGGGCGAGAGGTCTCCTGCCAGTCGCATGTGAGCAGGAACAGCACAGAAAAGACTTTGCTTGGGCAGGTGCAGGACCACAGCAAGGAGCGTCTAAGCCCTCTGCGTGCGACACTAAGCAACACTCAAAAGGTACGAGGAAGAGAAAACACAAGGCCACCCTTGGCAAATGGGTTTACTACTATATTAATACGATAAGCAGTATTTGGTAGTAAGCTCAGACTGGATGGCCAAGCTCAATTTTGTTTGTAAGTCTAGTCTTAAGTCACTTGGCTAGTAGCTCACAGTCAAAAAGATCATCAGCAGCAGGACCTTGTCAGGGTTTCCCTGCCCCAGGTGTTACCGCTGCATGCTAACCAGGTGAGCCTGTGCCACAGTCACCCTAGTCCCAGCACAAATACCCTCCTCAGGAAGGCTCTCAGTAAAGCTACTTTAAGCGTGAATAAAATGACTGAAGACTTAATCAAATTACTACTTCTTCATCATCATATAGCTCAATATATAAAGCTGCTGGGTTTTTTTTTTTTCCCCCGAGAAGAAACTGGAAGTCACTTAAAAGACTCGGCAT
>NW_008824243.1:4949086-4952723 GCF_000699105.1 Pygoscelis adeliae
CATTCTTCCAGATTTTTACCTACCTTACATTGTTCTTTTCTTACCGGAGGTTTTTTGACAAGGGGAGGTAAAGAATTCCATTTTAATTTGAAAGGTCTCTGCCTTATTCAGTTTCTCTCCTAAAAGAATGTCTTAAAAGGAAGTTGTAAAGCAGTTGTGAGAGCTCCCCCCCTGTGGTTTATGCTAATAAAGCAACAGTATAGGCAGGAAAGGCCTTCTGGCTGCTTCTGCAATGTATGTTAACTACCTTGAGAAAACTATTACTTTGTCTCAACATTTCACTGGTTATTGCCCATTGTTTCTTACCCCCGAAGAACACACAAGAAAACACACAATTCAAAAATTTAATGTTGAACCAGGCAATAAGAATGAAAAGTCCACTCCCTATGAGGAGTAGCTGTACACAAAATAAATAAGTTACAGTTTAAACAAAAGCACAACTGGCTTTTTAAAGTGCGTGTGTATAAGGCCTTTAGCCTGTGAACTCCATTGGCTCAATGTAAAAAAAAAAAAATTATATATATGTATCTGCCACATGTGTTTTAAGGATGAACAGGGACTGGCTCAGCTCAGAACAAACCACCAGCTTCATCCCTGGGAGCCAGCTGTGCTTCACACTGAGCTGAATCACAGACACGTTCCTTCTGTGCCTGTTGCACACAGAGAAGAGTGTCTTACGCTGGCAGCTGTTAACAGACGATCACTCCGACACCACGCTCATTCCTCAAAAGCTCCATGTTTGATCATTTAGTCTGGACAGTATTTTTTTTTCAGACAGTAAAAAAAACCCACAAGTTATTTGTAATTAGATATGTTTACACCCTGTGGACAATAGTTTCGCATACAAGGAGTCTGGTCAAGTTGTCAGCAATAACATAGCTAGTAAAAAAATAAAGGACCACTGTTTACAGTCTTGATACCCAGTTGTGTCCACTTATTTTACACTTACTTTTACAGAACAATTTCATGTTTGCTCATTTGTTTTGAAATACATGGGAAATAAACAGTTCTACTATGCAACGAAATTAAACAGATACATCATGCTGCCCTTCATCCAAGTGAAAACAAGACTCGGGTGGTTACTTCTGAACAGCAGACTGCAGTTGAGGGTGTTTCCCTGCTCAGGTACAAGAAGTTAAGAGTTACATCTAAAAGGTTGTTTCTGCACAAGCATTAAGTCAAATCTGTCCCACTGGAGAAAAGGCAAACTGAAGGCTTGTTTCATTTACTGGAAAGTTCCTTTTCCAAATGAAAATACTTGTTCTACAAGTCACATCCTAGAACCATTTCAAGAGTTTGGGTTTTTTTTTCCTTTTCCAATCTGCCACCGTTCCTTTTTTAAGCAACTGCTTATTTCTACAGCCTACAGAAAGCCTTTCTACAGAAAGGCTACCTGAACCATCCTTCTTTCACAATGCCTTGGACTCTAGACATGCCAGTGTTAAACACCCCAGGTTTCAATCTCGGGGTAAACGTTGGGGATACCAACAGCTCTGCTGTCAAACAGAAGTGACAGTCCTCACTTTGGCAGACAAAGCTTGCTTAAACCTTCTCTTCAGATCCTGCATGTTGGGCGATTTTGGCCGTGGAATAAGAGAGGTTCTTCTTCTCTCAGGGGTGCTGGTTGTTTGCTGTTTACTGACTTCTTTACAGAGGAGATGGAAGGCATTGAAGATATCGTTATAGTTTTCACTGACAGATACTTCATAGAAAGTACAGCCCAGCATGTTGGCCAGCTGAAGTCCATGCTGAGGCTCCACCTCTTTGATATGCAAGAGATCAGCTTTGTTTGCTACGATGACAACAGGGACTGCATTTCCCGGATGCAACTGTCGAACGTGATGGTAAAGGTGACTGAGTAGTTCATAGCTCTTATAGTCTGTGATGGAGAAGACAATCACCAGGGCATCTGCCCAGCGAATGCATCTGTTCAGCTGCTCATTACAATCCAGATTGTGTTCGTGGATCTGAAAAACGAATGGTCTCAAATTAGATAGCTGAAGTCTTAAAAGATTGAAGGAACCTGTCTTTAAGAGTCTGTAAAGCCAAATAGCATTTTACAGCTTCAGACATATATATTTGCATTTCACATTGTAAGTACAAACTTAATCGGAGCGTGGCGAATAAATGCATGTTGATTCAGCTGCAAAAAGCTGGAATTTAACACTGGAGTTTGCTATACTCAAATGGAAAATTGACCTGAGTAGTTCTGCATGCAGAGAAAGACTTTGTAGTTCCACAGAATGGGAAATTAACTGGCTAGACAGCAAGTCTGGGGAAGCAAAGATATGAGCTGGAAGCACTTAGACCTGGAGTGTTGCCCAGTCCCAAAAGGCAACAATCCAGCATTACTCAGGTCTACACATTCAAAGCTTAACTTGTGACCCACTAATGAGCACAGCCACAATATAGCAGCCTTCGCTTTCCATCATACACATTTATGAGGCTTGTTGGGCAGTGGTCATGGCATTTTCTTCCACGTGTACCTTATTTGCACAGAATTGTTTCTGGTTTCGTGTCTAATGTTCCCAATATACAGGAACAAGACACTTAAGTAATTCAGCCACTCAAAAGTAATGGGCCTCCAATGTACAAATGATTCATCAAAACAGTGAGTTGTTTTCTTTTACTACCAGCATACTACAGGCACGCAACACATCTGGCTTCACTGGTGGTAACAGAAGTTACCACCTCTCCCACACAGAACACCGAACTCTGAAATGGACCATAACAAGGTGCTGCACACAGAGGGACACACACACACACACGTGTTGAGCTGCGTTGGTGAACTGCACGGCTGCATCTAGCTCACCTGAACTCCTGGAGTATCTTGCACTTGAATAGCCAACATCTCTCCATCTATCTGGATGTGCCTGCTGTAGAGATTACCTGACAAGAACACCAACAGGTTCACAAGTACAGCCACCACTCTACACAGACAAATGCTGCTTCTGCTGCCCGTTAGTTGTGCAAAAAAAGTTGTATCGCTATTTATGAAGTGAGGAACCAGTGCTGTAAGGTTTTTTTTGGTGTGTAACAACCCATAAATTTATGACTGAACTAGAAGCCTGGGATTTAATCTTGCATTGACTTGTTTTGAAGCTTGGCATTTAATATTGTACCACTTGGAACTTAATCACTTCTTAAAGACTGTCTTAACTTCGATGATAAAGTGTGCAAAATAACCAGCTATTATAGAAAGGCAGTTTGCTTGTCATTCAGTATTTCTGCACTTTAACAAACCATTTTTCTAAAAAGCTCTCTGCTAGCTGACCTATTTGTTGGGGATTTTTCATCTGTTTGGCTTTTTCAAGTCACTTCCTCAACAGAATGCTGTATATTTTACATTCACGTTAGACTTGCCACTGTACTACACTTAAGCAAGTACATAACATCACCTCTTTGCTTTCTAGCTGGCACCGGCTAGATCATTTAGCTGCTGGCATTCAGTTTGCAAAGGATAATCATAGAATCACAGAATGGTTTGGGTTGGAAGGGACCTTAAAGATCATCTAGTTCCGACCCCCCTGCCGTGGTCAGGGACACCTTCCCCTAGACCAGGTTGCTCAAAGCCCCGTCCAACCTGGCCTTGAACACTTCCAGGGATGGGGCATCCACAACTTCTCTGGGCAACCTG
>NW_008824243.1:4955384-4968585 GCF_000699105.1 Pygoscelis adeliae
TTTAACCTTCCCTCCCAGCCCTGCCCTGGGCAAGGGCTTCGAAATAACCGCCCCGAGCAGGCGCCCACGGAAATCGGAACGGCGGCAGCTGCGGAGGGAAGAACTGAAACCAAGGGAGGAGGCGGGGAGAGGTCTGTGCCCGCTCAGCTTGGTTGGAATACCCAGAAATAGGGAAAAAGATCAAGTAAAACATGGACAAGGCAATGGTTAAAGAAACAGCAGAAGGTGATGGCGAGGGAGGAGAAATACAAATGGGAGGTGGGTGGGAAACGCAGGACGGTGCCGGCCTGGGAGCGGGGAGTGGTCGACGCTCAGCGCCCGAAACCCTTGCCGGCATGAGCAGGGAGCCTGAGCAGCAAAATGGAGGAATAAAACCTGCCCACACATGAAACAAAGCCTGCTAGGAGAGAGGTAACAGAGCAGGATAGAATCACTCAAGGAACCGAATGCAAAGGAAAGACTGGATTTCTTTATGCCAGAGCAGCAGAAATGACCTGGACATTATATCTTAAGCAAAGGGGAAAGGTTTCACAGAAGATCTCCGGGCAGCTTGGTAACTAAGGTCACTGGAAATAGAAAACCTACAGGGAAGAGTGAGGAGGATCACCCTCCTAAGGAAGCTTCGTCTTCAAGTTGAGGACATACGGAAGATAAATTATGGCAGCTAGAAGCGGTTACTTCAACCAGGGAAGAAGAAACAGGGCTGTCATGCAGTCAGAGGGGCATACAGATTGAAGTCTGGCAATATTTCCAAAACCAACAAGCATTTTGTCTCCATTTTTAATAGAGACGATTATGTGAAAGATGGGAGCGGAAGGAGGATGCGTAATGGGAAGGAAGCCATGGGTAATTACTGCAGTGGGGAAAAACAAATGATCTCGTCCAGAGTGCAGACAGGCCAAGTGTGTGAAGATGAGGGTGGAAGGAGCAAGAAGTTTTACTGTTGCCCTCTAATCGTTCTGGAATACTTGCATTAAATAGAGGGAAGGAAATAATTCACAATAATTTGGACAGATTTTGAAGGAAAGAGTAATTAAAGATATGGGAATAAATGGGATAAAATCAAGCATGGGATTACATGAAATGTTGCTTCGGCATGATATCTTTCCCTGATACAACTTTGTTCCCCTTTTCCTTAAAGAAAGGAAATGCGGTAGCTGTAATCTGTTTGGGGTCAATAATACCTGATACTGTCCAGACAGGAAACGACTGTTTAAGCAGAAGAATGTGGGGATCGAGAGACAACGACAGAGGCGTGTTTTATATGGGAAGCATCAGACTGAAGGAAAGCTGCTCTGTGGGATTCACCAAGGCCTCTGTCGTCCTTCATATTTTCATTATAGTGGTGTCATCGAGAACACGAGCGTGCTAATGAAATCTGCTGTTGGCAGACAGCAGTAGGAGACATCACCGGTCCAAACAGGGGTGGGAATAGTATACTGGAGAAACCGCATGCCTCTCAGAACTGGGTTGATGAAAATATAATTAAATTTGATCATACTAATGACGTGCAGAGATTAATCACAAAAATTTCTTCCATTGACTATGAGATCAGAACTTGGAAAAGAAAGACTAGTTAATTGCAAGATGAGTAGGAATGTATGTTCCCCTATGTAAAAAGGGAAGCATAAACCCAGTTATGTCAGATAAGCAATTTCAGAAAAGATCTGCAGTACGATGTGTGATTCTGTCAGCCAGTCAAGAGTAAATCAAAGTGGAACAAGTCTGGACAAAACCCGCTGTGATGATCAGGGACTGGACAGCCCATTTCAGAGGAAGATAAAAACACTTGGTGTATTCAGTTTGGCAAAACAAAGAAAGCGGGGCTTGGGAAAAGGGGGAGCCAGGAAAGTTTAGTTAAAACTAAGGGCCAATGTCAGGATGAGAACAAGTGGGTATAAGCTCATCTCTGCAGTCAGAGTAGCAAAACGCTGGAACAGCCCTCTGGCAAGAGTGGCTGGAGCAAAATCAAGTCAGACTTCTTTGAAATGGAGCTGGAGGAGTTTATAGAAGGGATTCCATGACTGCAGTGGCGATGAGATTGGGTGACCAAGAGATGCCTTCTAGAGGCCTGCAGACAATATTCTAAACCCATGCCATAAATAAATATTTAGGCTTAACACGTAGCAATGCGTGCAGCAGTGGTGTCTCCAACATGTAAAGGGGTAAAGTATGGTAGAAAAGGGGAAATGGGAAACGGTGACGAAAATGAGACGGCACCTCAATAAACCAGTTTTATGAAGGAGTTGATTAATTAGGGACTGGATGAAAGTGCTAAAATAACTGGAGAATGGGATCTTCTCCCTCTGTTTCAGAACACCAAAAGCAAAACAACCAACCAGATTGAAAGGTGGAACTTCTGGAAAAACTGAGATACAAAATACGTTCTTGTAAAATACGTAATTGAGTCACTGAGTCAATTGTTGTAGGAGGGCACTGGGACAAAAATTAAAATTATCACTATACAAAGAAGGAGTGTACATTTATAAATTATGAGAAAATGCAGTTTTACTGTACTTTATGCTAGCATAAAATTCGTAAGCAGCAGTAAATTAATCTCAAATTTTGAACCAGTCTTTTCAGTAAGGAGGAAAGAACTCTAACACGGTGTGGACACACTTTCTCAGCTATCAGCCTCTTTAATACAAAATTTCTTATGTCTTCCCCTCAGTTATGCAGAAGTGACTGCTGTCAGAGACAAGGTCTTAGCCCGGGTGGTCATGGGTCGGAGCTGGTGTGAATACACACTTCCACATTTCAGGGACGCATTTCTATAGTTTATTTTGTGCCACTGTTCAGAGGGTAAGCTTGCATGCAGCTTACACCTTCCGTAAAGACACTTCCACCGGCAGCCAGGGAATGAACCTTACTTTGTTATCTAGTGCTTTGGTAATTAACTCCTAATGCCTGTCTTCAGAGAAACAAGTGTTGTGGACACGGTGTTCAGAAACACGGCCAGCATCTGCTCATTCCAGATAAGTATTTACTTTCCAAAGTACCGTGAATTCTCTCTTTGGCTTTACAGGAGTAAATAGAAGAAAGCTCTCTGTTCGTGGCACAGTACGTATGTCCCGCGCTCCCAACATACAGGGCCCAGTTGACCAACCCCTGCGAAAAGCCCGAGAAGACCAGAGATTACCCCTCCCCTGGCACAGCCCTGCATCACCTTCCCAGAGCAGAACAAAAGAGGGAGGGAACAGAGATATTAAAAGAAACTACATAAACAGGAAAACAACTTCTCTCTGTGCTGGGAGAGATCTCCTGGCCAGCGAAGGCCAAGCTTACTGAGCAAGATAGGATCTTCATTCCAGGGCAGAGAAAGGGGGGAGGGAGGGAGGGAGGAAGGGAGGGAAGGGAAGGAGGGAGGGAGGGACGCGCTCCATGCACCCTCACCTACCCACAGACTCTACGTGGTTTCTATAGCAGCACAATATCAGACATTTTTCTCTCTCCACAAGAAAGCCTGAGTAATGTTCTGCAATTATATTAGTCTGCATTTTAATCAGATTTTATCTTCTCTTAAGCTTGCATTTTTTCCCCCCATTTCCTCCTTATGTAACGTTCCCAAACTCTCATCCAAGAAGTGGAAAGCTCAGGGTTTTCTTTTTCATTCAGGGCTGCCCATCTGCTGCCAGTAATTTATTTTGTGCTGGTTTGTGCCCCCATAGTACAGGCAGTTTTTCTGCACACAGAATGCCAGTTTGATCCAAAAAGGGGGGAAAAAAGCCCTGATGACGGAATCTCTTGAATTAATACAAACTCTAATGCTTCATTCAAAAATGTGTATGAGAGCACTTAGCAGAATTTTTGTTTTCCATTTTAGGAATGCCTCGGGATCTATGTTAAGCCCTCTAAAAACTGTGGCATTAAAGTGCCATTGCCGGCCTCTCTAAATCTCATCTTGTGTTACAACAGAGTCAGTTTGTCAAGGGGCTAACGCCTGGGTTATATTAGGAAAGGTCACTGACAAGTGACCTGCTGTGCCAGGCAAACCGTAGGACGATGCTTACACCGGCAGAGGAGCGCTGGGGCTGGTACAGCTTCTCTCAGTTGCTAAGCAAATGAAGAGCTTTCGGCATCTGCAAGTCTAAGCTCTGCGGATCCTTTAACTGGAGTGATGTTTTACTCAGTTTTTTTTTACCAAACTGGTGCAGAAGTCGCACCCTGAAACTAGAGGGAAGGCAGCGTTTCAGTTACCACCTCTCCAGGTTTCGGCTGTCACCTCTGGGCAGGCAGCGGCTGGCCCCGCAGCTCTGCTGGTGGGAGGCCCTGGGTGCGCATGTCCTGCCATGCTCGTGGGGGTCCGCCAGGATGGCACAAGCTCTCACTGGGCTTGAGCTGACCTTGTTCTGAAGTGGAAAGATACTGAAAGCTTTACATTTCTAATATAACTTCTTTAGCAAGAAGGATGTAAATTCATATCATGCCTACATACTACAACAGAAAGTTATGATGAGTGAATGTGTAGGTTGCAAAGTCAAATGCAGAAAATATAGGAAATGCCAGAAGTAAGATTGCCTGGGCAACCTTTACTCATCCTCCCACATGCATATGCATTTTGTTACAGTCTTAATTGCACAATGTCATACCATTACACTGTCTCCTGTCATACTGGCAGTCTGTCTTCTATTTGCCCATGGGAACAGAGCACCTAAATATACTCGAAGATCTGGAAGTTATTCAGCATTTCTTTTAAATCCTCAATTAACCAGCCCATGATGCAACACAGGAAGTATTCCCTTAGTACAGGAATTACTAACTCCTTCATAGGCTTGTCATGGTGTATAGCAAAGAAACGTGAGAAAAGCTCAAACTGTTAAGTGGACCAGGCTGCATAAGTCCGCTATGTACATGCCGCTTAAGCCCCTTTCAGTTGCTACCTCATCTTGAAACACCTCAGAGCTTTATACCCCCAAATATTCTGTAGCAAAGTCTCGTGGCCACGCTGCATTGAAGCAGGGGCTGTAGCCCTGAAGTTTCTGAGATGAGCGGTTGAACCACCAGGAATGAGTCCTTCTCTCTCTTTACCTGAATGAACATCACATCCCTCAGGGCAGCGGAACAACTTTGACAGGAAGACTGAGAGAGCCACATCTCAGACCACACGCTAGACCAGGTCTCTGAGCTTGCTTCTGTAAATGTCAGAGACCTGGGCCAAGGGCTTCCTTGAAACTGGGGAGAAAAGAGGCAACCTAAGTATATGGGACGCAAGCGTGACGGTAAAGCATGTTAGGCCAGGTACCCGGCAGGGAAGGGCGGTGGGATGGGTGGGAGCTCCCTGGGAATACCAGGCACAGGTCTTCCCACCTGTGCTCCAGGTGCAGCTGGTGCAGCGAGGGGCTGCGATCAGGGCAATCAGGGGAAGAAATGCCTATTTCACAAGAAGAGAGGAGGAAAGACAGGCTTGCTTAGCCTAGCAACTGGTTTCTGTGAGGGGAGATGATAATGACCTGCTGCCAGCTCACACAAGAGTGGTCATGGAGGAGAGGGGAGCTCCTTAGAGCAAGGAGCAGCTCATCAGAGGGTTTGCCTTATGAGTGGGTTTTGCAGACTTTAAATGCCTAAAGGAATTAGGCACTCCACTCCTACTGCCTTTTGGTAGGAACTGGATCCACATACCATTTTAAAAATGCAATTATTGTTGACAATTTGTAAGTAACAGTTTAAAAAAAAAGCCTGCAACTATAGAGATTTCCATAAGAAACCAGGTGATCCAAAATATTTTGTCAATAATCCAAACTAGATAAACAAAGAAAAAGGTAATGGGGCGGGTTGGGAAGTAAATGATTCCCCCTTGGGAAACACTACTAGTAAGCTACATAGATATGCAGGGTACAAGAAGCTGGTTACGTTTTGCTTCACCGTGTTTCTATATCATAAATTTCTATATTCTGTTTTGTCTGAGGCTAGAGCCCATTGGTGATGCTTTGTGAAGGATGTGTTTAAGGTATTTAAACGAGCAAGCACTGCTGCCTACAAGGCAGCCTTAACAGCCTTAAAAAAAAATTTATTCATCAAAGTTTCAATTATTATTAAAATTATTATTATTATTCAATTATTATTATTTCAATTATTATGTGGGCAGATGACTATAGATAGTCAGCCGAAAATTGTCAGAGGAATGGCATTCATTTTTATTAGCAAAAAAAATGAGACTTTGGAGCTACTGCAACACCCAACAGTTTAATGACAAACCATTTTTCAACAATACACTGGTCAGGTGGCTAAACATGCACAAGGATTAAACACAGGAAGCTTAAGAGCAGACTCTGTCAGCTATGTTTGTTTTCTATAAATCCCTTTGTGATTATGATGAATTGTGCCATAACAGAGAAGTTTAGTGCTATTGTATAGATGACTCATATAGACTCTATGGTTTGACAAGAGCACAAGTTTTTTTCTAAATAAAGCAAGTAGTCAGTCCAAAAATAGAAGTAACACTTAGAAGAATGCAGCTCCTGGAGGAATTACAAATTCCATCTACCAAAAACACAGAGGTTGGTATGCTGGGGCATCTCTGCTGAGGATATTGTGTGAAAGCCATTAATTCTTCATCTGGAATGTAAATCTATGCCGTCCAAATGGGATTTAAGTATTTCAAGGTAGGACTTCAGTTCCTGGCTGGAACCAGTTTTAACCGGTTGGGCAATTTTCATGGTCATTTTTATATTTGCTTTCTTGCTCAGAGCCCAGAGTTATTTGCCCTGTGCTACCTGCAGTGCTGCGGCGTGGTATGGCTGGAATGGGTCCCCAGGCGAGGAAGGAAATGGGGCCCCGGTCCCGCCGGCCGCCAGCTTTCCTCCTCCCTTCACCCCTGGCAGGGCCTCCCCCACCAGCAGGCTTCAGAGTAATTGCACTGCTTGCAAAGTCGAAGGGGACACTGCCACTGCGGTGTATTCAATTGCACATTTTAAGGTTTAATGCCATCTTATTAATAGGAAAGCATCGATTCCGGATAGAAGGAAAGCATTTCCACTCGTTTCTTATGCTACACCAGAGCACTTTTCCCTTCTCCCTAAAATATTCAGGACCTTTGAAAACAAATACTTTCATTTGCCTGAAATATCCTGGAGATGGATTTCTGTGGCTGAGCTGCAATTTACCTTTAACACAGTCTCGCTGAATTCTCAAAAACAAACAAAAAAGCAAAAAACCCTCTCAATTTATGAATCCATTAGTCATGGGGTTTTTTACAGAATTGATTACAGAAATCTCCACCAAATGAGAAAGGAAAGTACTAACAGAGAATAACTTATTTTCTAGCTTCAAGCTAGAAGTTGTAGGGGTACGAGCCTAGGACAGGCTGTGCCTGAGTGCCTGGTGCACTGACGCACCATAGCTTGGGGTGAGTTTTATCCAGCTCCCTAGAAATCATTTGTAATTCAAGCTGGGTTGAAACTACATCCTGAGAGGAAGGTTCTGTTCACATTTCTAAAATAAAGCCCATCGCTACTGATGCTTGTTGGACACAGGTGAAGATGTGAAAGAAAACCTGTGCTTAAACTACTGCCACTGATAAAGGCCCCTCTCCCGGGTGCACGCCGGGACAGCAGGTTTGCTGAGAGGGACGAGTGTGAGGACAAGGGAGCAAGGCAGCTGGCTAAAGGCAGAGGGACTGCCTATCTGGCTTTCTTGTGAGTAGGTTTAACACGGTGTTTCCTTCATTCCTGATGTCCAGGGAGCCACACCGTTGCAGGGCGGCTGTGGAAGGGATGCAAATACAACCCAGCAATTGCTCCCTGTCCGGATGGGATGGGCAGCTTGGACTGCAGGCAGCCTTACACATACCAGCAGGTGACTGGGCTCTTCCAAGGGTCTCGTCAGTGGACAAGACACCATTTAGGAAGTAGGACTGGGCTTGGTTTTGCTGTTGCAAAACATAAAAACCTCTGGAATATAACCCAAACAACCAAGATAGCCAATGGCTCATCCTCATTTCAGTATTGCTCCTGCTTAGACCTAATGACAACGCTCTGTGCTTTTTGCATCAGGGACGCTTTCCTGTGCTTGGAGCAGGCTGCAGAGCGATGGCATGCTTAACTACCGGTGGGCTCCCTCTGACCTTAGGACTTCTCTGCCTTCTTATATTAAGTGGCAAAGGGAGGACCAGAGCTACAGTCTCCATTAAATATCAACTTGAAATACACTGCACTTTAAATTTAAGATTGAAGGGCATTTAAATGCAAAGTACTACCCTTTATTCATTAAAGTATGTAAGCAAATGCTCCACTATATGCCACTGTACATGTATTTTGCTGCAGGTTTGGTTCCACCTCTGTTATTTGTAACAAAATTTACATTAATTTTCATGGTATAGGAATAGGATTATTCACTGCACAATGCATTCCAATAGTCTGAAGTTGGGCAAAAAACAGCATCTAGAAAGTCTGGGAAAATGTATGCTTTTTCACAGTTGCATTTGTAAAACAGATTTTTCCTTTTAATTTGAAAAAGAATTCTGACCAAGACTAACTTGTAACTCAAGATATGATTTCAAATTGCTGAAATGAATACTAAGAATCAGCATTAAGCTAGCTATAAAGCAATCTATATGCTTGCTAAGAGCATATAGAAAAATATGTGTAATAAGTCAGGCTTAAGAGCAATTCCAACTACAACCAACTACTGGAAGATTAGACAATGTTGAAATTTAAAATGTATTGGGTTTTTACTGCGTTCTAGACAAAGAATCACTGTATCTGCGGGTCTAACTGCAAACAATAGTAATTCTCCCCAGTAGTTATTGTCAGCATCTCTCCTGAATCCTTGTGGGCATGAAAGGGAATAGGTTTTGTACAAAAATAATTAGGAGAACCAGTCAAATGAGGTGTTATTCCAGCCATGTTACTTAGTTGTAGATATAGACAACAGCTGACCCACTGCTTAGAATCACACGTTCTCTCACGTCTTGGCATCTGAAATAGTTGAAACATCACAAACTGATAATGGGATTTGTAACAGAAGTAGAAGTATTTTGCATTGATATTACGTGCAGCCATGAATAAAACATTAACACATAACTAGAATGTTTTTCACTTGTATCTGAGCAGTAACTGCAATCTCAGCTGTTTCAAAATATGTATTCTTTCAAAATACCAGAAGGCAGTTGTACATAAAAGATTCATTCTCTTCTGGTGTATGAATCAGCTATGAAAGAACTGAAGTTGCAATTCATTCTCCTGTCTGCTCAGCAAGCAGTACAACTACATTATTACTGATTTGGGACAGATTGTAATGTTATAATTAACTCTGAGATAAGAACTCCTGAAAAAAACTCAGCACTCAGTAAAAGTATTCTGGGGAAAAAAAGAACAACTGGCTGAGACTACAATAGAGCATAATTTTCTCTAACTCTACTCATACAGTATTTTCTAAACCAACATTTACATTTATTAGTGAATGTCCCACTTTCTTTGACTAGCAAATCGTTTGCAGAAGTAGAAACCTTTGTTCAGAGTTATAATAAGAGATTGTGTTTACAGAAAGAAAAATTTTTTTCAAGACTCTCTGGAAGCTGTACAGCAGCTCATCTATGCCAATTTAGCTTACAATTTTTCCTAACATTAGGACAGACTGTCCTTTAGCTGGCAAAGTAGTACTAAGCAAGGATATTTTATTTATCATGTCTTACTGTTTTAAAAAAAACACAAAGGCAAATTATGTGAGTCTTGGTTTGTGTTTCAGGCTTGTAGTTCCACTTGAACTTGAAAAAGTGCCCAACTTATTTTCAGGGAAAAGCTCTTTGAATATGAGAAAAGAAGCATGCAACAAGTAGAGAGTGGAAAACAAATTCTGCAAAAGAAGCGAAAGTGAATTGCAGCCAGCACTTGGAACAGGGGAGAGACAGACACTGCGGGCAGGCTGGTTACAGAGCCTGTGGTAGTAGTCCGGAAAGTGAGGCGTCTATATGCATATAATATTTTGCAGTCCATAATACGTAGGTTTCTTAAATGGTGCCATACTGCTGTGTTCTGCAGGTAGTTGCTTCAATCGTTACATCCTCAGAGTTTTGTCAGTCATCACGAGCTACAACAACGATACGCAGCAGTATTCACGCGCTGAGAGATGAGCCCTGCTGCCAGCCCCACCTCCTGGCTCTGCTGGTGACTGTTGACTCCTGCCGTCCAAGCAGCAAAAGGAAATGCAGACACAGTTCACCTGCCTCAGAAAACAAATTAGCTGTTGCCCTGAGCAGAGAGGTGTATGGGCAGCCGGAGGTGGGACGGGGAGATCAGAAGAGGTAAGAAACCTTTCTCTTTGCTGAGTTCAGCGCCGTCTCAGCGCACAGCCAGATCCGAAGCTTCCTGACATCACTAGGGTTTCTGGAGCTCGGTGGCTTTGGCTCAGGGCCTCCGGGAGGTAAGTGCCTCCCTAGATCTGAGGTGCCCAAAGTTAACTTCTTTGAGTGCCACCACTGACAGCAGTAGGTACCAAGATGTAAAGAGGCAGCGGACACCTCAAACAGCAGTGATCATGGGCCTGCCTCTGGTCACACCTCAGGACAAAGCATGTCCTGATCCCCTCGCTCCATACTTATGCCACACGCCCTAACACCGAGCCAAGTCCAACCAGACTCCATGCCTTCCCCCACCACCACTTTCCGATCCCATAGAAACTCATATGCCGAGCCCAGCCCTTGCACGTGTCTGCCCGCCCCTGCCCCATGCCTCGAGCTGTCTTTTGGCATCCTGAGCCAAAAGCACGGCTCCCACATTGGCGGCACTCCTGCAGGCTTCTGTGCCAGGCCACCCTCGCATCTGAGGGCTTGCATCTGGCAAGAAGCCGGAGCCTCCTCCATCCCCCACCAGTGCTGACGGGACACCCAAGGCAGCTGCTGGCTGCTGCCCCAGAGGTGCCGAGAGGAGAGCAGAGCCTGCTGCAGGTTTGGGTGTGCACCGGCTCACGGTCTCACTGGTGGTACGGGCACTGGCACGCAGCGGTGATGCTGTGTGAGAGATGAAGTGGCCTGGGTCTGAGGTCAGGAAGCCCTGGCTCTCAGGACAAGTTAGTCTGTTCATGCTCACGAGGGTTTTTTCTGTTTTGGTTTTTTTTTCCCTCAATGTTTTTTCACATATTTTCCCCTGGCTAATTGCCACAAAGGTCTGTCATCATGCAAGAAGCTGCTGGTTGCTTGTAGGGGAAATTGTGGCTTCAAGCATGGCTTTGTTGGGGGATGTATGAGAAAACGTAAGCATCGCGGGTGTGCGGGGCTGTTGAGGCTCCCAGGGAGAGACTGCCAGCGCGGGCGACAAGGCTGGATACAGAACACATACAATTTACATTTCATCACATATTACTGGAGGACATATACTTCACGTCTAGAAAATGAAGCTGTTATTACAAGATGAAAATCCATACACTACGAGGCTTGTTTTTGGCCTCGCTGCAAGGCTGTGCTCTCAGGAGCGGAGCTGTTGTGAAGCAGTGAGGGACACGCTCTGATTCACTGGGCGATCCAGCAACAGCTTCCAAACCGAGGAGCAGCTGTTTTTCTTACAGTCACCAAACGGCTGTTGTTCACCTGCCAAATTCAGCGGACTTGTCCTGCCTTGCAGCCCTTTGGGAAGAAAGAGCAGACCCAACTGGCATACGCTGTAGTCACAACTAAGGCAAGCTGCTCCGAGCTCAGACATACTTCAGCCCACGGAGAAGACAAACTGCAGGTAAAGAAACACAATATCTTTCAAGGAGACAAATGGAAGCAATATGTGCTGTATCAAGTACTAGCAGGCTATGTTTTTGTGATACATACTGGTTTTTTGAGAGAGCCAGAGTAAGATTAGTGGGACTCTGCAAGAAACCCCAAACAAGACCACTGATATAAGAACCATATGAGCTCTTGGATCAGCCCCATTGCTCTGGGAGGTTTCTTCAGCCTCCTCCTAATGCCTTTCTACATACTTGCTTCTTGGAGTCCCCAGTATTCAGTCAGTTTTACCAAGAGGAAACATGCTGTACACGAAAATATAAGGAAAAAAAATGGTACATGTAGCTGATTTCTTAATTGCAGGAAAATCAAGAAAGAACTTTATGCACCATTCAAGAAGCTTCTGTGCATTTCTAAAACATGCTCTGCTGTTCACCTAGCTATAAAACATGTAGTTAGCCCTCTCCAATGGACCATAAATATTGAAACATTCACCTAGCTGTTTGGGGTAATGCTGTATTACTTCCAGTTCTGAATTATATCAAAAGCAAGCTGAATTACCTGATTCTTCATTTTCCCCATCTCTGGAATGAGGCAATAATGTTTCCCATCATCATCAAGTACTCTAAGGTGGGTGGATGAAGGACACTATCAAGGTCTGACGCATTGCTAGTAAAATGGTGGCTTGCAAAAAAATGTGCAGGTGCTTTCGGTATGCAAGTGAGGCCAGGTTGTGCTGGCAAAGGATGAAAGTTGGGGGAGCTTTCTGGGAGTGAAGTCCCATGATTCCCTAGCAGGGATTAACTTCTCTCAACGTGGCAAGAAGGCAGAGCCACCCATCGACTGCTGAATCGAGGATGAGGTAAAAAGCATGGAGACTCTGCCCCCCACATTGTGTCAGTGGTGCTCCTCTCCTGTGGGATGGCCAAAGCAGCTTCAGGAGGACTTCCACAGGACTGTCTGGGGCCCACAGAGCTTCACAGGGACTTTGCTGTCAGCCACAGTCAGTAGGAAGGATGATGCTTTTATACCCAACCAGTCCATTTGTCATGTCCAAAAAGATGTAGGGTTGTATAACTGTATGAGATTCAACAAAGCCAAGTGCCAGGTCCTGCACTTTGGCCACAACAACCCCATGTAGCGCTACAGGCTTGGGGAAGAGTGGCTGGAAAGCTGCCTGGCGGAAAAAGACCTGGGGGTGTTGGTTGACAGCCGGCTGAACATGAGCCGGCAGTGTGCCCAGGCGGCCAAGAAGGCCAATGGCATCCTGGCCTGTATCAGAACTAGTGTGGCCAGCAGGAGCAGGGAAGTGATAGTGCCCCTGTACTCGGCCCTGGTGAGGCCACACCTCGAATACTGTGTTCAGTTTTGGGCCCCTCACTACAAGAAGGACGTTGAGGTGTTAGAGCGTGTCCAGAGAAGGGCAACGAGGCTGGTGAGGGGTCTGGAGAACAAGTCTTATGAGGAGCAGCTGAGGGAACTGGGGTTGTTTAGCCTGGAGAAAAGGAGGCTGAGGGGAGACCTCATTGCTCTCTACAACTACCTGAAAGGAGG
>NW_008824243.1:4968701-4985100 GCF_000699105.1 Pygoscelis adeliae
TGGCGGAGTCACCATCCCTGGAAGTATTTAAAAGACGTGTAGATGAGGCGCTTAGGGACATGGTTTAGTGGGCATGGTGGTGTTGGGTTGACGGTTGGACTCGATGATCTTGGAGGTCTCTTCCAACCTTAATGATTCTATGATTCTATGATGATCTTGGTTGCATGAACACTAATGCTGTGAAGTTTCTTAGACCCAGTTTTACTAAGACACTTAGGGATAGTGATGCTCAGAGACACAGGGCGGTTCTTTGGGTGCAGATGTTCAGCTCATTTTTTTCTCTTCAGAGGGCAGAGTGATGGAGACTGCCTATGACTGCCCGTGACTGTCTGGAAGTTGAAGTGCTCATCTAGAAAGCAGGAGACCTACAGTCAGTGCTGTCCTCAGCCTCAAATGATTCAAAGACATATCTTGCCCCCTCCAGGAGTCTCCTCCAGCCACTGGACTGCATACTTCTATGGAGACAGGGCATTCCCTGCCTCTTCTCTCGAAGCAGAGTGATGGAACAGAAAAGAAACAAGCTTCAGAGGGCCAGAGAGAGAACAAGCAAGAAAGCACCTCTCTCTGTCATCCACTAATGTGGGCATTCAGCTGAAGGAAGGAGGCTTTGGCTCCAGTCTGCTTCCAGAAGAGCTTACATATTTTTATCCCATCCTTTACAGCACTAAATATTTGGGGGGGGAGGGGGAGGGAGGAAACAACTGTACTTGTTATTTTATGAAATACGGAGGTCTTCAATCTAAATTTGCTTGATAACTATTGGCATTTGTTAACTCTGAATTGTAAGAGGAGTTTAAGTGCTGTATACTTCCCATCCCAGCTGTGAGAATAATTAACATGAACAGACCCCCTCTTGAAAAATAAAAGGTTTCACGAGTAAACCGATCCAATGAGTGTTGCTAGAGTGCCATATCCCATATGAGCAGAGACAAAGCAATGATTCATTAATATTTCTAGCTGGAAAGCTAGGGGCTGTTATCCTGTTGATGAACGTAACCTCCTATCTCTCATTAGAGCACAGACTGGAAGCAAGCCCGAGTCAACCTTTATTATTATAATGAGTCATATACACTGTGGCAACTGTTCAGACTTCCCCTGGAGCCCTCTCGTGCTAGGTGAAATAAGGGGCAGTCCAAAAACCAGACAGCTTCACAGACCAGGCCCATTCTCTAACTATGACAGTCACAGGTAAGCGCTGCAGTCTTCTAAAGTGGGGCTCAAAAATTGCCGACTCAGCAGCAGGGCAGCCTAACAAATAACCACCTTGGGGGGGTGGTGAATTTGTTAAGGTCGTGGGCAAGTGCATGCATTTCATGGCGTTCATTTTCTCCCCCCTGCTGGCTCTGCTTTTGCGAACAGCAGGGGATACAGACTGACAATGATCCAAAACTGTGAAACGCTCAGAGAGGGAGTGAAGGTCAAGTTCAATTACCTCTTCATTGATAAGCAGGGAGCCAGTAGCCAGGATATGGGGACAGGGCAACATGCCTGCGTGTGTCCTGCACTCCAGGCTTGCTGCTAATGCTGGCCTGTCCGCCAGAGATGTTTAATGCCGTTCCAGCCCATTTTTGTAGGCCGACGCTTTGTTATTTATTATCAGATTTCTCACTAAAAGGACAGCATCAGGTTTTACTCTTGAATCCATTTTGTGGGTACCCAGGGATGTCTCTAGACATTAACCCCATAGGAACCACAACGCTTATATCCTAAGGTCTGCCTTGTACCTGAAACCTGAGAAACACCATCTTAAAAATAATTCAGTTAAACAAGATAAAAGTTCTACAGAATAAAAGGTGTTTGTACTTCTTTCCAAACATCAGTGCATACTCAGCATATTAGAACCCTGCACAAAGATTAAGGTTTATATCAGATCCTGAACAGAAATAAATATGTTTTAAAAAGCTGCATTCAGTGGAAAGGAAGATTACTCTCCAGTAAAACGAAAAGTAAATATTTTGCAAGGGCAAGCAACAATAAGGTAGCTGATTTTTTAGAACTAACCTTTTGTCTTCTAAGATATATAGCTTAGTGTCATGGGAATAGAGAGGCAAAGAAAAGCATGGAATAGTGAAAATCAATGAAAATTTTATCACTTAGTAGTTGCTGAGTTGGACCAATGTTGCACATTTTGATAATATCTTCGGAAACTTATTGCTTAATCAAAAGCAATAATGCAGGTTAAAAATCCCAACAACCCAACAGTGTCTCAAAACCACATTACAGAAATTAATGTGTTAACTCTGGAAGCTGTTGAGGTTGAACTCACGGGGCATGTAGTAGCCACAAACCCCTTTGAGATTACCATCTTTTTAGGTTAGACCCATTATTGGTAATAATTCCTACTGTGTTTATAAGTTGGTTAATCACTACAAGACAGCTTGAATGCAAAGGAGAACTAGGAGCTGGGGGAACTTGTAAGACAAATTCCTGGCTGACAGCAGATTTTAAAATGAGCAAGCAGCAGATGTAGGGAATGAGGTCAGACTGCCCAGTCCCACTACCCTACTGGCTTGTTGGGATGGGGAGAGGAACAAATGCTGATAAAAATAAGAAATACTTGTAACTTGGTAGTAAAGTGTTTGATAGCTGCTCTACCAACTTTGATGTAATACTGAAATTTTAAAGCATATAAAGAAAGACTTTTCAGAGAAATGTGATCCCAAAACCTCAGAAACTGCTCCCACATAAAAGAGAGAGGTAAAATAACATGGTAATACTCCAGTTACAAAATGCTAGGAGGAAAATTACAGGCAATTTCAGTCCCGTTGATATTTTCTTTACTGCTTTGAAGGAATGCAGTAGATTACCTGCATTAGACAGGCAGGCTTAGAAAATGGTTCTCTTTTACAGGCTGCTATAGTCTCAAAGGCTTTAATGCCTTTGGAAGTGTCTACACAGCAAAATAAAGGACACAAAATAGCGTGGTAAACCTCAACAAGCTTTTATCTTGCTAATACAGATAACAATAGCAGCAAAAACACAGCAGGTAGAAAGGGCTTTCCACACCAGCATGTGTCTGTAACGTCCATATAGAGCCCCAGGGTCATTTATATCTGGGTTGCTAGTTTGTGCTCTAGTCTGTGTCAGTCCATCCTGTGTTGTGTAGCCATGCTTTCTTTCTTACAGGCAGTGGACACAAATTGTAACTAATTAATGGAGCTCCCCCTCACCCACCTGAAATCTGAACAGGCTAGGGACAAAACTGATTGCACGCGACATCAAATGGTATCAGCAGAAGGTTCATTTTGCATATCACATCCATTTTAACTGTGATACCAAGAGAACAGACCTTTCTGTTAAGAAAGATCTGCAGGGAGGAAGGTTTTCAGTATAGAAAGACCCATCTATGTCCCTGACTAATATTTGTTACTGGATATTCGGCAGCTTGCGTCTCTATGGGTGATGTCTGAATACCAAACCATTTGGGGAATGGCTAGATACAGCAAGACCAGAAACGGTCAGTGAAACTGTTCGTCTTTAGACTGTCTCAAATCCAGCCTAGTAAGTAGTGACCAGAAGGTCCGGTTAATATCTCCTGCCTATTGTTGAACTTATTTTTAAATAATCATCATTAAGACTATTATTTGCACTGTGGCAGATGCTGTACAACTAGGGGAAAGCAATAGGGGAGCCTAGTGTAAGGGGAGGAGTGAGGTGAACACCACTAATTTGGGTTAACGGGCATCCGAACAGGCTCTGAACAAGAAAACAAGGCACAAAATGGCACATCAGTAGCACCAGAAGCAGCAGCTTGCTGTGTCCATGCTTTGCCAGTCCGGTGGCTATCACTTACCTGCCAGTTATACAAGATCCAACCCAAGTTTATCGCTGTCAGCATCACTCACTGCAACACTGAATCATTACACTCCTTGCCCCTCTCCGCACCAACACCAGTCACCTGCATGTCAATTCCCTCCAGAAACTGCACTTTTCTACACCGCTGATTAGAGCTAGTTGGAAAATTTTTTTCTCCACTGAAAAATAAACTGTTTCCATGAAAAATCTAACCTACACATCTTTCTTCCATTTCTGAGATACAGTTTGTCCGAAGAAAAATAAAAAAAAGTTGAAGGAAATGATAAAACTGATTTCTTTCCACTTTATTTAGTTGAAAATGATCTGGTCAGGAAAAAGATCCTGATCTGCTAGTAAGGCCATGTATGCATTGACTGGTGTAAGCCAAATTTCCAATCCAGTTGAGGAACACAAGAGAAAAGAGGCTTACCTTATCCCACTTGTTCCAGCTGTTTTCCATTGCAAAGGCATGTTTAGCCTGCAGTCATCTCAATGCAGAAAAAACATGCCAAGCTAACCTGGATGCTAGAAATGTGCCAACCCTAAACTCGGTGTAGGTGGGTTTATCCAAGAGATAAGGTGCCTGTCTGTGACTGTGACACCTTTAAGTTATGTCTGTGTAAGTCACTTTACATGGATGCAGCACATCTATATTAATGGCTTTCTGTTGATAACCTCAGTGGTGTACGTTTTTCTACAGCAGATAATGAAATAACATGCAACCTTTCCAGCTGAGAAATATTCTCATCTTTTCCTATTACAACGGCGGTAAAAGGAACCCAACAAGGTCACATAGTCCAGCCCCACCACCCCCACCCCAGGCAGGCACAACTAAATTTAAACCATCTATCTATCACAGGAACTGCTTACTATACTTTTCTTGTCTGCTCACACATTCTTTTTAAACCAACCTTAACCTTTCTCTTTCAATTAAAAGAGGATGGATGATATCTTTCTTGCTCAATAGACTTCCTGCTGTTTCTCTGTTTCTATGTGTTGTTTTTGCTGGATATTTTTCAAAAAGTCAAATGCCCTTCCTAGAAATCTGGGCACCTTGTTGTTGGAGCTAAAACTGCTGTCGGAGTTTGCTATTGACTAATGTGTGTGGACTGGGGTTGATGTCATTTTTGTAAGAAAAGCAAATGCTTGCAGGAGAAGAATGGGAATATATATTATTGTGGGCATTGAGTTATGCATTATGGAGACGGTATGTTTTCTGTTTCTTATCTGATAATTTCCTTGATTTTCTGGGACAGATTCTCAGCTTGTATAAACACGATTTCGAGTAGGACTGACCTACTTTTTACGCTAAGCAATAAGCTGGCTCTCGGTCTTGACGGACAGTGTACTTGAGCAACCTTAAATGAGAATTCACAATATTTCTCCGTGGCTCCAGCTGCGCTGTACATGATGGTGTTTACCAAGAAAAAATATAAATCTGGGGGAAAACACAGATTTGTTTGTAATATGCACTACTGCGAAAACAGCAAAGACCCTTTTTTTGAAATAGAGATTTTACTTACAAGATGCTATGGCTCAAAGGTGTATTTTGGCCAAAATGCTATGCTCTGATGGAACACAGAAAAGTACAGACCACAAGAAATCAGCTTTGATCAACAAATGTAGCATAAACACAGTTATCACATAATTAGGTCTCTGCCATTCACTGCTGCAAAGACTGTAGAGTTGTGGAAAGCCCTGGAATAGTAAGGGCATGAATACAAAATAGCCATTTTCTCGTATTTCAAGTGATGCAGAAAGAAGTAACAGTCTACCCATTTTCACTGTGCAGTTTTTTAGTGTTCCTGAGCAGGGCCTGGATGGTAAACACTTAATAAAAGGCAGGGGGGGGAAAGGAAGTCTCCTGCCCGTTTTCTCCCCGTATGTATTAAACTAATTACTCTGCTTTAACAAGGGAAACTTTGTTCTCATAATTTCCAAGTTTCATTTCAACCCCTGCAGCTAATCATGACCACGGTCGCTGATAATGAGTAGTAAATTGTTATAGTCCTCAGAGCCTGATAGGTACATTCCAGCCTGCATCATGTAGCCCTGCTTCTCTATGCATTATTGTTCACAGATGGTAGCTGTCAAACTCTGTCAACTTCATATACACATTCAGAGAGTCACATCCGCATTCCTCGAATTTATGACTGCACAGCCCTCACCTTCTAAGGCCCTTAATTCAATAACATGTCACGTCCCTTCAGTCTCACCCTGCTTTAAAATACTTTCACCCACTTACAGGCCTTCCATTTAGAAAAAAACCCTACTGAGTTATTACAATGTAAATATTTTAATAGAATAGGGGGGGGAAAAACCTATCTGGCTTTAAACAGCCCCATTATTACGTTAAGATTGATGGTCAGGAGCTAATGGAGCATTTGCTTTAAAAGTTTATTTAACTACAGGGAAAGTGGATGTAGATATGTGTATCTATTGACTGCCACATCACTGAGTCTTTGCGTAACAGTACATAATATAAAGAGATATTTGCAGGGGCTTCCTTGTCTAAAGGGTATTATTTAGACCAACTTTGTCTAATATTTAAACCCCAAGCAAAATAAAAATAGATATGAATAATTTCCATTTCATTTTAAAAGCACTTATTTTTAAATGAATAAATATTGCACTTTAAAGATGGATGTCTGAGGACACTGTCACTAATAACATGAATGATAAAGGAGAAATTCCTTCCTTTGCCCAGACTGAGAAAATGAAGTGCAAATAAGTAAACAAGTCAAGTAAAGCATAACAAATAAATTAAAAGACATTTTGTTTTTCTGCCTAACAACGCAAAGATGTTACTACTAACTCAGAGACCATACTTGCTGCATGTGTCCCCCCTTCCTCGTGGGGCTCCTCTAGCCAAGCTCCTGTTGGCTCAGGAAAGGAAATCTGTAGAAGCACCTTTCCAGAGCTTTTGCACTTTCAAATTGGCCTTGTCTCTAGTTCATCCAGGGTCGTCTTCCAGAGAGGACTCAAGCAAAGCAAGCTGCAGCAGTGGTCTGTAAGCTGACCGCGTCTCAGGACTGGACACGAATCAGCCAGAGCTCTGAGCTGGATCTGCCCTTGCATTTCCTATCTCCGAGCTACTCAGAAAGACAGCAAGTCTTTAAAACTAAGGGAAGCCAGATTTTACTAGGATGTGCACTATAAATACTTCTTAAAGACAGAAAACTCAAACTGCCCACCTGGCAGATATCAGAAATTAAAATGATTGGCACATAACTCTCCCCTGTCCCACTGTGTCCTTAAAGACAGGCCCTTACTTAAAGGCTTGGTTTTTTGGTTTTTGTTTTTGTTTTTGTTTTTAATTTCAACCATTCCACAAATGAAGAACACCTGAGCATCGCCCTGCTGATACCCATGTGAGTGACCTGGCGGGAGTGCATGCCCTGTAAATGGCACACAGCATTTCACCACTAACTCAGCAGCCACACTGGCTGTGTTAGAAATGAAGGTAGTCTCATGCTGAACCAAGTTTTCCTCCTACATGTCCTTCAGGCTAAAGTAAGCCAGTTTGTATCCATGAATAATGCAGTAAGACATAGCTGGTCTTGGAGAAACACTTCAATTACACCCCCACACCCCCAGCAAGAGGAGAACTATGAGTAATCTGATAGGGGTGACTGAAATTCAGTTGCAATGCTGGAGTCTCCCTTCCCTCATTAACCTTTTTAAAAGAACCCTATGACTCTCACCAGTGTCCCTGGTGGGAACTGGTGCCACCATTAAAGGCATGTAGCACACGCGCTATGTCACATTTATGGCCATCTCCTCTGCTGCTAATATCACTGTGAACCCATTGTTGCAGCAGTGATGTATATGCCAGATGAAAGGTTTGTGAGGCTATAATTTATCCAGAGCTGGATGTTCTGAGGCTGCAGCGGTAGTGACCTCGAGATCATGTCACAGTGGGACTCCTTTATAGGTTCCCCCACGCAAGAGTGCATCCTGCCAAGGTGGAGACCCAGCCTGGGTCAGAGGCTGGCTCTTGCGAAATCTTGGGAATAACATTCTGAAAACAGCATGTTCTGTTGTCTTCCTTCACCTTGTGTGAAAGGGTAACAATTAAATCATTGCAAAATGCATCAAATGACACCAGTACTAGCAACGAACAAGCTAAAAATGGCCAGGGATTTAACCTGAGTTGTGATTTTAAATTTGCACATTCTCAAAGAAAGTGTGATAGACCAAGACACCTGGGAATGTAAGCAAAACAAAAACAAAAGAGGAAAAAAAAGGCAAAAATACATCCACCCCATTAGTAAAACATTAACAAGGTGAGGAATGTTTTGATAGTCTGTGATTTCTGAGATTCTAGACTGATTCCTTTGCTGCCACAGCTCTTCTGTATAGCTGGGTAAATTGTGCACAGCCTCACTCTACCACAGAGGAGATAGATAGATTCAAGACTCCAAAACTACTCAGATATCACAGTAAAAGTGGCTGCAAAAGGGGCTGCATTATCACGTCTGGACTTGAGTCAGGAAAACATCTTTAGTCAGGAAAGCTCTTCAAGTCACCGGGAGATATGGTCTATTCACAGTGACACTGCCTCAGTGCCCTGTTGTTTGTCTCTTTGGGGAGCAGAAGCAGAAGGTTATATGAAAGCTATTCAGTAAGAGCTTATCTGTTTTTAAGATATTGGAAGGGGGGAAAAGCCATTTATAGGCTGTGATTTTAAAAAGTCTCCTATGTATGGTTTTGGCCATGACAAGACAACGTTTCAGTCTGTTCTGCATATTCTCTAGTGCCACAGGGCATAAAAGAAAGCAGCAGAAAAGAAACGGCACGCAACCTGCTAACAGAGCCACACCATCCATCAGCTGCAAAATCAGGCAGCCGGGCCCATTCTGGCTCTTACTCTGTTCTGATTTCTTGATAACTGTTCAGCTAGAAGTATATGGGATGTCTGAGAAAAATAAACTCAAGGAATAATCTAGTCTTCCTAGGAATATCTGTCTTGATCAACCAGTTGTCTAAATGAAGGGAGCCGTGGATACCAATTACCCTTCTAGGTGCAGGTCTGTCGCCTGTAACATTTGATGAAGATCCATGGTATAACAGGGAGTGTGAAGAGCAGCAGTTAGTACAGATTCAGTCCCACTGAATCGTGTGGGCCAAACTACTGGTCCATGTGATTCTGCAGTGACCTGTATTTGGGTAAGAAAAGTATTTCTCTCCTCCTAGTAGTATATTTTATTTGAATAGCTTACCAAAATGCAGACTGCCTGACCACAAGAAGTGTGTGCAGAATTCAGCAGAACGTGGCTTGGATCTTAGCCAATAAATTAAGTGTTAATATATGACAAGTAATTAAAACCCATACTGAAAAGAAAGTGCTAGAAAAAATACATGACTTTTGAAAGAATGGTTAAATTTTTTCCTAAATTTAAAAAAGGGGGAAACTATTAATTTGGTCTTACCTATGAGAAGACTTGCAGGTTACAGAGAAAAAAAAAGTCTAATAATTGTAAGATTGCCTGGATTTAGATTTGCAAACTTTCTCCACCATCATAGGATCTGAACCAAATCCAAGTATTTGAAAGCCACTGAAATTTGCCCTTTTCAAAATACAAGTCTAATCCACTCTAACTCTATGCACTGCTTGTTACAAACAAAAAGTCAGCTTTTTTTCCTGTTTATGTATCAGTTACAGCTTAACTGGGGATACAGTGGAGCCACTGTACTGGTGACTTGCTGCTGATCTACACCACATTCCTTCGGGTGCCGATTAGAACAGCCTTATCAGGAAGCTTTGTGCAGGTGCACCAGGGAGCTCGCTGCTCTGGCAGCGGGCTGGGGAGCATTCTTCTACCGAAACATCAGGGCCTAATTACACAGCAGTCATTGGGGAACACATGCAACACAGAGGATTTCTGATCCAAAGTCCACAAATGATAGTAAAAAGCATTTTCTAATGTGAACAGAAGTGATTTTGCAAGCCAGGTTTTCGCTTCACCTTGCCAAGAAACTTAGAAACATTCCTTTGTTGAGCAGCCTGTGTGAAAAATACACAATTGAATCAGTAAACAATGAAACAATTTACAACCAGCTTGTAAAAAGTGCAATAGGTACATGCTTTTAAAAGTATGTATGGGTCTGTACTACACTGCTTATTTTCAAAGTGTTCTGTACCTTGAGCAGCAGGATTATGGATTCCCCTGTCTCACCAGGTGAAGAGGAGGGATGAAGGTGAGCAGCAGGAAGAAGGCCTGGCAGGGGCATGAAACATTAAGATTTTGGAGGGGAGAGAATTTAACCCAATCTGCTACTCGCCTTCCCTTCTCTGCTGGAGCCTTGCTGGAGAAGATGATGATGAAGGTGAAGTATCATGTTAGAAGGCCATGACTGGGGGAGACACCCCCACAGATAGCTCTGGGAAGGGGGAGGCACAGGGGCCTACTTGCCCACTAAGGAGGAGCTGCACGAAGAACTGGTTTCATGTGAGGAGGCACAGGAAGCCTGTTTCCTTACTGGGACAAACAACAGTTTAGAGCAGAATTAGACTAATTATCTCAGCAGCAGTTGCCAAACCCACTCCCTCTTCAAACTGGCTCTCAGTGTGATTTTTATCCAAGCAAACTGTATTCAGCACTACAACAAGAAGCTTTCAAGAGCCTCGATGGAACAGCACGTCCAGTGTGCTGAAGCCATCATGCCAGCAACGAAACACACACTTCACACACTTCCTGGGCACTATGGCCACCTAGCTGTTTGGGGCACTTTTGGGACAGAGCTTTTTCTAGTTGGCATATCAGAAGCAGAAATAGGTTTGGGGTTTCTTTCACTCACGGAATAAGGCATTTCGTTGAATGGCAAGGTAGCGAGGTTTTGCGATGTGATAATTTATAGGACTGAAGGTTTCTAGGTAAGTAAGACAAAGAAACCTCGACAACAGATTTATGGAATTTGATTACTCTAACAGCAAGAACTTCAGAACATACTTGTTTGGCCGTTCTGATCTTGATTACGTTATTAATGTGAAGATGATTCAAGTATAAGTGAATTACTCTTTAAAAGTTGAATAAGGTACTCCAGATGTACTGTGGGATATATTACTTTCCATATTTTTAATATATACATTAGATTGCTTGGTTCATAAAAAGGCACATGAGTACAGGAAGATACACGTGGTGTTACTACCTCCTCTAGGGAGCACAGGGTCAAGAATTATCTACATATAAACAAGCAAGGTGAACACGGTGTATTGATCTTTACTCTGTGGTAGAAGGGGTTTTGTTACTGTGCACTATCCTCACAGTAAAAAATTGAGAGATTACCAGCATAAATTGGTATTCACAGGATTCAGCAGCAACTCCTCTGTTAAGTCCAGTGCTGAGTTATAAAGTCAGTTGTCCTTTGTGGCTCCGGCATTAGATGAAGGATGGGAAGTTTTCCCTCCTCTTCATCCTAGTCTTCCTGTACTGCCGGATAAGAAAGCTCACACTGTACTAGTTCTGGGAACAAAAGGAACGGTTCTTTTCTCTAGTGCTGACAACCTGATACCATTCACAAGCACTGCCAATTTAAATTAGGAACGTGGAAAAGGTACAAGAAGTTTAGGCAGCTTAACTGAATTGTCATGCTTATTGCAAAGGGCCTCTGGTACCCTGAATTTGTATGCAGCCGGCGGAGCTGCTAAGCCAGAATAATCGATCACCAGGAACAAAAATGCGGACCAGACATGTTTCATTCAATTAAGCGTTCAGTAAGATTTTTGTCCTCCATCTGGGCATTCTAACAGCAAATGTACCCAGGTGTTATTTTTTAAATAGAACTGTAATTTGAATATTGCCAAGCCAATAAGATTGTTACCAGAAAGGTCACAAGCATCCTTAAATATAGTGCAAATTGACCTCTTTTCTAGTAACAAAAAGCCTTGAGGGTATGATTTTTTGACACCTTATATTCAGTTATTTTTCTCTCTCAGTGTTTCGATATCAGCTGAAAATCGTCTTAAGTGTTACAGTATGGTGGCGTTACATTCCCTGCTCTCATGCTGGAACAAGAAGGAAAGCTCAGTGATATTCTTTCCATTTCCTTGCTAAATGTTGTATACATAGAAAAGAATAAGTAAGAGGGTAGGCCAGTACAGTCTTGAATACCAGTGGTGAAAGATTATAGCCCAGTGATTTCAAAACCTCTTTAAAAATTATTCTGAGAACAAAATGTACCTGTATGCTTTTCCCCAGTATGCTGAGAGATTAGATGAGTACAAAACAGTGCATGGGCTGCCTGCCTCCATAATAAAAGAATCACCAGGCTCTGCCATAAATCTGCAGTAATTCTAAAATGAGATTGATATGGTTATTACTAGCAACTATTTAGCAAATATCTCAACTATCAGGTTTTTTCAGTTACAAAATAAAGGCGAAGAGGAGAAAGCCACGAGTCTTTTCTCCACTCCCATCTTACCAACTCCACATTATTTCCGTGCTGATTATTAACACGTTGTTTTTAATGGTGGGTTTGGATCCTACACGGCCTCATGGAGACCTTGGTGCAACCCTCTGGATAATTTTCTTCCCTTGTCTCCTTGCTTTGTGTAAGTTTGAGATTTTCAAAACTGAAAAAGTGAAGCCTAGGTTTCAAAAAGAAATTTTATAATAATTTAGAGTAATTTGGGGTTTTTTTCCCCTTAGTTGATGATATAATGCAGTGGTTTTGCTTTTCAGCAGTATGCTCCAGCATTTTGTCACTTGTTCTGTTTTAGCTTGTTCTCCTTTCAAGCCATCCAGTGATTTAAGTGTTGCAACTTGAACAAGGCAAGGTCTCTGCATTATACAAAATATCCTGGATTTGATACACTAGCATTTCCTTCACAAGACAAAAAGCCTTTTTGTTACAATTCATTAGGTTTCAAAAACATATATATGACACTTCACTAGAATTGTATCATTTCTGGGACTTAGGGAAGCTTCTTTCATGTTGCTGTGAATCAGGGTAAACCTGCTATAAGCTATCACTTGGTAAAAGCAGCTCTGTTACTATATGCAGAGAATCTAACAATTAAGATGCCCTGAATAAATGGGGCACAAGTACATCTTTAAACAAAATGACACTTTTGTCCTTGGGTAGCCAAGGTGTTTGGCTGTTGTACAGTGGGTACAATGAGGCAATGGATAACACAAGAAGGAACTAATTTTCTCAATACAGTAAAATCTGTTATTTATAGAAGTATGATTATAAGGAGACATATTTGCTCCTATTGCTTTATACACAATTGCAGCTATTTAAAACAGTTGCAGAAGATCAAAATTGTTGTTATTATTATAAAATCATTAACGCTATATATCCTGCACTGCTGCTGGATGCCCAACATTATAGAGAACCAGGTCCCTTAGGATATATCCAGGCTCCATGGCACAAACTCCTCCACAAAATTAGGTCTAAGCAGATTAACTTGCATACTGCAAGAAGCCTAAATGCAGTTTTATGGTGTTCCCTATAGGCTTATTTACCATGTTCCTCTCTGCTACCAGAACAAGGACTGATTCTATATAAATTACAGTAGACTTTTTTACACTGCACTGATCACATCCCTTTAGGCTCATTTGTAGATTTGCAGCTCCAGGAGAGAACAGCAAATGGACTCCTGAGTGAGGGAACCGTATCCTTCTCCAGCCCTACAAATGTCTGAGAGCATACTTTCACAGGTATGCAAACCGTAATGGAAATGGATGGGGCCTCATTACCTTCCTCCTCACTCCCTAACTCTTTCCTGGAGACATAATGCCCCGCAGAAGCTGAGCCTGCTGGGACCTACATTCTTGACGAGTCCTCTGTCTTCGTTCTGATTAATCTTGGGTAACCATCCATCCCTGGTGCAGATCGGTTCTGTATGCATGTTTACATAAGCAGATCTGCTCCAAACAGCTTGGAATCAAAAGCAGCAAGCAAATGTGGTAAAACCCCCAGCACTGTGTTCAGCAGAGCTATAGCTGAACAAGGAGCGATGAGCCACAGTCTGTGATCTCAGCTGGTTCTGTTTCTAGTCAGACAAGGACCGAAACCATGCAGTCAATAAAACCGACTGCATTTGAAAACTCAAAGGTGTTCTTGCCGAATTTGAGCACTGCTTTTCTAACAAGCAGAGGTGATATTACCCATGTTTTTTTTCAGCTGAATTAACAGCTGAATGAACAATTGTTCACCTAAATGAACAATTCCTTTTCTGGACAAGCTGCCTGCATACAACTTATTGGGGGAAAAATTATCCAAGGTTAAAAAGATAAGTGAGTTTTAAAGCAACATTACTGAGTTGTTATGTAATATACTTAATCATATGGCTTGTGTTTTAGACATCTTTTTAGTAGATTATGATTGTGAACAAAGCCTATTTCAGACTCCTAAATGATCCATCTACAGACACTAATAATGACTTGTACTGAATACCCCACCTCTTGCTAAATTATAGACCAGAAATGTGAGAGGTGTGTGAAATGCTTTGGGTTTTGATATATAAACTATCAAACAGGGAGAAAGACTAGTTTAGCTTTGATGTGGACTAGACACACTGAGTTTTACAAAAACTCTACATTTTGTTATCTATTTTGTTCTGTTCTTGACAATTTTTTATCGACTCTGGATAAGTTTTTATCACCAACTAATTCTCACGTTGACTTTAGTTTTGTAATTCATCATACATCAATACTTCGTTGGTGGAACAGACTACTGAGCTTATGTTGTCACAAACAATATTTAACATCTCTCTAGCATGCGGCTTTGATTTTTTTACCCTCAGTTAATGTTTTTAGGGGACTGAAGAAATGGACTTCCCACAATAGGTAGCATTCGGTTTGAGGTGGTTACTATTTCAAACCAGAGCAACCAAACCCAGCTCTCAAGGTTCCTGAACAATGTGTGAAACACAAACCACTGCATCTTCACTTTCTGCTTTAATTCTTCAGCATTCACACAACCATATCTACTACACTTTTCTTTAGTCCATGCCAAAAAATGTAAACCAAATTTGCAGTAGCTTTCCAGTTTCAAAATAAAATTGGAATTACAACACCCCTGTATGTGATGGCTATTTTCCTTCTCTTTTTCAGTCATCTCATGGTGCTCCCTCAAGCTATCATTTTGTAAGCAGATTTGTTTCATTATTTTAACTCTATGTTCTATCTGCTTTTTAATTACAATTAAGTACATACTGTTTAAATAGGATTTTCTTTTACCCCAGTGATGCTACCACAATGACACTAAAGCATGCACACAAAAATCAGACTCATCTTGTATTCTAGATCAAGTCTTCCATACCATTCTCTATATGAAACTCACCTTTTCCTAAAGCTCTTTACCTCGATGATTGCCTTGATTTATAGGTTTGCCCTGTAGTGTGTTACATACTATGAGTATGAACTGTAACTCTACTCTGTGACTCTATCTCTAGAGCTGTATTTTAGGAAATAAAATTCAAGCAGGGAGTTAAGTATTACACAGGACTAGCTCAGGTTCTTAAAGGAACTGCGTCGTGAGTAACAAAACCAATTTCCTGAAACCAAGCTCCTGCCTACTAAAATAGTTCATATTTGCAAGTCTGCTTATATTGTGCAATGCCTCTATTTGATGATACACAGGGCACGACCAAAGGCTTCTTGAAAGACAGTCTACAACTACATCTGTGTGTTTTATATTTTATTTGGTGCCTACAGGATAAAAAATTATTTTTTCCTCTTGGCTTCATGATATAAGTATGGAATTACATTATCAACAGTTTCAGTGTGACCAATCCAAATTACTTGGCTGAACCCAACACGCCCTGCCACCTGAAGAGATTAAGGAATACCAGTGATTTTGCTTTTAGTAACCAGCAGTGGGATTTTCAAACTATTCAGCACTGGCCAAATTTTGCTCTATTGACATCAACAGTAAAACTCTAATTTCAGAAAGACTGGAAAGAATCCAGTTCTGAATACTTCTGAAAAACCCTACCCTAAAAACCCTTATTTTAGATTACTTCAAAACATGAAATTTATAGAATCTATCATGAGAAATTCTGCCAGAGTGGTTCTGAAAGGCAGCTGGGACTATAAGCAAACAGATGATCCATATGATATTCTTACTTGGAGCTTTGAAATCTGACAACTGAAAATAATTTACTTGGAAGGAAAAACAATTCCTCTCCACCCCCTTCTCAATACATGAAATGTTCACCTCTAATTTATTTTTCCACAAGAAAATGGCAACAACATTTTGCACTACTGAATTTTATGCAAGACCCTCTCAAGCAGTCCAACTTGTACTCAAATCTCAAGGCAATAAAAACATAAACTATGTAAAAGTCTAACAATAAATACTTAAATCGCAGTCTATAACTACTTTAAAGGTTCTGATTACGAATTGCAAGGGACTTTCTCCCTGTCATCACACAAACATACACAAAATATTGGGAAGATACTAAATAACCTTCTTAAGGCAGACTCAGTAATAATACAATCACTCTGAATAAAAACAAAAAATGGTGAAACGGTAATAATTCACAATTAAACTGCAGAAGCCACAATGGAAGGACAGATCACTTACATGGAAGAATAGAGATGATTATTCTCAAAGCGAAAACCAAAGGTAGTACATGAGAAACTGTATGAGT
>NW_008824243.1:4985239-4995736 GCF_000699105.1 Pygoscelis adeliae
AGGAATGGTGAGGTGAGCTACTGAGATAAGAAAGAGGCAAGACTGAGGACAGGACCTCAAATCATTTTAGACATCAGGTTATGAATAGCAACCTCAGAAAGATAACCAAGGTTTATAGAGAGGAGTGGGGGGCCTGACTCTCTGCTGAAGTAAACAAGCACAGCCTCATTGAATTTTGGTGAAACTGTCCTGAAGACCTGCCCTACATTTGTGCTACCGTGCTCGCCATCCACCATACTGATTTAGAGGTCCTAGTGACCTCCAACTGAGTTTGCATACCTCATTTCTGGAAGTTTTAAAGCTACCTAGATTTCAGCAGCCTTTTCAAATTCTAATTGATAGGTCTCAAGCCAGAGAGAGCCGAGAGAGCAGCTTTTCTATCACGCTACACTTTACAAGGAATGATATCTCTACTTAATAAAAAATACAACACTTTTCTAAAAAAAAAAACCAAACTTCAACAATGGTGTACTTGATCTGTATTTTCTTCCACATAAATCAAGTTCTGTCCAAGGGTTACATGGGAGCTGTTACTAACTACATAACAAATGCTGTATCTGCTTACAGTTCCTGAAATGACAGCAGCACTGTAACTCATAACATTGTGAAGCAGTTTGAGATACATGGGATATTTAAGAGGGTATATGACATATTCATTATTTTTCTTTACTTTTTTATTTCATATCCAAACCCTATATCCAAATATGGAGAGAGAGCACTCATCCAATAGCTAAAGCTGCGTTCAGTTAATAGCCATATTTCTAGTCAAAAAGGAAAACCATCAGCCCCTCTCTAATGGCATAAATACAGATACTCAAATTCTCAGTATTTTATGAAGAATTCTTGGCACACTTTCTTTTTCCTAGAAATTTCCAAAGAAAGTGAGCAAACAGCTCAAGGAAAAAATTTATAAAAATTATGGACTACACAGTATATAGCGCTTAAGCCAGGTGGTGCTAACTTCATTACGGAATTATGACAACAGCAGTAATTTTTCTCCTCCTGCTCACCTCTAAAATATGCTACCTGTAGGCATGCAAGAAAGAAAAATAATTTTTTTAAAAATTTTTAAATATCAGCTTAATGCTGTCTGAAATTGTAAGTAGTAATCGGTTATACAGATAGCTACAAGGCAGAGCTAATATTTTTCCGTATCTTAAACTTGTCTGTGTTTTGTTTAGTCTGTCTAATTTTGTAATTCTTTCAAATCACACGCAAATATCCCATAGCATTTATTAAAAGCAGTTGCTTCTCCATATTGTCAGTTTAAAATGGTTTTTTTGTTTAGCATTTCTGAGAAACAGTAGCAACAAAACTCAAATACTATAATAAATCTATTGAGTATTCATAAATTGGTTGAAGGGAGGAAGTCCCATGAGGAGTGAAAATCATGACTACTGCAGAGGAGGTTTGCAGCCTGGGAAGAATGTGGCAATCTAAGGAACTTGGTGCAGAGCTTAATAGGACCAACCTAGAGAAGTACCTTGAGATCTTCCTTCTGCTTTGACTCACGGTAAATTGACACACTGCAAAGTCTTGTATCCAGTCAAGTGAGAACAGATGAAATACTTACTGTGAATCAAAACAGAGGCAGCAATAAAACATAAGTTTGGAAGAAAAACCAGAGGTA
Source organism: Pygoscelis adeliae (assembly GCF_000699105.1). Lineage (NCBI taxonomy): Eukaryota > Metazoa > Chordata > Aves > Sphenisciformes > Spheniscidae > Pygoscelis > Pygoscelis adeliae. The sequence goes on from NW_008824243.1 coordinate 4,986,870, forward strand.
CGGCACGCCAGTAGCAGTAAAAAAAAGTCACCCTGTTACTTACTTGTACAATTAGTTTCCTTTAACTAACACATGGTAAAACAATGCTGGAGAGGAGCCACAGCAGATGGAACCATCATTTCCCAGCTCAGACCAAGAGCGCAGATGGGACCTAGCTCAGGTGAGTGAGACTTCTCAGCCTTAACACGATACAGGTGGGAGTCAGACCACATTGCTATTATATCTGCAATGCTACAAGGGAAAAATGACCTACAGTTAAGGTACCCAAATCTGGGGTGCTCTCCCTACGATAAAATATGAAAATACTGACCTGGCAGCATCTTTTTGCGTGAGGCCAAAAATGATTCATGCCCTGGCATCAATGACACACAAATGAGCAGTGGACAGCTGAAAGGATTGCAGCTGGCAAGCAGTTCCAATAAACATACTCATTATGCGGTATAAGCAGCAGCAATATCTTGAATCTGGGAGGAACTTAATGTCATCTTATAGTTCTTGGGGTTTCTTTTTAATAATTTTCACATTACTGTTACTATAAAAGCACATCATAGAGTTAAAACATTTTTATGGCACATATATGAGTTCTAATATATCTTTTTTCTCTTTCCAGCTTTTCTTGATAGCAGGAGTGTGTCTAGATGAAAATCCCGGATTTCATGTAGAGCAGCAGAAGAGATTTAGAGATTTTTTGGGGTTTTTATTTTCTACTTATTTCTTTTTATCTTTTTTTTTTTTCTTCTTTTATACCACACAACAGAGGACAGAGAAGCCATAACTTATCTGCAAATTGAAGCAGCAGCAGCAAGGTCTAAAATAGAAGTTTTGAGGCAACCCATGGGTATCTGGAAAAAAAATCATGGTATGTCACAGCATACCAGCAACTCTAAAAAGCTTGTGCCATACTGGACCTGAAATCAGTATCTTGAGTCTGGCCATGTGTGAGAGAACACATTATTTCTGGAAACAGACTGCATCCTTCTGTGTGCTTTACTTGGCTTAATTCCCTTCTGGTTACTTTATCAATAAAGTATGTTATACGTATTTTATGTTTACACTTTGGCAGGGAAAAAAAAATGATGAAGTGATGAGCCTAATAGGATCCATTACTAAAATCCTGAGAACATTAGTTAGCAATCATTTCAAGTAGCTTTCAGAGAATTTTTTCTATAGAGCTGCTATTTGTTTTCTTTCACTTTCCAAACTGCATGAGATGATTTTCTATATTTAAGGCACAATCATGATATAGCCAAACAGAAGCTGGGATTTCATCTTCCTACACCATCTGTAATAAGACTCAATGGCAGGAGCACTAATAAAACCTAAACCGAATTCCTTTATACAAATTACCTTCACGTAATCCCTCCACTTTTTAAGAGAAAGTCTGAAAACACTCTGAATCACAGGCCACATACCACCTCTGCTTTGGTGTGCAACGTACCACTGAGAAGGAAATAAAAGGACCTCGCCTGCTACCACATTAGACAAACTAGGGATCTGCACGACCTATTGTCTCCAAATCCAGGCAGTGCTAAAAGCAGGAACTCCCAGCATTTTTTTCATCCCCTGGTTTTGTGCACACTGCTTTTCCTAGGACTCTGCCTATTTCCAATTACTCCTGCTCATGATTTTAATATTTAAGTTAAAATACATTTATTAGAATGTGTTGTGAATTAACTTTGTGTCTTACAGTAAACACATACAATACAATCTGAAGATGGCAAGTCATTGTTGTCAGCTTCTATACTTTTTTTTTCCACCTGAAGAGTATGAATGTTTTCAGTATTATAGTGTTCAGTATTTATGCATTGAGTCAAAGCTGCAGAACTTAAATATCAAAGCATGCGAGGAAATCTCTGATCTTTACATCAAAGTCTGCTGAACAGAAAAGGCCCTCTTTGCAGCAATGAATGTCAGTGAAGGTCACACAGCTTTCACCTTTATTTAGATAAGCAAAAGTATCGATGTGTGGAAAAATCCAGTGTGAGTTGCATCTGAAACCAAATGTAGAAAGTTTTAAGAAAATGTGTTCTATATAGATCTGGTACCTAATGACCATAAAAAGAGGATTTTTCCATCTCATAAACTGTTTTGTAAGAAATGTCTGCCTGCATTGATCCAAACCAGAATATATGGGATGCACACTCATTGTTTCTTAGGTACAAGTACATTCGGTCTATATTCTCACCCTACCGCTAGTTTGCTCTTTGCATGAACTCAAGAATCTTGAATATGACTAACGTTATGGGAAGGCATGAGGAAAAATAAGGATGATGCAGGCAACTAACCATCAACTCAAAAGAATAGCTAGGACAACAAGTAGCCATTATTACTTGAGTATCGCCTCCAAGTTTCCCACTGAGGATCAATAAGTATGATTTATGAAGGTAAGGCCACAGAGTCATAAACATAACTCTAACATGAATTAATACCTGCACCCAAACTTTAGATTCTTAAAAACAAAGCAGTACAAACCCTGGAGATCACAAATCTCTGTTACTAAGTAGAAGTCGCCACACAAATTCTGATATTGCCAAGCTCCTCAGAACTAAAACTCTTCAGGAGTACCAGACTTTCAAGATGGTCCCCCAACAACTGTTCCCAATCCAAAAAAAGGGAAGCATAAGCATTTCGTGTCTTGCCAGACCATGGCACAGAACACAAAATGTTGTTGCATGTAGCCCTGCGCACAGAGAACAGTCCAGGGCTTAGCACATGTTACTCCCGAAGTACGTTTCATTCTTCAGCTTTTTTATCTGCATTTCCTTTGATCGTTGAGTCTCAAGAGTTGTAACAACTTACTAAAAGGAAGGGAAGTAGGAAATATCATGCTTTTCAACTGTCTGCTAGAACATGGAATAAATACATAGATATGAAAATATTCCCCCTTCTGTCTGACAGTCTTCAGTCTTGCTGAACAAATTTAAAGTTCTTGCAGATTTAGTCAATGAAAAGCCAAAGCAGCATTCCCAAGTTTGCAATCAATAGCCAGAATGAACAGAAATGTAGATTAAAAGCTATATTATAGTTTTCCTCCATCTTTATTTTCAAAAAAAATCTCATGTAATCCCTGTTGTATGAACCATATGTACAAAAAATTTATAAAATGGCAGAATTTGGCTTAATGTCATTTAGCCTGGAACAAGGCGAGTTAATACAAATCTGTGATGGTGTAAGCCAACTCGTTAGCCCTTGACTATTCTCCAGCAAACGTGGCTATTTTTCTTCCATTAGTCTTCACTTTTCCAATGAGCAATAAAAGGGAAAATTGCAATGTTATAACTTCATTTAGAGGACAGCATTCATACAAACCAGCTCTCTCTTCGTGAACTGCACAGCCCCAAGTATACAGTGCCACAGGGTGGTGGTCAGGGTGAATGAGCTAATTTACAATTAAGTTGTCAGGTTTAGACTTACTTCGTATTCCTAGACTAACAGTAAACCCTTTGTTTTGCTTCAATATTTTAACATGTTATATCACAAAATTAATTAGGTGAATGATGCCTGAACGGACGTATTTATATTCCAAAAAGCCTGATGATGGAATAGGAACAAGTCAAAGTTAATTGGTAAGAAATTTCTTATTATCACTACTCATGAGAAGTCATGGAATAGAGTATCTCAAGTGACTTATCTTTCCAACCAGTGTTTCTTCAAAATGAGCCTTCAGCATAGAATAATGGCCCCAACTGAGTGATAAAAAATAGCCAAACATAAAAAGTCATAAGCCTTATAAACACATGAAATAATTTGATACTTCTTTAGTTTAAAATACAAACTCTACTTTGATTTTGTATTAAACCAGTTCTACTGAAAAAGCTCTTCCCATTTTTAAAGGATAGTGCCTTAAGATTGCCTACTTACCTGAAGAACAAGGTAGGTGAAACATTAAGTATTCACCATAGAGTCTCAAGTACCCTTTTTTTCATTCTTGCTCTCTCTCCAGATGTACTAAAACCATATACTGAATCCATTTATGCTGTGTGAAACCAGAACAGTACCTCCTGTTTAGAATGGATTCCCTCTCTCTTCATCAGCCTTTCTGACCAGATGTTTCAGAAGGATGGAACAGCAAAGGCTGGACTTTACACACTTAGTGGCATGCAGGTATTTCATTAACAGCTACAGCAAATTAGGACTTCGCTAACACTGCAATTTTACTGGGAAACTTGTATAACATACTGCCCGCATACAGTATAAGTGCATAAGCCACTAATGTGAAAAAGTTATCTTCTGCAACAGGAAGACTGATAGGAAACAAAACTTCAGCTGTCAGCAATGGAAAGAAATACATCCTAAAACATTTTTATATTGAACTTCTTGAAACTTAAGGCAAATTTCTCCCATTAAGAAAGGAAAAAAAGGAGGAAAGCAATGAGCAATGAAACTACTTGAAAGGACCAGTTAAAAAGGGTGCAGTATAGCTAACCAGATAAAATATTGCTTAAAAGACAAGTTTTAATCAGTCTCATAGGCAAATCAAAACACACGAAAATGATAGCACTTTTAAACTATGCTGGAATGTGCTCCAGTGAAGCTTTCCATATCTTTCCATAACTGCAAGTCACACCAAAACAAAGAAAAGTAAAACCGAGTAAACCAGTTTAAAACTGTACCATACTGAAGCAGCAGAAATGCTTAAGGAGCAATATGATAAAAGAATATTAAAATCTCTTCAAATTGATCTCTTCAAAGCAGGCAGTTTGCAAAAGAGTTTGCAAGCCAAGAAATGAACAAGTATGAAAGGAGCCTTTGAGAATTTGAAGGCTACATCACAAAAGCCAAATGAATGATTTGTCTGTGATAGGGACTACTTTCCCAAAGTTTTTAAAAGCTAGGGTTGAATGAACAAGGACCTGCCTGAAACATTTTAGAACAAATTTGTGAATCAGGACCAAGTCATTAGGATTTAATGGCACTTTTTAATCACCAACCACACAGCATGAAGTTGAATGTAATGCTTCAAAAAAATTAAACAAGTCTCTGAAGGAGTCAGCACCTAAGCACAGAGGATGACTCAAAGGAACATGCTGTATTTTCAAAATCTTCAGATAGGTCCTCCAAGGGCATGACAGCTACCATGAAATAGAAGGGACCTTTAGTGTACTCCCGGGCCATTGATTCAGAAAGGAGAGGAACAAATAGCTAGTTTTCATAAGTGAAAAGATTTCAAAGCTCTCTTTTCAGTATCAATTGATGTGAAAAAAGCAGAATACTCAAAGCTAACCACGACTGTAGACTCCAAAAGATCTTGATTCTGACAAGATCCTCACTGACAGAACAACAGATGGAATTTAATGCCATTTATTGCACAACTAATGAATCTGGGATGGAAAACTCCAGCCCTAACTCTAAGATAGCTTCTACTCTCTTCATTAAGTTCTGGAAGTATAGAAAGCTCACTGAAAACATCAGCCCAAGCTATCAAAGCTATCAAACAAGCTTACTAGTTAAGGAAAACAGGAGACAGCATTTAGAAATTGTCTATGCTGAATACCATCAACTAGTGTTGAACCTAAGAGAAGCAAGATTTAGAAAACCTGTACAGGGCAGCATGGATCAGATATGAAACCACACTCAGATAAGGCAAGGCTGAACAGACTAAAATTTAAATCCTTGAGCATGACTGCAGAGGACAGAGGTCTATAACTGACAAGGCTTGTAGGAAAATGATTCATTGTTTCTCATAACAGGAACTAGACAGTTGTCAGACAGGTTTAATATAAAGTACTTTTGTATGCCCTTCAAATTTTGTTTTAGCTTTTATTAAAACACAAGTCCAGAGGAAAAGAAACACTTCAGTAGGCCTAGCAGGCTACAAATATAATAGATCACTATTCACCCCATTTAGCAAATGTTTAAGCAAAGATAACAACCAGAAACACTTCCTGGCTAGATGGAGGTTAAATCTGACCAAGTATATAAAAAACAAAGTTTAGTCCTAAATCCACACAAACTCACTTTCCCATGTAGGCTGTGGGGACTGCCTGGCAGTTACTTCACACTGTATTTTATATTCTTGTTTGTGCATTTCAAGGAAGCATTGGCTAGTATAGTATTAGGATGCACATAAGTCACTTCATATTAAGACTACTATTGAGGAATAAATTTGATATTTACTTAGACATAAGCAACTGAAAAGCACATACAAGCTTTCAGTCACTCAACAATATTGATCTTGCTCTTCAAGGATCTTCACACTGGTTGTTTTTTGGTTTGGTGTTTTGTTTTTGTTTGTTTTTTTTTTACATGGAATATTGCAACAATTTCCTTTTTGTTTGAAATAGGCAGGTAATGGGATTCTTGCTAAGGATGTAACAGTACTTGTTCTTTAAAGTTTGAGACAATCTTTTGACTAGTTGGAGAACATGAAAGTAACATACAGCCTAATGAACTTAGAAGTTGGCCAGCTGGTCTTAAAGTTCTTCTGCATTCTAAAAAATTCAGAAAACCACGACCAGACATTCAGAATAAAAGATGAAGATTAAGAGGGACATTTTCAATGGATTTGCAAGTTCAAGATCAAATTTGCACATGGCAACAGAATGTTTCTGCATGACAATATAAAAGTATTCACATCCATGAGACAAAGCCTTCATGCAGGAAGTACCTAGATGAGAAAACTTGAGAACACACAAACTTTTGGTAGCATTCTCACATTTTATTTCAATTAATCTACACAGACATAGAAATAAATTACAGCAGTTTTTAAGAAACTTCAGTTTCAACAAACAATGAGGTTCCTATTTAAACACAATCATTGAAGATGTGGTTTTAGCCATTGCTTCTCTCAATTTCACTTTCAAGATAATACATTACAGGCAAGAACTGGAGTCATCTAGTATGAATCAGCCACTCATCAAATCATAAGCTGATGTTTACATCAGTTCCAACCCTTTGCACATGCTAGTTTCCTCCCTGTAAAAAGTTTTATTTAATTTGCAGCCAGCATCGCACACACAAGAGCGGAAATTGGCCTAAGGTTGAGCTGTATGAACATGCTGCATGACACTAACCCATAAGTCAGAGCCATTTCTCAATACAAATTTCTTCGTTTGTACAGGACAGGATTTTTCCTTTCCCACATCATTAGCATGGATTCCATTCCAGAGGACCAGCCAGATTAAAGTAAATGGATCCAATAACTATTGTGACCATAAGCTTTCCTCAGATTTTTCCAATTTAGATTGGCTAAATCTATATAAATTTCTAACAATTTCCACACAGGTTTCCACCAGTCCAAACTAATTTTGGTTTTGTTTTTCTTTTTTTCCTTTTAGTTTTTAGGTAAGGAATAATTTAAACAGCTTTGGATTGTGTTCTATATCTAACCACTAACATCTGATAATCCTTTTTATACTACATACCTGGAGACCAATCAATTTACAAGGAACTCTTTTCACTCAAGATCTCACACGTGTTCATGAAGCATCAACACACTTGAGAAACCTGGAAAATAAGATTTACATGAAACTGATATCAAGACTCAGATAACATGATAATCAGATGACAGTTCAAAACCTACCTACAAGTTATTTTGAATACAATAGAGTTGATTTGGTAACTTCCCAAAGTTCAGTGGTTTCATGAATGTGTTCCTCTCAGCATGCTCCAAAGAAGAGTTTCAACCTCACCTCTGGGTTTGAGAGAGAACTTATATACCCCTCTGTGTTGGCCACTTAAGACACTGCCAGACTTAAGAGGGCAAAGCATAAAAAGGGGAGTAGGTTATAGCACCAATTTTGTCTTTTTAACTAAGATGATCTGAACTTACCATTTACTCAAAAGAGGTATTACAATTTACTTGATATTTGTGAATTATCAAAAAGTAAGATTTAAAACGATCTGCAATTGTCATTACACTAGAGCACACTTACCTTCTAGCAGAAGGTATTATTTGTTCCTAAGAAGTCCTGAGCATTGCTTCTAATTTAGGTGTGATCATCCATGTCTAGAATATTTCAAACATGAAATTGCTAAGTGGGACCCCTAAAGAGCACAAAAAAGGCAAAAATTATTAAATTATAATATAGTTTATATTACATCTAATTACAGACCTTCTTAAAGCTACATTCTACAAAGTTGCAGAAATCATTTACATAAAGATCCTTATCAAATCAAGACCTAGAACAAAAGGTAGTAAATGGTTCAATCTGTTGAAAAGATTCTTTTCTGATCTGCCCATTCAAACCACATAGAATATCTTTTTAACATCTTTTAAAATATACTGATAATCAGAAACAATGGAAAGTTTATTAAGCCTAAATTGCTTTTAGTGTTGACACTACCCTGATGTAAACTGTAAATTTTTAGGTTTAAGAGACTGATCTTTACCAGCCAATTCATTGCTACCCTGTGCCTACTTACATGTACCTCATAACAAATTACACAGCACTCAACCAAGAGAGACAAAGGTCACTGTTATAGGCATACTCGAAGACTGGGCCGAAAGCCTATGCAATCAGTGACTTTTCCTAAGTCCCTACAGCATTCAGTACCCTAAACACTGCAGGTTATAACTGTAGTTTTCTTGATGCAGCCTATAAAAAAAGAAACCACTACACTGAATCAGATTTAAGGTCTGTACACCCTTCTGTTGAAGGGTACAAACGTACACAAATACTGCTTTGTCTCACGGTGGTACAGGCCAGTACCCTCAGGTACATGTTTGTCTTTAAGTGGTAGAGTCTCAGGATTCAAAGCCCTCCGTTTCTGAAGCCCAAAGCCTTATCTAACCAGCCCTAGGCTGAGGCATGCGATGAAGTCGGTGTGCCCCCTTACCTATCGCCGTTCAAAGGCACGACTCCACATCTCCAGCACTTCCCACTGGCAAGGCCTACTGTGCTTTGCCTCCCGCCCGCGCCGGGAGC
>NW_008824243.1:4995749-4996189 GCF_000699105.1 Pygoscelis adeliae
CCCCGGGGCGGGGAGGCCCAGCCGACAAAGCCTTCGGGGGCACTTGAAGGCCTCGCCGGTACCTTGGGACGCTTCCTGCCGCCTTCTTCCCCGCCGGGCGGCCGCCACGGGGAGCGCGCGGCCCGCGGCGCACGCTGCGGAGGGAGAAAGAAGTCAGCCCGGAGCAGCGAGGGGGCCGGGGAGGGAGAAGGGACGGGGAGCGCATGTGCCTCACGACAGGATGCAGGGCGGAGAGGAACGGCTCCGCACTGGGTTTCTGTGAGGGAAAGGTGCTCTATCCCCCTGTGTTGACTCCCCGGAGCACCGCCAGGCTCCGGGAGGGCAAGATGTGAAGGGACGACCCGAGCAGGTCCCATCCCCCCACCCCGCCCATTAGGAGCCCGGGGCTCCTCGTGGCAGCGGCTGCGGCGGCCTTACCGCGGGGACGGGCGGCAGGGAAA
>NW_008824243.1:4996534-5003900 GCF_000699105.1 Pygoscelis adeliae
GCCGCGCTCCCTACGGCGGGCCCGCGGCCTGGGTCGTGACGCGGCTTTCGTCTTCGTCGGGACATGACTGTCGATCTCTGCCCAGGCCGAACTCTAGGGGCCCGGAGGCCTTTAACGTAGAGAAACAAAAAAGTCTTCGGTGTGAAGTAGCCGCTGCGTAGCGGTTTCGAGGAACGAAATACTGCTGATCTCTGTCTAAACTCCCATCTAAGCCCTGCTTTAGGAGGCTTAGGATCTGTCTGTGGGGATAGTGAAGTAAGCCTCAAGCCTGCGCTAATACCCTCGCTGACCTTACAGCACATGCAGCTGGCTCTAGAGCATGCCTGGGCTGCAGTTCACAGGGTGGCACGGTGGAGCCGGGCCTGTCATCCCACGGGTTAGCGCACAGCGTGGGTGCAAAACACGGCTATTGTTCTACCTCAGCTGAGATGTGCCGCCTGACTGGGTATACTACTAAGACGTTCTAGGGTGGGTACAAACAGATTAGCATAAACTCGGAATTAGTAATTTGTAGCACAGAGACTTTGAATGTTGCCCAGCAAAGCTAGTCGGTAGGAACCACACCACCTTTGTTCCCGTGGAGTTCTGAACTCAATGAAAGTCCCTGCTTCACAAAGAGGTGGATATATTGCTGATAATTCACAGGTTCCTGTCTCAGTGAGAAACAGTATGTCTTGGCTCATGCTGAGTTGCTACCAGCACAGCACCTGCAAGTGTTTGGAAAGAAAATAACAGGTTGGCCCACTCTCCCTGAAAGTTTTCTGAACCCTACATTAAATTACCCTCAGTGGAGCTAAACCGATCTGATTCAGCCTGAAACAATAGTCACATAGTTGCAATGAAGGGATAACTCTAGAAATTGTTTCTTATCACTGCTAGTTACTGCTTCTTGTCTAATTCTTGATACTTGCTTAAAACATTGTTGCAGACGTAATCCCCGTGCCAGTAAATTTATTGTGAGTACCATCAGGATTCAAAAGCTGTCTCAGGGCTCTAGGTAAGTCACTCTGGATATGAATTTGTGAGGCATGTAGTTTCAGGTTATTTCAAGTGGGGTTCTCTGCAATGACCATTTTCTACAGTTAGACACATAAGTCAGATCAGTCCTTTCTTGTAACGTAGCCAAAAAGATGAAGTGGCATCCAAACTTTACGTTTTTAGCACCTGTGCCAGTGGGATGTATGTCAAGCTCAGTTTCTTCTTTTCCAGTACAGAATGTAAACTGGCACCTCTGTTAGCACAGCAAACCAGTGATCAGTATCCACCCCAGATGAGCATTTTAATCATTCAGATAAAATCCTACTCCTTTTTCTTCCCCTGCACGAGGTTTCTTCTGTCTTCCCCATACAAACTTTGCATTGTTTGCTTTCTCTCTGGCTCCATGAAACTTTCTTGTCTGAGAGCGGCACAACTTCAAGAGGAGGCATGCAGAGGCCACCTGCCCTGTCTGTCCCATCCCAAACCTTCCCTATAGAATAAATTACTGTCCTAGCAAGGGTCAGATGTGGATTTGAGCCTCTTTGCATGCAGGTAGGGTTCTTCTGTTTCCTGGGCAAATGCTGTAACCATTGAGTTACTACCTACAAGACTGCAGGCAGACCTGCTGTTTCTATGTTTTGTTGGAGGTAAAGGGCTGCCTCTAACTTTTACCTGAACAAACTTCTCAGCTGGGCACTGAGTCTGCCTACAAGCCTGGGTCTCTTGGAGACTTGTGGGAAAGCCTGCATTACTGGTGGATCTAAGTACAGCTTAATTTTGAGATGGATCCTGGATCACTAACCAGGAGGGATGCAGGTCTGATCGTGAGCAGAATTTGCAGGAACTTCCGTTATCACAGGAGCTTGACTAGTGAACATGAAAATATTTAAGGGGGAGGGGGGAGTATGGACAGTTGTTATAAGAACTACACTTAAGAATCAGGTACTTAATGTGCTACCTTTGTTCCATACTGGCCACCTAATGGTGAAGAAGAGCCTTTGCTTCTTTTCAGGTGAGAGGTTAGCAGGTTCTACACATGCCCAGGAAAAACTGTCAGGCACCTGGTCAACCATGCCAGTAGATGTTGTTAGGTCTGTTTACATTAGGGCACTTCCACTTTAGGTAGTCATGGAGAAGAATATCTGAAGGTCTGCATTTTGAAGTTAGCTAAGTGACAGCTGGGTGCCTTGGTTATTTTGTGGATTTAGTATTGATGTGAAGGGAAGCTTTTTAAGGAGTCTGTGGTCATCTGAACTCAGTTGTTCAAATCTTGAAAAGTGGTGCTCTAACCAGCCAAGTGTCTCTTTGTGGGATGCATGAATGTAATCTCAAAGTCACTGGTCTGATACCTCTCTCAGCTGAAAGACTTGCGAAAAACATTTGTTTAAAAACATTATGTTGGGTTCACCACAGTGCACAACTGTCATTAATGTTTCATTACAATTTCACTGTCTTTCTCCACACTGATATGAAGGAAAACCAAGCAAGTAAAATCTTGATGTGACCATCAGTCTTTGCAGGTGGATGACAGTATCCATCTGCATTAAATAACTGGCAGGTTTGGGACCTTACAATGTCACAGCCTTTTTTTTTTTTTTTACTTGATTAAAACTTTGAGATGCTAATGTAATAAAAATGTAATTTGATTAATTTATGCCACAGTTTACATAAAATGAAAAGACTAAATTCATGCTGAAAATAGACTAAATGCCACTTACAGCCTGTCTGCTGTCAAAATATCCTTTGTGTTTTGTCCTCAGAGTGTATGTTAGTTAAAATTAGAGCCTGTAGAATAGGAAAAAAAAAAAAAAAAAAAAGATAAAATCTTTGGAGAAGAAGAGGAGGGCAAACCAGAATTGTTATTTCCTTTCCAGAGGCAGAAATAGCAATACATTTCTGTTAGAAACTTAAGTTTTCTGTTATTTTTGCTCAGTGAGTCTCTTCTTGTTTGATAAATAACTTCCATGGCTAAAAATTTCGGTTATCTCTTTCTAGCCAATATGTATGATTAGAACTCAAACAGTATCTTTGCAACTGAAAGCACATTTTGTATAGGTAAGAAAAATGCCAGTAAAGTTTACTAGTGAACTTCCTTGCTGAATAAAATACCTGATAAAGAGGCCATTCTTCAAGCTTCTACCTTACGGAAATGTGGGAATATTTTCAGTTGAGTAGTGAGTGTCAGGGAAGATTAATATTATGTAAACTGATATACAGAAGTTCTCTTACTGTCATTGTTCAAAGCTCCTAATACAATTTTTTGAAACACAATTAAGCAGAAAGAAAAAGGCAAGAGTAAGATATCATGAGATAATCATACCTCTAGGCCATTATCGAGCATCGAACTGACTGTAAAGGCCTAAACAGCCTCTTCATAGAATAGACTGTTTAATAGCTATCGCTATAGAACTATTAGCCCCTTTTATGTACTCAGTCAGCTTTTGGTGTATTTGACATCGATGTATTTGCATCTGTCTTATTCTGATGTCTTTGGGCTTTCAAATCTGATGTCTGGCCAAAAAATATGAAGTCAGGTGCTGTAAATGTATTTTGTTTTCTTCTGTAAAATAGCAATTTCTGAGAAAAAGGAAGAGATGGTATTCCCTCTCTGCCAACTAGTATAATGTTTACATTAGCAAAGATAGGTAAGATTCAGAGATTAATTTCATGCAAAGTTTTTTTTTCTGTGCTTCATATTTGATAGGTGACAGTATGACTTGTTAGGATTCTAAAGATAAAGTTTTACCATATTTTAAATCAAGAGAAATAATTTCTCAGATATTTGAGATGTTGGGTGGGGATTGCTTTGAAGCTGACAGTCTTAAAGAAGAATAGTGATTCCGAAGCTGGGGTTTTTTTTTTTTAGGCTAAGGGGGCCCCAGGAGACTCCCCAAATTTTCTGTGGATTGCCATGAATTTTTCATGGACTACAAATCACTCTTACCATTAGAATTTCAGGTGTAAATAGAGTGGCTTCCGTGGACCTGCTATGAGCCACGCACTACAGCCTCAGTCCATGGACTGCAAGTTGCATTTGACATTGTACTAAAGCTCCCAATCTGTTCTGCAGTGGGGGCCAAGCTTCATGAAAAATCCTTATTCCTCATGCTTGTGTCTACATATTTGCTGTTCTGTTAAAGACATATTGATATTTTTTGTAGAACATAATTTAATGTGAGATACAAAATATAAAAAAAATTGTAAAATTCTAAAAATACATTGTCAGCACTGAAATTATTTCAGATATCTGAATTCTCTTTTAATTCTTATGATATATTCTCCCACCTTCCAGAAAACCTGAGTATTGTTTTAACCGCCTTTTCCATTAAAATGTCCTTTTAATTGCCTGGAAATGTATCCTAACTTTGATTCTGTTCCAAACACTTGTTCAGCAAAACTGACTGACGATTACCCATTTCTGGACCAGAGTTTATTACAAGAAAAACATAAATGAACACTCTGTGGAATTTTCCAAGACTTCTGGAGAGGAAATGCAATATCCTATTTGTAGCACAGAGTGAGCAGATATTCTAGTCCCAGCTTTGCTACTAACTTTCCTGTGTAACTTTGGACAAATTGCTAAATTTCTGCTGCCTGTTTTCTTGCTTTGTAAAAGAAGCTAATATTAACTTGCCACCCAATAATTTGACAAGTCTGAGTGAATGTTTGCAAAGTACTCTGAGAATGTCAGATGGAAAATGTTATGAACGTCCAAGCCTCTGCTAGCCAAAGAGGATATTTACAATAGGTTCTTATTTTATGTAGTGAAATAAAAATGTTCAAGCGTATAACCAGATGAGACCAAGACTGATCTAAAATTAAATGCAGGAGGCATTTTTTGACCTTTTAACAAAAATTATATAAGCACTCTTAGGTTATAAATAGTCCTTTGTTTTCCTTCTCTTTGTCTAACACTCAGAAGAAACACAGGGTTAGTTGTTTGTTATGAAGAGATAGGGCAATGCTTTAGAGTGGAAACAATTGTTCATTGTTCTTTATTTATACAGTTCCTATAATGTTTGTAACTAGCATCTGTTGCTTTTCTTAGCACTTTTTTATCTTCAAAAAGCTACAGAAATAAGCTTTCTAGTCCTGAAAATGACAACACCAGAAGAAAACCAAAACACTCACCAGCCCATTTCAAGTGTGAAAGTTTCTTTCCTCTTTCCCAGTTTGATATGTGACTGAAGAGCAAAAAAGCCAGTGCTAAACTATTGTTAAACTGGCACATAAACACTTGTACATTATTTCCTATTTTTATTATGAATCCTCAGAAATAAGACATGAAATGTGTCCACCCTTAAATGGAAGTATTTTTATTAGTGTTAAGGATAATGATACTGAATTCTTCACAGAATGATGTGTGTGTATGTATGTATGTGCATATTTCCAAATATGCCTATTTTCAACAGTAGTCATTTCCTTGAACAACCAATAAATGCTTAACTAATAGCAATTTAATCTCGTGTTAAAAAAAAAAAAAAAGAAATAGCAAACAGAAACCACCTGAAACCTTACCCTGAAGTAATTGGCATCAGTGAGAAAGCGAAAGTATGAAAATACCACTTACTTTTTTGTTACTTTTTTGTTTTCCTACTTTGTATGATTTCTCTGGGGTTTGTATTATGGGAATAATGTCCTTGACATTAAAATATATGTGAGGTAAATGGCTTTATTAGTTACTACATTTTGTTTCATTTAAATTTTTAATCACCTTTCAAACCATTCATTCACTTCATAATTTTTCGCTGAGAGCAAGTACGATTTTCTACAGTAAATTGGAATAAACAGGCTGCAGCAAAGAGTACACAGTTAGGCCTCCAGAATAAAAGGGAGCCGAGTTTAAAAAACAGCTGTAGTGCAGTACTGCCAGTCTCTATAGGCTACTTAGAAATGCACTGGAGACCAGTCAGACCTCGATTGCTTCAGAACTGAGGCTGGGGGTGGCCAGCCCTGAAATGACACCTCAGCTTAACTCCCATTTCCCTTGGTTATGTTGAGAGAACCTGTGATATTACGTATAATCCAGGCCTCAGAGTTTAAGCGAATTAAACACTTGGGATCAAATTCACACATAATGTAAGACCATGAACTTAATAGAATTATACTAAAGATAATTTTTTTCTCAGTGTTACATTATTTGATGGCTCTTTTACACAGTGATTTGTGGATTTATGAAGCAGTTTAGTAGCCCTGATGACTTCACTCCAAAATGTCCAAAAATCTCCCTCCATCCTGTACTTCAAATGTCTGCAATGATTTGATATAACAAATCCAACTTACTAAGGAAAGAAAGTTCTGTCTCTGTGACAACTCCATTTTGAGTTTCTTTGCTGAAACCGTCAATAGGATGCCAACTAATGCCGAATTTGATGCTGTTTTTATAAAGTGGGCACTTGTCCACAGTGAGCTGGATTGAGGCCACTTACCTGACAGTATTCTCAGGGCAGGAATTTATCTTTAGATGCTACTGCTGATTTTTATTAATAATCATAGACCTTCTTTTGATATAAAAAAAATTACTGACTTCAGAATGTTTCCTGTAAATAAAGCCTGTGGGGCCAGGCTCTGTAGGCTGAAATTATTATATTCTAGCATCATGAAGTGAAAAATGTAGCCAAGCTGGAGTGTGCCATACTTCCAGGTGCTGTTAGGAGCAGAGGTGCCTATAGAAATGTTAGCAGTTCTCTTCGTTTGAATGATTTCCTCAGCATAGCGGAGGAACAATATATGGGCCTTAAGCTTCTGCTGAAAACAGCAACATCTGCTAAGGGAAAGGGGAATTCTAAGATGGGGCATTGCCCTGGCTGAACTCCATTCTTGCTTCTCTCAGAGATTCGCTGTGTGGCCTCAGGTTAGCTGTTGAACAACCTTGTGCCTATTATCACGTGTGTAAATTTAATACGCTCATACCGCTCTGCCTTGGAGAAAGGCATGGGCCTCGACTTACTTGTGTTTGAAGAGGAACTGAGATTATTGCATCAACGGTGTTGCATAAATGCCACGTGTTGTAAACTTGCGAGTGAGCACTTTGGCACTAAGACGCGCGGTGTGGACACGGTCCCAAAACAGCATTGGTAAAGATAAATGCTGTCTGCATGAATGGCAATGCAAAGCGCCTACTGTGGGCAGTAAATTACACTCCAGCCTACTGTTTCTGGGGTTTGCAAGTGCCTGGGCTCTGGTGTACCTCAAAGTAGGTGGAGAGATCGTGTCCCAAAGTACGGTGCTGCCGTCACTGCCACACATCCATGTCGTCCCGCCTGGACTCTGCCTTCCCGTCCTTCACCCTGCTGCCCGCCAATATCATTTCGTATGCACCGAAACCCGAGTTTTGCAGCCCCGCGGCCATTCCAGGCCTGGTGATCAAGACACCTCCGCTCCCTTC
>NW_008824243.1:5004817-5056571 GCF_000699105.1 Pygoscelis adeliae
AGCCCGGGAGCGGGCGGGGGAGGGACGGAGATGCTGAGCCGGTGCGAGGCCCTCCGGCGCGGGGCTGGCCCCGGCCGATACGCGTTGCAGACGGAGCCGCAGCCCGCCCTTCCTCCTCCTGCCCTCCCTCCTGCCCTAATAATCCCGCGAAAGGACCCCAAAGTTGGCCTCTGAATCCACATTAAGTCACTGACCCCGTTTAACCCTCTCAGGCAGGTACCCTGTGGTCTCCTGGGGCCAGGAGCTCCCCAGGTTACACAGAAAACGTGGATGTTTATTTAGGTGCCTGATAATACGCTTTTGGATCCTGATGCTAGGTACCTGTTCTAGGAAGTCTTGGCTTTAGAGCTAACATCAGGGTTTAGCTTGCACTGCATGCCACTCAGAGAGGACTGCTGTTTGTTAAGTGCTCTTGAACCACTTAGCTTTCTCTAAATCAGACTAGGCAATTAGGAAGGAATAAGGAAACATTAATATTTTTGTTTGCTATGTTCAGACTTTGCCACTTTCCTCCCCAGGACCAGTTGAAAGGACACTTTCTGCATTGTGCTTGGGTCTAATTTTAATCCTTACAAACTTGGAGCATCTGATTGGGTTTAGATTTTTGAAACTTCTTGGTGGGGGAAAGGAGAGCTCAAACTTTGTCTGTCAAAGCTTTATTAATACAGTGAGGCAGTAATAAACTTGCCAAAGAAATGGGTGTGTGCTAAGCACACCAACGCAAACAGAAGGGAAGCCTATTTCTGCACATTTTGTTGTTTTAGTCTGTATTTTTCCCCCTTATTTCCAGGTTCTTCAAGAGCAGCTACACGCAGTTGCCAGCTTCCCTCCATGTGGTGCCCCAGCATGCCTTGTGCTGGTGATGCCACACATACCATTCATCTGCCCTGGAGAATGGAGCCTACCTCTAGGGTAAGGCAACAGGCACAGCCCCGGAGGCCTGGCTCCTGCGGGGTCAGCAGCAGTGGTCTGGGAGAGGGAGTGCAGATTGCGAGCCTGCTCCCCTTCCACGTGTCCACGCTTCCACTTAAACGGGCTTGCTCTTTCACTTCCAACCAGATGCCCAGGGCATCCCACACATAGTTCTGACTTAAGCCTCAGTCCTCCCTTTGAAATGCCTGCTCTGAAATGCAGAGAGGGAGGGTTGGATTTGGGGTTAAAAAAACTTAATACAAAATCCAGACTTGGGGTAAAATAATCTGGGTGCTCACCTTTCTTCACCAACAGTAAGTAGTTTTCTAAACTTTTCATTGTTCTTAATAATTTCCAGTCCTGTGGGCCAGTGGGCCAGGGATACTGCAAAAAAAGGTTTAGGAAACAGTACAGGACTGAGGAGAAAACCCGGGCGCACTTACCTTCCTTCTGAGGCAGGCTCCGGCTTTTATTGCTGATGAATGGTGGGTGTGATGCCCTGCAGACTGCATAAGAGAGCACCGCATGAAGGGGAGCTGGAGACTCTTAGGTGGTTGTAAGACTTCAGCATTGGCATAAAGTATTAGGAACTCCATGATTTCTTTCGTGTGCTTCAGCCAGATGTGCTTGTATACAGTATGCTTCTCCCAAAGACTGAACAGATTCGCAGCAGAACTGATGAGGTGGTTCTAATAGTGTGCTGCTCAGCTGTCGCTGCCAGTATATCCTGCAAAAGTAGCATCCAAGAAATGGAGAGACTGAAGGGAAGAATTAGAGCCTCAGGCAGAAAAGGCATACAAGAGCTCATAGTTCAAGGCAATTCTAGCTCATGGCACCAGTACTGTGACAGAAGGTGAAGTTGGTTTAGCGATAATGATGTTTTAAAGCTACCTATTCCTTGGGGTCTGTGTACTTAGCTTTTGGAGATGTTGTGTTGTGCTGGTCACATTTAGTCTTTTCTGGATAACCCACAGGCACTGGGAGTTCTTTTAGGAAAAAAAAGCTGAGATTTTCAGAAAGCTACAGGAATTTGGGGCTGTAAGAGAAACGTAAATGCTTGGAAGTATTGGCAACTCTGCATTATGGCTCCTCCAAAAATGTGTCCACTTAGATGAGGCGTTGGACTTGAACTCAATGGTCTGTAGGAGGAGCTATGACAACCCTCTGTAAGAATGGGACTTTGGAAGGTTAGAGGTATATAAGAAAACCTTTTACCTGTATCAAACCTGAATATTTGCAGTGCTAGTTTGATTTAGGGCGTCTGTAGAAATCTACCAAAGATGTTAATTCCCAAACCTTGTTCCTGCACTATAACATAGTGCTTGAAGAACTGACCTACTTACAATTTGTAGACTAAGAAATAGCTGCATAATTTTTAGGTAATATAATATATTTTGGTATATAATGCTGCATAACAGTATGTTTCTAAGTTTTTTAACCTGGTTGAACACAGTAATGAAAAACAAATTTCTGTTCTTTATCTTTTTCCATTCCCATTCCACTTGAGAGTATTCACAGAGTTGTTTTTTTTTTCTTAACTTTTGCAAAACAATGGATGTTGTCTGGATTATTTTCTTGGGGCGGGGCAGGGCAGGGAGAGAGAGACAGAGGGAGGAATTGGTCCTGAAATAGTTGTCCTTCTCTGAATGCAACATAGATTATGTTTTCAATGGTAGTCCTTTCTTGACAAAGTTGTTTGTGTTTGTTTGGCCAAGTACTTTCATGTCCTGAAGGGGAAAAATAGATGAAATTTAGCTGAATGAATTTAGCTCAAGGGAACCTGGCTAGTCAGCATTTTAGGCTGTATGTTTGCTATTTAATTGACTGCCTGAGGTATCTCAGGTTGTGATTTTGGTCTCCTGAAGATAGTAGAGATTCAGTCTTTTCCAGGAAGAATCAAAACAAGTGTAGTGAAGCAAGGAAGCCAGTGACACTATTTAACTTGCTTGCAAAAGAGATCTAGTACTATATATTCACTGGATAAGCTCTCACATGCTGAGGCAGACACAGGAGGAGCTAACCAGTAAGAAAAAATGCTAGGTGCAAACTTTCCACTTGGCACATTTATTTGTAGTAAATATTCAAATGCACAACTTCTAGAATTAAACAAAATTCCTCTATTGTCTTTTACCAGTTTTGTCCCCCTAGTTATAATAACAATAGTAGTAGTTATTATTCGCTGATTTGGTTAATGAGACCAAAGAGCTAAAACTTGTTTTCCTGGGACGGAGGGAGATGAAGGCAACTGTGCCTGAAGGAATCGGTGGGACTCTTATGTGGGCACAGTGGCCACCCTCACTGAAAAGGGAGGTCTAGTCCCCGAGATGTTTCTTACCTGAGGTTTGCCACAGAAGGAGGTGTACAACAGGCAATCATCAGCTTTTATGTAGGACAGGTATGGTAGATGTGAAGAAGCATAAGATGCACTGAAGAAACCCTGTTTGAGGGAATACCAACACCCGGTGCAGTTCAAGCAATGCAATTTTAGAAGCATAGTCTCAAGAGTGCACAATTTCAGTATGATGTATATAGAAAATATAGAAACAAAAATATGAAAAATACAGAGAATGTGAAATCTAGTTATTGTAATACCTTTCTGAAGTAATGAGAAGCTTGAGAGTATGACTGACAAATGGGTACTGGACTGACAAGCAGAAAGTGTGCATTCCATCAAAAGACAGAAGTCCACAAGAGATATTTTTTATTGGATAGAGGAGGATATGCAAAGTGAGAAACATCCTAATACATCATTTCCAGTGTACAACCTGGACTAGTGACTGAGGCTTGTCTTGCATGAATACTTTTTTATGGCTAAAGTGGTTATCATGCACTTACTAGTAGTTTAGAAGATAAGCACAACAGGTCAATTCATGAACACAATGTGTGGTTTACAGCATGTTTCTTTTAGATGCATATAGTCTTTGGCTTCAAGTTGCTGAATTAAGAGCAAACCAGTGGTTATGCTAAAAACCTTAATAAAGGAACCTCTTAATTACAGCTCAGCAAGGCTGAGTGAGTCTGAATTGTGGAAGAGATGGGATTAAAAGCAGACCCTGGACCCTGATTAACTGTGTGTGGTGGGCAAGTGCCACGCAGGAGGTGAGGTTCTGATGGGCTTGAAGAGCCGCAGTCTGTGAAGTGTAGATCATGGCCGGTCAGAGAAACAGTCAGCAAAGTCTCTTCTGCTGATCTTCCTTTAGCCTCAAGAAACTGTCCTTGGCCGGCTGTTTGGTAGATACACTTATATACATTTATGTATGTTATATACTTTTAACACTACAGTATATCAGTACTTCTGGGGAAGAAATGAGCTTGCATCTCCACCATCAGGGCTCCATTATAAGCATGTTCTTGGGTGTGCTCAGTCTTTGCAGGGAAGGCTGCTGTGCTGATGGTTTCAAGCCAGCCATTACTGGATATTGTGTGTTGTGGTTATTTAATTTGATTTCACAATTAATGACCTAATAATAGTTGCATCTAAACTGTCTTAGGACAATAAAGTGTCCAACTATCCACTGGAATTCCATTTGATAAACCTTTGTTATTTCTGATGTATGTCAAACTTGAAGATTTCCAGTGATGGTGACTACATCATCTCTCTAGGCAATCTATCCCAATGCTTCAATGTCCTTATGACTAGAATGTTTCCTAATGTCTTACCTGCATCTATATTACTGTAATTTGAGCTTGGTACTTCTCATCCTGTCCACGCTTGAGCTCAAGAAGAGACTAATTCCCTTCTGTAACAAACTATATACTTGAAAATATTGTCATGCCCTGCCTCAACCTTTTCTGTCTTATGCAACACAACCCTGTTCAACCTTTTTTTACAGGTCATTTTTCATTACAGTGGAGTTTTTCATTTTGACTGCCTTCTTTTGGATTCTCTCCAGTTATCTTCATCTTTCTTGAAACCTAGTACCCAAACCTGGATGTAAGGTCCTATCTGAAGTCTTACCAGTGACAAGTTAAACAGCAAAGAACTTTGTAGAGCTTTAAGAACTTTGTAGACTCCTGAATGTAAGAATTTAATTATGTTGTCAACATTTTTTGTTGTTGTTGTGTTTTTTTGAAATAGCATTGCATAGCTGATGCTTATTCATCTTATACTACACTATGGTCTCTAGACTTTTTTGTTGTTGGGTTTTGGTTTTGGGGTTTTTTTTAGCACTACTACCTTAGTCAGCTGTTTCCCATTCTGTACATGTACAGGTGATTCTCCTCTTCATGTGCAGAATCTTGCACTTGTCTCAGCTGAATTTCAACAGTTTTCAGAGCATTTCTCTAAAAGAAAAACATTGTCAAAAATTGACTGTCAAAAATAATTTTGAATTCTAAACCTGTCCTGCAACATAACTGCAGTCCTCATAACTCATATCATATTAAGATTTAATGAAGATATCCTTTCTTCTGTCTCCAGCTTATCAAAGAGTACTCCAGCTGGTGCGGCTATGATGAAGTCTAGAAGCTGCCTTGCCTTTATAATGCTCTGAGGCACCACGTATGCAGTCCGGGTAGCCCAGACAAAAATATTATTGAAGAAATTATAGTCTGTAAGCAAACCTCAGTCTCTTTTTCACTTGTGGGGCCATCTTGAGGTTATGTGTTCTGAAGAAGGAAACTGGCCAAAAAAATACGTTTTTGCTACTTGTTCCAGCAAAAGCCTGAGTGCCACTAATCCAACAACAATGAAGCTGGGAATGGAGACAGACTCATGAGAGAATACTGAGTTGCAGTTTGGTAAAGGTTGTCTAATCATGGAAACTTTTAAGGTCAATATTTAAAAAAAAATACTTATGGATTTAGATACTGAACTTGTAACACTTCACTAGAACCTCACTTCCAGTACTTGGTTGCTTTGTGCTTTGAGAAAACCAAGTTTTTTAAGCTATATAAGACTAAGTGCCTTAAACACTCTGTCCAAGATTTTAAGTGGTTCAGGATTTCAGGCCTCTCAGTTTTTATCCATTTCTTGGTAACCACACAGTAAAGAACTGAAGTTATTTATGGTATATGTAACACTTAGATCCGTGATTAGAGATTAGTGCATCCAGCATAAAACAAGTTAGACATCTCCTTTCAAGCTTTTATAATTTGCCTTAATGATCAGAAAACCCTTTGGAAAAAATGCACAAAAATAATTTATTTAGATACATTGTCTTAAATCACCTTTCCTTCAAAAGTACGAGTACACAGTGTTTTTTTGGTCAGTCAATATCCTTTTACAGTTTATTATGATCCCTTATGTTTTTCATAGCATCTTCTCTTTCCTCTTTTATCTTGTGGTAACAAAGACCCTTCCTGCTGGAGAAACAATAAAACATTTCTTTGCAGAAAGAAAAAAAAGCTAATCATCTGGTTAAATTCAACCATCTTGTGGGACTTACACTTTAAAAATTGCAGAAACATTTCAGGTTTGACATTTAATATCTATGAGTTTGGCAGAAGGCTGGTTCAGCTATTCCAATTACTCACCATACCTCTCTCAAAGTTGAGGTTGTCCCTAAGGATAGTCAAAGTCCAACACTGAGGACAGGTGATGTGTCTGTTGAAAGCAGTTGCATCTATACTGCGTGGTGTGATATCGCTTGCTCTTCTCTTACTCTCGTTTTCTTTGTGTTGCTTCTGGGAGCTAAGTTTGGATTTTATTTACAGTTGCTTCCTCTCTTTTGAGTTATCCATCACTGCCATTTGTTGGCCAGGAGGCCTTCTACATCTTTCTTTATCTTCTTTTTCCCTTCCCTCCCATATGCTGCGCCTTCCAAAATCCTGAAACTCAGGCTGCCTGGCCCTGAAGCCATTTCTATTTTTATTCTAATTTCTCTTCTACCAGCCCAGACGTCACCCTTAGTTTGTCTTAAGTCTTCAGTTTCTCCCTTCAGGAAACAACTCTATTTCTAGCACATTGCTCTCACTTTCCCTGAATACTAAGAAAAAAAACGTAGTTCACAGTTGTATGTGATCTGAAGCCCTTCATCATGGACCAGCCATCTTCCTTCATTGATCTCTTGTTCTTTATATATTTGTTAAATTTCTGTTTTCACAATTCAATTTTTTTCTTATATTTTTTAGATTTTCTTGTGAACAAGATATTTCTTGTTATTTCTTATTTTGTGTTTTATTATTTGATTGTTACTCATATTGTGTTTCTGTTTATTTGGCGATACATGTTTAATAGGTTTTCCATAGGTGACTTATGAAACGTCCTAATTTCTTTACTGCACTCATTTACTTTAAATTAAGCACATGCATATTTCTAGAAAGTTAGTGCCATTTTTTATAGCTCTATCACACTAGAAAGTCTAGTCTGATTTGCTGTCTTCTGTTTGCAGTATCTTTCATATTAGCTCTCTTCCATTTCTCATCCTCCATAGAATAGTTGTATTTAGGTTATTTTGCTACATGTGATTAAATGATCTAATCTGATGTCTTTTTTTTCCCCGCACTGTTATTTTGTTTACATGTTAAAGTGCAAAGGAACAGGAGGTTTTTTTGCTTAATCTGTTTCATGTGATGCAAAGCACAAATTAAACTCTTAGCGACATTATCAGAAATTTCAGCTGAAAAGAAAACTGGCAGACTTATCCGTTGGAAGGCCTAGAGCAAAATAACAAGAGGAAAAAATATGGGTCATATGGCCAGAATGTTTTTGGAGCGATGCTGTGATAGAAATCTTGGCTTAGCCTGAATTGACCCATGCTTGGCTATGTCTCCAACTGTACGTCTTTGCCATTTTATAAGGGGTGAATACTGATTGTTGAATTAAGTGGTAAAACTTCAGAGAAATCAAGGTTCACCAACACCACAGAATACATAGTAGGAGTTTCCAGATTGACCTAGTTCTCATTCTCATAAGGTCTGGCCTCCACAGTCACTGTTGCATTTCCTTCATTAGTGTATTGTTTTAAGAAGGAGCCAGTCTCCTTTATTGTCTCTATATCCTGATATGAATTTATTTAATAGTCCCAGATCCCAGTTCATTGACTTACGTGGTGTCTCCTCATTTCAGGCTCTGTGGCTGCATTGCCACTCTTGCTGTTTTTTATCAAACTACAGTAGATTCAGCTGCGGTAGGATATTTCTCCTAGTTGAAGTACAAAACCATTTATAAAACCATAGAGAATGGATTGCATTAAAAATGTTTAAGCAGGTTTTCACTGCAGAAGTGACCAAAATGACTTGCCTGGAGGTGGGAACAAGCACACCCATGCTTAAAACCATGTTAAATAGTCATGGTTGATTTTTGCTGTAGATCAACCTCAATAGGCTGACACATTTTCTATATTTGATACGGTTTAAACCGAGTTCTGAATCATCTTTAACATGTTTCTAATAACATATTTTTTCCAGTTTAAACCTGGCTTGGGTGTACAGTTTCTGGTATACTTGGTTGGAAAAATTTCCAGTCATTTCTTCTGCCATCATGTCAACTGCTTTTTGAGGAGACTTCCTATGCAAAACATGTTATATGCAACGTAGCATGGTTTGTGCTTACTAAATAGTCTGTCTACATTTTTTTTTGCTATGTAAGAAATATATCCGGCTTTGAACTATTAGGCCTCTGTGCTTCTTACCCGTTTTCTACTCTTCCTTTTCTATGAATTTAACAGTATCTTTTTGGAGACCTTAAGATAACCCAGGCTGAAATTGCCCTTGATATAAGAAGGCACAATTCCTAGTGAAGTCCATGGGAGTTATGTCAGCTTACCCAAAGATTGAATTTAGCCTCTCTGTTTTATTGGGAAACCAGCACACAGTGCTTCATTTTGTATTTGCAACAGCCAAGGCCTAGTTTTGGAAAGGTAAAGGTCTATGATGAGCTGTTACTAAGCATATGTTATTTCAACAGCATGTACTTTGGAAATTTCCATGCAATGTATAGTTTTTAGTTGAAGATCAGTTAGTGCACATCATGGATTTGTTTGGTTTTCAGTGATAATTTTGTTTGGTAAATCCTGATTCTTGCTCTTTCTCACAATATTCACAAGGCAATTTAAATGCTAGAAAGGATTTGTCAAACCATCTGGCATCCTCTGAAGTAAGAAACCCTGGCCCTGGAGGAAAGGCAAATGAGTAATGTAGGAGCAACTAGTTAGCAGAGCACTTGCATTCTACTTGTCTAACAGCATACACTAACCTGTAGTTTATGAAAGAGTAGGAAGTTACTTTTTAGAGATATTATTTTCCATGAATTCTAGAGGGAGAATTTTTTTCAGTGTGGAAAATACTTCCTGCAAAACTGGAAAAACACCCATTTCATTCTTACATTAGGGAACTTGGTTTGAATGCTAGAAGTGTAATCGAAGAAAACCTTTGCTTTGATCTGAATGTTGTACAATGAGTATTAATATGAAGACGGTTTTCTTCAGAAGCTGCATTAATCTTCTGTAGTCATGTTTTTCTTTTACCAGACAAGGCTTTGAGGGTAACAGTTAATATCAGATAGGCAAATGTCTATCAGTTTCCTCCCTCTCGGGAAGTCAAATGCTCTGCTGAATCTGTACATCTTTGGCAAGGCTGACTTTCCAAGCAAAGAAACTAATCTTCATATGGAACTTACATAATTATCACACTGCCATCTCTGTTGAAAGGTAGCCAATAATTGCTTTGTATAGATCATTCCTTTTTCCAGGTTTCTCACTGAGGCTTAGCAGAGCCCGGTGAGGACATATAACGTATCACTTAAGCTTTGCATGGAGCCTTGTGCAGGTAAAGTGCTTTGGTCTCGAAGGGAATGTCTGGGAAATCACATACACTTGGTCTGAGCAATAAGTTATGCGTATGTGAGAGAAAGGGAGAGACTGGAAGGAGATCTGATAAGGGGATGTGAAATACAAAATCTCTGGAACTTTTCTGGAAGCTGCCAAGACAAAGGAGCTGTTTTACTTTCCAGGCTCGCAAATTCTCAAAGAGCACCTGTGCTGAGTTTCACACCACTGATTCGGTTCACTAAAACCATCTTCTTTTGATGAGTTGACATGAAACAATAATATAATATAGCAAGCAGTGGTGATGGTAGGTGCAGTAAGGAAACACAAATCAGGCTTTGGGAAGAAGATGGGGAAGGGACACCAGAATTACTGCATTTGATTACCAGTAACCTTGAAAATTTTAGCTGATGAAGTCTATGAGCAAATGATATATTGAACAAACCTCAGGAACACAGGAAATTTCTGAAATTTTCAGATGGTTTATGTGTTGGCATTTTACATGGTTTTATGAAAGTCAACCAACTGTGCTGTTCTTGTATGATAGAAATTCTAAAGCATGATATATTCATGCTTCACAGTGCAGAGCACGCTCAGTAAGGAAATAGATGTATGATGTCAGTGAAGCAATTATCATGCAGATTAAAAATTGGCTAACTGATAGGTCTCGAATAAATGTATGTAGGGAATACTTGTCCAAATACAGCAATTTTTGTGAGCTCCTACAGGGACTTACAGAGTGGATAGGAGTGATGACATTTGCTTTGGCAGCAATCTAGCTTGCTTGCTTGCTTGGTAATCTAAGCTTGTTTAAAAATGGGTATTTTAATATGGCAAAACTACAGGTAACATACAAAATCAGTGGTTGTACTTCACAGACCAGTAGTTGTGAAACCAACTTTGCTGTTGGAGTGAAGATACAGCTGGGCATAACTTGCCACACCGAGGCATTGACTAAGAGATGTAACAGTGCTTGGGCCTATGCACTCTTTAATGTTAGATAGGACAAAATGGCAGATATATTACACTTGCTTTTAATGTTTGTGAGGTTGTTACTAGAACTGGGTGCCAGTCTGAAGCTCGAGTATTGTTAAAGGCTGCTGATGAATTAGAAGGGATTCAGAGGAATTTCAGTAATGTTTAGAAAACCTGCCTTACATTTAGGAACTGGTTTATCCAAGGTAACTTTAAGGGTTTTGCTTAAGATGAACAAGTATCTTTATGAGGCAAGAGGGTAATGGGATCCAGCTGTTCACGTACACAGTAAAAATAAGGGGGAGGTGGGTGTGGGGAGAACCACTGTTGTGATCTGTTCACTTCTAATCAGTCATTACTAGAGTGTCCACATCAGGCCAGCTCCACTACCTAGAACTGCAGATATTTTTATTGGCTCATGCGACTGTCGTGCTTGCCCATTAGTAAGACAGAGTTAGCTTGGCTAATTGTAGCTGAAAGGAAAAAATGAGTTTCTGTCTTGATGCTGTCCATAACTTTATTTTAGAATCTTAATATTCTAAATAATGTCTTCCCTCTTTTTTTATAGGGCACCAATGCCTCTGCTCTGGAAAAAGACATTGGCCCAGAGCAGTTTCCAATCAATGAACACTACTTTGGATTGGTCAATGTAAGTACCATTTTCAGTAGGCAAACCATATACAGAACTATGGCTTTGGTGTTACTTGAACTTTGGTATCTTCTTTTTTTTTTTTCTTTTTTTTGCCCTCCCCCAATCCTGTTCTAAGGTAGGATTGCCTTTTTTTGAAAAAGTGCTGCTCACGTTCCAATTTTAGGCAAAGTGGGTTGCAAAACTGTATCAGATGTTTGAAGATAGCTTCATACACCCTCAGAGAAAACAGTTTACTGTTCTATGAATGTTTCCAGGGATTAGAACTTACACTTCAATAAAGTTAAAACTCTATTTTAGCTATGAAATGTGAGGGAGGAAGTGATGGAAGTATGTACAAGCCTAGGTACAGCAGTCTGCATTGGGAACTCTCTTAGGAGGAGCTTTTTTATCTGACTAAGGAGAGAATGAGTGAGAAGGGTGTTTAATCGCTTGTTTATTCCCATATAAATAAAACAGATACAGTATTCTTTCCATTGAAAACATTAGTTATTCTGCTACTGAGCAGGAAGATAGAACCCAGCAAGAGTATATTAATATATGGAAACAAGCTTAACGAGATCCGCTACAATAAATGTCTCTTGCAAGTGGAAACTTTTACTTTGTATCCCAGTTAATTTAGAACACCATAGGTTTTTTTCTGTGACGTGTCAGGGGTGGGTGTGGAAATATATTCCTACAGCAGCTGCATGGCAAAATGGCTGGTATGTGACAGGGGCACAGAAGCCAGAAGTTGAATGAAACAACTAGTTTTATTGTAATGCACAGGGATTAAGATTGTTTTTAATTTTACATGGCAGTTTGGGAACACCTGCTACTGTAACTCCGTGCTGCAGGCATTGTATTTTTGCCGGCCGTTTCGGGAAAATGTATTATCATACAAGGCCCAACAGAAAAAGAAAGAAAATCTCTTGACTTGCCTGGCAGATCTTTTCCACAGTATTGCTACTCAGAAGAAGAAAGTTGGAGTTATTCCACCAAAGAAGTTCATATCAAGGTTACGAAAAGAGAACGGTAAGTGTAAAACTGGAATCCTCTTAGACATCCATACATTGATCAGGAAAATATAAATAAATATTGGGCAATGTGGTCATATTAATCAGATGTTCAGGTTAGATTTGTAAATTCCTTTTAGTACTTTCTGGGGTTTAGATATTAATATTTTAGTATCTGTGTACATGATATTATGTTTGAAATAGCCATACCAGGTTTCGCAAGTTCCCAGAGGTGCATGAATTAATGAAGTTTTCACAGCATGGTGGGACAGACTGCACTGTACAGTGAGCTAGGACTGGGAATAGCATGACACTGCTGTAATTTTTTAATTATTTTTTTGTGGAGTATGGCAGAGAGAAACGTTGAGGGCAGCTGGCAGTATAGAAACTGTGTGACCTAGGAGTGCTACAGGCACCACAAGTCCAAAATACCCTGGAAGATAGGTAACTGTATGTGTGGGGGGGTGTTCAGTGGACTACATGTCAACTGCTGCTCTTGTTCTTAGAAGTGGTGAGCACAGTCTTACTTTGTGAAGCATCAGGCCCTTTTTGAGCATTAGGTTGGCAACGGCATATGCTTAATCTTGTAGTAGTTCTGTCAAAGGGATATGAGGAACATCTTGAAATAAGGACGCCTGCCACACAGCTCCATTTTGGCCTGGATTCATATCAATGCGGGTGGTATGCTTAGAAACAGGGGAGCTTTGAATGAAGAGACAAAGTACGAGTCAAACACCTGGAAGAAGTTGCTTGCTGGTGACAGCATATAAATGGATGGACTGTTCATTCCAGAGCAGGCATTTGAAAGTGTGACAAAGTTAGCGCTGAGTCACCTAGTGATAAATGCCCCCACACTGTTGGGGACCACTTTTAGGGACTGGATCTTATGTTTTCAGCTTTTTTAAATTAGGGCCAGACTCAGTGTGTATTAACCTGCCTATGTGTCCAGGCTAGACACTGCAAAGCTGAAGGATCTGTGCAGTATTTTCTGAGGAAATCCACATGAGTTTTTTCAGGAGCAGGGGGATAAAAATACACATTTCTTGGGAACACAGATTCTTTTTTCTTCAACATGGTAGGCAAATTAAACCTTCACTGGAGAAGTCTGTACCAAATCACTGCTGAGATATTCTCCTCTCCTCCTGTAAGGATTTCTTATTGAAGAGGAAAAGTCTCTGCTCATCAGATTTGTGTGTGAAAAATGAGCTTTGTTAGATGGTGTTATTATTACTATTAGTGGTGGGTTAACCTTGGCTGGCTTCCAGGTGCCCACCAAGCCTGTGTCTCACTCCCCTCCTCAGAAGGACAGGGGGAGAAAATAAGATGAAAAAAACTCATGCATTGAGATGAAGGCAGTTTAATAAAAAAAAAAAAGGAAAGACCGCATGTGGAAGCAAAGCAAAACCCAAGGAGATTTATTCTCTGCCTCCCATCAGCAGGTGATTTCCAGCCACTCCCTGGGAAGCAGGGCCTTGGCATGTGTAGGAGTTGCTTCGGAAGACAAACTTCTTAATAATGAATGCCTCCCCCTCCTCCTTTCTCTTAGCTTTTGTTGCTGAACATGAAGTCACACGGCATGGAATATCCCTTTGGTCAGTTTGGGTCAGCTGTCCCAGCTATGTCCCCTCCCAACCTCTTGCCAAACCCCAGCCTACCAGCCTTTGGCAGGGGAGTGTGTGGTGTTGGAGAGACAGCCTTGATGCTGTGTGAGCACTGCTCAGCAATAGCCAAAACATTGGCGCATTATCAACACCATTCTAGTCACACGTACAAAGCACAGCACTGTATGGGCTGCTATGAGGAAAGGTAACTCCATCCCAGCCAGACACAGTCCACTAGTATGTGTCAGCATCCAATGTCTTCAGTTTCCCCAGCTGTGTGTCTTACTGTCCAAATTCTGTGATGCTCCTAAGTGTCTGAGGGACTTGGAATATATGGGTAGGAGTCAGTTCTGCCTGAAGTTAGGCATCTAGTCTAAGGAATTAATTTAGGATGAGTCACCCTCTTGCTTTCTTCATTGACTGTAGTGGGAACCTACACAACCAGCTCCAAAGAAGAGCGTAACCTTTCAGACAGCTAAAGTTAGGTGAGATGAAGCCTTCCCCCAAAGTAGCTTCGCTGAATCCAGTGTGACTGCAAAACTGCTCTTCTTTGGCATGATTCCAAATATTTTGCTGAGCAAGGGCCAGCACATGTATTTGGAAAGAAATAATGAATGTAGTTTGTTTTCTTGAAAGAAAGGATATACTCAGCTTTAGAAATCTCGACTCTCTTCTTCACAGATCTCTTTGACAACTACATGCAGCAGGATGCACATGAGTTTTTAAATTACCTGCTCAACACCATCGCAGACATTTTGCAGGAGGAGAAGAAACAGGAAAAGCAAAATGGGAAACTGAAAAATGGCAACATGAATGAAGCTGAAGAGAACAATAAACAAGAACTCACCTGGGTGCATGAGATTTTTCAGGGAACACTGACTAACGAAACTAGATGTTTGAACTGTGAAACCGTAAGCATTGGGATAGATTTTTTTGTTGTTGTTGTTGCCCATTAATAGATAGATACATTTTATATCTATAAATATATGAATCTTTTCAGACATCTGAGAATTGTGGATATTCCTGTAGACTTTACTTCTTGAAGTGAGTATATTCTTTTCTAAAAATTTATTTTTCTAAGCATTACTTGGCTAATCTATGCCAAGTCTTGCTGTCCTAATACATATCTCTACAGTTAAAATCCTTGCTAGTTAATCAATACCCTTCCTTATTACTGTAACTTTGGGAGAAGATATTCATATCATTATTCCATGAATAAGTAAAATGTTAAGACGAATTTGTGTTAATTCACTCCTAAGAACGTGGCGGCATACAAGAGGGTTTGTTATTAACAAACCATATGTTTTCTTTTATCTCCCTAATATTTTCTAGACGATGCTGTCAGTTTGAAGTCTGTTGTGTTTGAAGTATGAGTAAAAATTAGTTTTAGTTAGGCAACCTGATTGTAAGTCTCCTACTGATTTCTGTGGTTTTCAATCACATGCTCCTACTTAAAGGGAAAAGAAATAATAATAAAAAAAAAGTTTCTCTCTGTGAGGTTGCTATATGAAAGAGTAACACAGACAGGAATAAAATCTGTTTTGGGGAGAACAGTGACACTGACTTTCCAAAAAGTTTGGAATCAACCTCACCTAACCTTTGCTTTGTAAAAGGTAGGTGTCAAGGATGAGCTAGTTTTCTCAGCTCCTTCTGTAGATGATGGAGATTGCAACGGAGCTCCTGCAGGAAGCTCTCTCCATCTGTCTCTAGGCTGTTTCATGAAACAGAAAGTTTTTAGCAGTTTCAGGTATTCTGCTTCATACAGCTTGTCCTGGCTCCATTGTGTTACTGAGCTGTTGCAATTGTTGGTGCAGCAATGCTGTGAACTGGGCCAGCAAACTGATCTGGCATAAGAATAATGTGTTTTTAACTCAGACCAGTACTGCTACCAAGGACTTCCTCTAAAGCAAATGCAACTTTAGTTTATCTGCATTAAGATGGGAGAAGGTGCCTGGAGAAGATACCTTCAGACAGCAAGCTGAGGTTAAATACCTAACTTTAGACAGCTGAAGTTAGATGAGATAAACCCTACCCAGGTCTAACCGGATGTGTAAAAGAACATATTCTGATATTTCTAATCATAAAGAATAGCTCTGTACTCCAAGAAAATATGACTTCTCCAGGGATTTGGGTCAGAGAGGGGGGGGAAGAAATACAGTGACAGTCAACATGAAAAAAGGGGTTGGACCAAGCTTGGAACAAGCTTGTATAAGTGAAAACATGAGAGAAATATTGAAAATTAATTCTTTAATCTATTTCAATTACAAAAACCCAAGTAATAATAGCAAGTTAAAATAAGTGAAAGGGTAGAATTATTTTTTAACTGACAAACTCCTTTAAACGGTTGTAGCCTAATTCTAAATTAATATCCAATGTTTACTCAGACAAACTGTACAGAAGTCAGGATGTGTCCTTGGATAACAGCAAAATTGCACAATGCCCTGTTTGTAATTCAAAGTGCCCAAGCTTTATGGGAAAAATAGTGCTAGGTATTGCTGGTGTAGGAAGGCTTGTCTGTAGCTTCCTGTGAATGCAGAAATACTGTATACTACTCAGGATACTTCTCCAGTTTGTTTTTCTTGTATTATTGTATCTTGAAATCTTTGGGAAACAGTAAAATGGATTAAAAGATGTTCCTTTGCTAAAATATTCATATGTAGTGCATGAAGTCATTCAGATTCTAGCAGTTCTTTTTCTCACTTACAAAAAGTGCAGTTTGAATCTGGCTTTCCAGCTACCTTTAGGTTTGGTCTGTATTATTCTAGCTCATCTTCCCCTTTCAGTAAATATTTGATGTGCTGAAATCAATAACAAAATTCCTAGCTTCTTTGTGGTACTCAGATGAAACACTATACTTGCCAAAGACTTTTCCAAGTATTTAACCTCTTTCTTGTTATGCAGTGTGTCTGACAGAACTCATAGTTCCAGCCATAGAGACACAATGTTCTCTGAAGCTTTGTTGCTCTATCTTTTGAATTCTAGCTTATGTTTATACTGCAGTTGATTGCTGCCAGTTTTGTGGTTTCCTGTCCCCCGTGGGTCGAATCATGTCTCAGGGAGGATTTTTCTTTGAAGAACTGCTGTTCATTTTAATTGGGTGCATGTTATGCCTCTGTACATCCTTGATAATATCAAAATTCATCCTGATGAAGGTGTTCCTCTGGATTCAGGACTGATATGGGCTGCATTCACCATGTTTATAGGATCCCTGACATAACACAAAGATGAGCTGAAAGTAGTACCTAACTTTCACATCCATAGAATTGCAGAAATCTGAGCACGAGGGACTTGCGCCAGAACAATGGATTCAACCCCTCACTGAAGTTCTTCATTTGAACTTCACTATCCTATCATCTGATTTAATTATTCTAAGGAAATGCAGTCATAGGAGGCAAAATATGGAGTGTTCATGCAGCATTTTATAAACAGAATTGGTTGTTATGAATATGGCTAAATTCATGTGCAGTAAGTAATTCTGCAGTCTTTTTCACTCAGCTGAAGTATTACAACAATTATCTGTTTGGATGATTTTTTTTTTTTTTTTTACATTGCTTCATCTTCAAGATTAAACACTCTAAGCGAAAAATCATTTTCAAAGCAAAAATCAAGATCTATCATTCTGAAAATGTTTGGGGTTACTTTTTTAAATAAAACCTCTTTATTAGAATTTTTCTCCTCTTGTTCTGTCTAAAAAAACATTGGCAAAATTGAAATTATTTTGCAAAATATTATCACTTTGCCATTTTTACTTTTAATTTTTAAATTTTTAATCAAAATTATCGACCAGGACCAGTATTCAATGGGGAAATGCAGCTGTGTCAGCCAAATATAAAGCCAGCCTTTTGAACGCTCGCTGGAGAGAAAACATAACATGGTTAAATATGACGTTTCTTGACAGATGCTTATTTGGAAAATATCTTCATTGCGTCCTTAATAGTGGAAATAATTATGTAGGGCATAAACTGTAATTATATAGTGTAATATATTATACAAAGTGTAAATAAAATTCCAGTAAAATAAGAAACTAGGCTGTGTTGCATAACAAGGTAACATATGTAACGCACCAGTCACAGCTAATACAGGGGATGATGGTCCTTCTTTAATGAACAGTAGACTGTGGTCACTGGCCCATGGTTCGTGGGCTTGGATAAGGGGAACAGACAGAAGTTAAATGATATGAAAGCTGGATCGGTAGAGTTACTAATAAATATAGTCACGCTGAACAAGAAAAAAAAAATTAAAAGCATTGAAATGAATTATTTTTGTGTAATTTATTTCTGCAGAAATTGCTCTATCTTTAGCATTTGCACATAGATATAAACAGCATTTAGATGTCTGGCATTTTACTAAGTCTCTGTTTTACGTGTATATTTTTTGCAACAGGTTAGTAGCAAAGATGAAGATTTTCTTGACCTTTCTGTTGATGTGGAGCAGAACACATCAATTACACACTGTCTAAGGTAAATGAATGTATCTCTTTGGCAGATAGTTCTGTCTGACCTTGCTCAATTTTCCAAGCCTAGTAGATACAGAAAAGAGAAATAGAATAATACTGGGTTTTGAGCTTCTCCGAAGCAGAAGAAAAGATTGTAAACTGGATGTTTCCTCTAATGACAAAATAGATACTAATGTATTTTGGTTTATTCACTTTCTCTTTCAATCTATGTGTTTGAAAGAGAAAAAAAATCATCTCTTGGGGAAAATAATTGATTGCCTTGTCATCTGGAAGAATTGCTGCAGAATAATAATTGACTTCAAAGGGATTTAAGTGTGCTTATCTTTAAGCTTCTACTCAAGTGCTTTGTTGATTAGGACTTATGTGCATATTAAAAGTTAAGTGTGTGCTTTGCAGAATGAGTGCTAGAGTCCCTAGAGGGCAAAAGATTTCAAAAGTCTACTTTTCTGCCATATAAGTTTTTCTGTGTCTCATCCTAAAATTAAGGGGAGAAGTCTTTTATTCTAAGTTTCAGTTCTGCTCCTAGTATACTCTTAACTATTAAACAAATACTTCAGAGATAAAAATAATTTTCAGACTTGCATGGGTGATTATTCTGAGAGATTTATAATATCCGGAGTTTTGGCATTGATACAACAAACTGATACCTAGACTTAAGAGAATATGTTGCTGCTCTAAGGTAATGATTATCAATTGGACAGATTACTCTTTCAAGCTCCAAAATCACTACCAAGTTTGAAATTGCATTTAACAGTTATTCTGGAACACCTAGGAAGGGTTCCCTGGCATCTCACCCCAAGCTGAGAGTTACAGAAAAAGAAAGCATATGAGGTACTAACCATTTCCTGAGTCAGAAAGCAGTGATTTCTCTGTGGATACCACAACTGTACTAAATAACTTCCGTTACATTTTAAAGTGCTAGATCCAGTAAGTTTCTCAACTTTCTTCTCAACTTCTGTTCGATCTCCTGTAAGATACTGTAGCAGTCCTTAGCCCTCAAGTAGTCCACACTGCAGTAACTATCCTCATTTTAAAAGGTGAGCAAAGTGAAGAGCGGCTTTGGAAAGCAGTGCATTGTTTTCTTTTTTTTCCCATTGCCTCTTTGTCTGTTCATGGTCACCGATAATTGAATCAGTATTGGTACTACAGGCTTTTGTTCTCACACTTCTAAGTTTGTTCTTCATTGTAGCCACTACTTCGAACTTGTTTTTGTCAGCATTAGTTACCTTTCCCTATAGCGTTCAAAGTCAGTTTGAAATCACACTGACATGCAGGGAGGCTGAAGTGTGCATCTTCTGAGGTCCTTTCTAACCTGAATTGTTACTTGGTTCTATGATATACAGTTAGTGGAGACTGAGCACTGACTTTTTCTTACAGCTTATTCTGGTGAACTTGTTAGAAATTGCTGCTGTACATAATTTACCATCTGTCCTTCAGCTTTCTCCAATTTTTTATTTAATTTCTTAGTTGTTAAGCTTCCTGGAAATGTTTTGTTTGGAAAGCCCATTTTATGCAAAGGCACAGAGTACTTCAGTAAAAGTACCGATAGCGTTTCTACCACTGAACAGCCAGTGGCTGCAGCTTACCATGTGGAAGAACTGCATCTGCACTATTGCAACCAACAGGTGAATGGCGGAGTTGAAAGGGACCCCAAGAGGTTAGTCCCTATCTCCATCTCAGACAGAATGGTTGTCCAACCCATTCCAAAAGATCTTTTAGCAGTAGTAGCTCAACTGCCTATCCCAGTCCTTCCTGTTCTTACTACTAACAAGTTTTTCCTGCTGTGTAACATGAATCTTCCTTGTTTCAGTTCAAGCCCATTTCTACTTGCCCTGTGTAGTCTGGACATAAACCAGAGGTAGCTCCCCTTCCTCTTAGCAGCAGTCTTTTTTACACACAGGAAGAATGTAATCATTTTTCTTTAAGTTAAACAGCCTAAGGTCATTCAACCTTTCCTTCACATGCTATCTTCTCTAGATCTCTGCTCATGTTCATTACTCTTCGGCCTTCTCTCCAACTGAACCTCTCTCTTGAAATCTATCTTTCTTGAAGTGCAGTTGCCTAAAATTAGGCACAATATTCCAGCAGAGATCTACGCAATCCTGAGAAGAATGGATGCCCTAAAAGTTGTTTATACTCAGTATAGTATCTGCCTTTACTCCAAGAGCATGACACACATTTTGAAGTCCACTCATTGTTCCTTTTGGAAATAAAGGGAAGCAAAATCCCAGTTTTTCTTTTCTTGGCGTGGGAGGTGCAGACTGCTATTTACAGATTAAACAGGAAGAGGGTCATCACCTATCATCTATTCTGATTGTCTTGTACACTAGCAGCATGTCTACCTCTGTTTAGAAAACATATATTCAGTTAGAATATGGATTACCTCTCATTGCTCTATGGTATTATGCATTATTAAACAAAATGAAAGTGCTTTTGTGGTTTCTGTTATAGGAATGGCCAAGTTGTTATTACTCTTTTTGGAAACGTTGCTGTTTCCTTTTTTTTAACAACTGCTTTGCTGTGTCTTTACAGCTTTAAGTGCTACTGCATTGAAAAGGTAAATTAAAGAAAAACTGTGCAAGATAACATTTAAGTAGAATGAATTTCTTTGCCACTACAGATGAATGTTCTTTTTAGTTATTTCTGTAGCTTTTCAGATTGATAAGGTCCTTGTGTACATAAGACGTCCAAAGTATATAAGCCTCTGGCGTTATACATATACATATACACCACAGGGTAGGCAATCAGGCCTGAAGCCATAGAAGTCTAATAACAAATATAGTACATACAAATATAGTACATATCCATTATTTTTATTTCCACTAGGAGCTGCAAAGTTTACCAGTCCATTTGATCCTGACTTTTAACTAGTCCGCCTGTGCTTTTTTATTCCACTAAGAATTCTCTCATCTCTTAAAACAGAAAACTTGTATTATTTATGAATATAAACAATAGAAAGCATCTTTCACACTGTAGCATAGAGGCTGTAGAGAGACGGACTGTGGAAGCACATGAGGTCAACGATAAATTAGTATATCTTGAGCGGGTGTATTTAAAAATTCCTTTCTCCTGTTAAAACACCATATAAACAGAATACAGATTGGCCTGTTAATGGAATAGGAAAGAGTTAGAAATGTCTTGAAACTAGCTCTGCAGGTATAGAGAAAAGTTCCTCAAGCCTATAGTTCTTGTACATGCAGACTTTGTGTGAGCTCCAGTCAATGATCTGTTGTTTCTAACTGTTCAACATCTATTAGAATCTATCTATTTTCATGGGAGGCTTGGCATAGAACAAACTGGTATCTATCAAATTCTAGCATATGTACATGGTTTTTTATGTTAGAAAAATATTTTTTCCATTGTTTCACTTTGAGGTGGGAAGGAAACTAACAAATTCCACAAGTTTGTTTGTTTGTTTTTTTAAATTGAGACTTTTGGCTTTGAAAATAAACATCAGACTCTTTCCTTAACAGAAGATCTAAAACTTACTTACTTACACAATCACATTCTACTGAATCTTGCAGCATTATATTCCCCGCACATACAACCCGCCTCTAATCTTTTCTAAAGTTTCATCTCTTCACTTATGATTCCCTGAAAGGTTACTATGTTTTTCAGAGGAATTGGCTGAATTCAATTAATTTTGTCTTTAAATTCAAATATGAAATCAGATATTTGAGATCAATGTTTACCACTGAAGCAAATCCCTTCAAGTGATCATGTTTTATTTTTCTTTTAGATAAAAAATTATACTTATGATCAAAGTTTTGTTGCAACTTATCTTTCAAAAGATGTATTTTGTCCTAAATTTCAGCACTTTCTGATCAAACTGTTTAAGACCATATAAATAAAAAACCTAGTAAAAGCATTCTTAGTTAGTATAAATTTTATTCAGTCATATGAAGTGCCTCTCTGTCATGCTCTGTCAACCTTAAAGAACTTAAAACTTGAAAATGGAAAATCCTCCCTTTTTATTAAGTTATGTAAATAACTTCTAATACCTATACCCTGGCAATCTATATAGTCTTCAGCTGTCCCATCTACCCCTGTGGTGATGATGCCAGGAAGAAAAAACCATCCAGAATACTCCCTTTGCCTTTGTAAGATGATTCCGGTGCTGCCTGCTGTGAGAGCAGGCTGAACTTACAGACAGTGCAGCTTCAGCCTCCATGCGTGTGAACTGCAATGGTAGAATGGAGTTTATTGGGTCTGAATGGGTCTGAATTTGTCTGGAGCTCAGAAGTCTATTAGGTACAATGTGGGTGCAATCAACAGAACAGTTCTGTACTTCAGATACACCTATTTAAGGCCCAAAGTCACAAGAAAACCTGTGTGCTTAAAGTGGAAGATAGGTGCTTATGTCTGCATTTACAGTTCTCAAAACACCTGCTCTGCTGCAATGTAACACTAGAGGTGACAAAAAAGTACTGTCATTTTTTTTACAGTTAAGTTTTTTTTTAGGTACCTAAAATTCTGCTCCAAAGCATATCAGCACCGTGACTTCCGGCAAATCTTTTCTGTCAACTGAGAGACACTATCAAACCAGCCTTCCTCTGCCTCTCTCACTTCAAAAGCTTAATCCAGAAACATTTCCAAGTGTATTTACTTGATCAGGATTTACAAAATCTTCTATACTAGGTGACACTTTCCTTTTGAGACAACAAGAAGGTATAATCAAATAAATATTTGGGGATGACAGAAGGGTACTTGAAGCTGTTCCATTCTGCAAATAATTTAAAAAGGGAATGGATGGATTGAGAGACTACACCCAAGTCTAGGCAGCCCCTTGACATGTAAGAGACCAGGATGTAAGTCCCATGTTGAGATACCTGACCCTCCACCTGTATCATATGGAGGGCCTCAACTTCTAATACAGGGCTGTCATAGCAGCCATATACCTTAAGTCTCTTTGCAAACCCCAGTGCAGTTGCTTTAGATGTTCTAGAAAACTGCACTCAGTGGAGAGAGGTTTTTATCCTGTGTGTTTTTTTAGGGTTCCAGTTTATCAGCCCAAGTGGGGCAAAACTGTTAAGAACCTTTAAGAACTAATAATTGTATTTCTTTACAGAGACTTCAGTAACACAGAGACATTATGTAGTGAACAGAAATACTATTGTGAAACTTGCTGCAGTAAACAAGAGGCACAGAAAAGGTAAGTGAAGAGCAGGCTATTTCACCATGTCCCTCCTGGGCTTTAACAAATGTCTTCCTTGATATTTATTGTGTTTAGATACCTAGAAACCTTACACCCCAGCTGCATTCTCTGTGTGGGCCAGAGAACCTACAGACAGATTCAAAGCTATTACATGTGTCTTAGTCTAGAAGCTACTGCTGGTTGACTACTGTTACTTACAAAGTGCTTTTATAATGCAAACGTTTACTCATTAAGGAAAGACAGAATGGCTTTGAACTGGTCAGGTCTTTATCATATGCATTCTAACGGTTTCACAGGATGAGAGTAAAAAAACTGCCAATGATTCTTGCCTTACACCTCAAGAGATTCAAGTATATGGAGCAATTGCACAGGTATACTAAGCTGTCTTATCGTGTAGTATTTCCTCTGGAGTTACGTCTCTTCAACACATCTGGTGATGCTGTCAACTTAGATCGGATGTACGACTTGGTAGCTGTTGTTGTTCACTGTGGAAGGTAAGATACCTTCATGTATATCTCAAGCTACTGCCAGACATTTGCCAAAGGCGGAGGCATGCCTGACGATGTGGGGAGAGTGGGAGGGAGGACATAAACCCT
Organism: Pygoscelis adeliae; assembly: GCF_000699105.1. Taxonomy (NCBI): domain Eukaryota; kingdom Metazoa; phylum Chordata; class Aves; order Sphenisciformes; family Spheniscidae; genus Pygoscelis; species Pygoscelis adeliae. Next base: position 5,028,865 of record NW_008824243.1, read on the forward strand.
GCTGCCGCACCAACTTGCCTGTGTCTTGGCCTGAACCTCTTAGCCACCTTCCCTCATAGTAAATCTGTACTTGTTTAAAAAATCAGGCCTCCAAAAGTCACAAGATTGGCTTAAATTAATGGAGCTGTCTCCTCCTTCATCAGCCCACTTAGAGAGCTTGGCAGCCAGGACTCTGTGAGGGCCAGACGCTGCTAGCATGTAGGCCTGACAACATTATCACCTTGGTCTCCTGTCAAAGCAATGAAAATTATAGCTTTAATAAAGCTTCTCACATATGGGGTATTGTCAAATACGAAACAAACAGAAAAATCCTTGGGGCTCTAGGAATACGATTGTTCTCCCTCTTCTCAAAGACTGTATATAGCTAAATATTCACTGTTGATATCAAACAATTTTCTCCCTTAAATTTTGTTCATAATGTTTTTAAAATATTTGCAATAGTTGGTGCCTGCCACGAGCAAATAGTTAAGTAATCTATAGGTTAATTTGCAAATGGTCATGGCACAGATGAAAACAACACATTTAGCTTTCAGTTGATGAAGTCTTTGCAACAGGTCAGTAAAAAGGTGAAAGGAGTAAATGTCTACTGTATCACCAGGGGTGGGTTTACCGTGTTCTTCATAACATTTTGTTATAATCCCGTCTGCTTGCGTATAGCAATGTGACTTATCAAAATGGACTCAATAGCATCTTCTAATATTTTGGGGTTTGTGTTTTTGTTTTGCTTTCTAGTGGACCGAATCGGGGGCATTATATTACTATTGTGAAAAGTCATGGATTTTGGCTCTTGTTTGATGATGACATTGTAGAGGTCAGTATGCTGAAGGTCATGAGCACAACTTTTTTGTTTATGTTCTCTTCTCTTCTCTATTTGGGGTTAAAATTCTGATCAGATCTGGGTATAGATTACTAGTCTGCAAAGCCACAGTTTGGTTGTAATGTGACATTTATCTCAAATCTGTTAGGAAGTAAGACTGCAAACAAAATTATTAATCCTGTAGTTCTTACTCTGTCAATGTCAGAGGGGGTTGTTTTATTTCAGAGCAACATCAAAGGTTTTTAATATCAGACTTCAAGGGTTTAATTTGGAATGTTTTCTATATCTAATAAAATAAATTTAATTCATTAAAACCTGAAATACCCAGGAACTATGTTGCAATCCTTGGCAATATCACTTGGCAAAATTGGACTGGGTAAAGCTAGCATTGCTGTGGAATTTTAATTTTTGAACAATTGGGAAGTTACAAGAAAGCCTGGATTCTGTAGTTGATCTGGGTTTGTCTGAATATAAATTAGAGCAGGATCTGGTCCACAGCTATTACAGATTCTGTCTAAGCATTCTGCAATTCATTCCTAAGCAAACCCTTTATGTCATTGTGGCACCTTGGCAAAACTGAGGTCTCGAGTCTGATTTCCCAGGAGTAAACCTAATGGAGGAAAGTAAGCACTGGGACATTGGATGGGGCATGTCTTGAAGAGGGTTTCTGGAAATTTCAGAAAGATGGGGTCACATGGTCACAATTATGTGTTTTAACAGTGTTCACTACTGCATTCCAAGGAGTGAGTCTGTTGTTGGAAAAAGCCTAATTCAGTTAGGTTCGCTGAGACAAACATTCCTATTGACTTCCATGAGCGAGACCAGTAGGGCGTAGCCCCTGAACATTACCCTTTCACTGCTTAAATTACAGACAGAATTTTCTAATTGCTACCCCGAAACAAATAACTGAATTTGTCTTTTGTGTTTATACAGTCATTTAATCCATGTTTGGTATTTCTTTTACCTAACAGCACATTAATTTTTTTTATTTACTTTGCAGAAAATAGATGCTCAAGCTATTGAAGAATTCTATGGTCTGACCTCTGATATATCAAAAAATTCAGAGTCTGGCTATATTTTATTCTATCAGTCAAGAGAATGACTTGGCAAACTGTGACAATTGTGCACAACGATGCTCCACGCAAAAGAAGGTGATGGCTCCCCTTAACTGACTTTTAGAGAGACCGCATCTTGTATGGTTGAACAACGATACACTCTGTCTCCTATTAAATGGTCTATGTGATATTGACTATAACCATCCATTTTTGACATGTGGAACTTTGTTTTGGGGAGGGGGGGTTGTTTGTAGTTTTTAAGTCTGATTGAAGAGTTAATTGCAGTCAGATTTTAGTGGAATTTGTATGGACTAACATTTACAGATAATAAGATTTGGAGGTCAACTGTTAAACCCAATCCAGCTAGAGTAGTATTTTATATGGAAGTGTTCATTACATTTAGAGCAAAATTGTTTAAAACTTTCTAAATGGCTTTGGGGTGTGTTGAGTTACAAAGCATTCCTTTAAATACATCCTGATATATACTTACCCATTTTAAGTGTAAGGAAAAAAATCTGTTTCATGATGATTGGAGTTGTGGTTGTATAGGGAATTTTTTTACATGTTACTCTGCTGCAAAAAAGATACTCTTCCAAAATCATTTAAGCTTGGGTTGTTAAAAACTTTCAGCGCATAACCTTAGGCCTAAAATTCACATAAAGAGATTTAAATTACAGTGGAACTAAGTAATTCTGTATGTCCAGTCACTTTATCATGAGACTGTACAGATGAGGTGAGATTTCAGAACTTACAGAGTACTGGAATAAAGGGAGCGAGATGACACATCGGAGACAGAGATAAATTACATCTATAGAGATTGAGCTTATCTTTCTGTTAAAACGATATCATAGGTTGTTTGTTTAATTGAGTTTGCAGAGATTGCAACGCTGCTCACGTATAACATATCCATCAGGACTGAAATTACACAGTCCATTTAAATAAGTGTTGTTTGTACAATACATAAGACACAGCTTGATCCTGCCATTTTCTGAATATCTGTAGGTCCCATTTTCATTTCTCAAGACAGAGTCCATTTCTTAGCAATATAATACATAACAACCATTAGTTTGCACACACTGTCATGTATATATCATCTCTAACATTTTGGCCGTGTTTGACACCATTTGGGTCACCACAGAAACAGATAGGGCTCTGGAGTGTCTGATTTTAAAACATCAAAAGGCTTAGTGCAAAAGGCTTAGTTTGTGATTTTACTGGGTGAATTTGGCTGGCACTAGTCATGCACTGGCTAATAAAATTGGTGAACTCACATACTGGAACTTGGCAAAGAATGAATGTAGAAGAAAGTCTCAATAGGGTATGAGAAGGGATCGACTGCAGGTTGAGGCAGTGGTAACGCTGGGTAACTACCTTGCTTGGTTTGACACTTTCACTCCATTATACAATTCTTGAACTTCAGTAGCCAAATTCCTATTCCAATGAAGTCAACAGCAAAAACACTCTTCTTGTCTTCAGAGGGACTGACAGTTGGTTCTAGTATTTACAAGGAAATATTCTCATCTCACAAAATTTATTTCTACCTGTTATATTTCATTCACTCGCGCTAAGTATTTATTAAACAATGTCCTTCTTTTCTTTAAGAAGCCTGCCTGCCACTTTATGGCTGACACTCCACTTCAAGAAATGGCTTTTGAAGTGCAGCTAAATCTTATATTTTAGTCTTCTGTAGGAAAGAGAATAACTTTTTTCATTGTAATCTACTGTGAATGTGAAATATCTTTTGTTAAATAATGGTGAAAATGAAGTACTAGCTTCTACTGTAACATCAATTGAAGTTCAGTTGGATTTATCAACGGCCATTTTGTAAACTAAGGAAATGTAGCACTTTACACTGAATGAGAAACAGAAGTGGACTTTTCATCTAACATTATTTGTGATTTATCATGTTGTTATACCGATACAGGAAAACAGATGTAGACTGTAACCTTAGAGTACTTACTTAGGTGAATAATAGTGGTGGTCTACAGAGATCACTCACATGAGTGAAGGCTGGTGTGCGGGCTCAAGACAAGCATAATTGGGATGCAGCTCTAGTTCTTTTATTGATGTTAGAATGAAATGTTCTGTCTCTAACACAGAAGACAGACATCTTACAGGAGACTTCAACTCTCACTGAGGCCCAGGAGCTTTTCCACTGAAAAGCTAAACCTGCAAATCCCTCTTTAATGGATTTATTTATAAGCATTCGGAATTTCCATATAAATATATAATAATCACTTGCCTTTTAAAATGGGTAAGGTTTCCTTGTTGTGAATGAAGGCACTTTCTAGATCGGCATTAACCAGTGCTGGTCCAAAGGTCTGTACTTCACAGTTTACTGCTGAACGTTCTTAGGGCATTCTTCAATTTTAAAACAAGCAACAAAAAGTGTATTCTTAAGGTATCATTTGAAGGTTTAGGGCTCATGTTTATATGAAAAGTAATTTTTCATAAAAATAATTTTTAAATCAGTTCAATTTTAGGAAATGTTTTCCATATTTCAATTGACTTACCTGAAAATTTATTTTTTAATGTTAATAATATGAATTAATATTTAAATGCTGAAGTACATTTGGTTTTCTTCAGCTGCAAGACACCTCTAGGTTGTAAAACATACAGATAATTACAGTATGTTATTGAGAGTAAAATTACTAGAATAAGCCTTTTCATAATGTTGGAAAAACATTTTGAATTCATGCTAGCCCATGAAAAGATCACAGCACTGGTACCACACCAGTCCAACATCAGTGGTCTGACATCAGCTCTGAAAAGTTGTGGAATACTCAGTTTATGCTAACACCAGCTAAAGTAAGGAGCATTTTCTTTTGATTAAAAAATAATAAATTGCAGTCACAATTCTATAACTTATATCCAGTCTACAGTGTGCTGAATGTCTTGACTTCAGTCCAGCAAAAGCTGTCCATCATGGCTGCATGAACAGTGCCAGTCCAGGCAGCAGAACTTCTCTTCTATGTCAAATTAGAGCACGGGTTTTGCAGGATTGGGATCCTCACAGGAACAATCATATGATGTAAAGTATTTTAGTTGATTAAATAAAGCATAATCCTTTTTCTCTTATGCTTATGTATAGATTTCCAGTCCCTTATGAAATAATGGAAAAATATCTAGGACAATAAAAGCTTTTCAGCCAGCAGCTAGAAAACAAAATGTCTAATAGTATTCCATGCTTCCCTAAAATGACTATTTTTATGGTGTCGGGTTCTGAGTATATTAGGCCTAATGACATCTGAAGTTTTCTACTTGTTTCACATGCTGTTGCTGAGATGCGTTGTCCATTTATAAATCTTATTACTATGTTCTTACTTAGAAAAAAGAACATTTTTGTCCTGTGCTGTTTTTCCACTGAACCCAAAGAAGCACTGCAGTGCTGATGAATCAGTTATCTTAGAGGATGAGCTCAGACCTCAATTTTTATGTTTCACAGAACAGGCTGTCAGGATTTTATGTAATTTCTATTTTGGGGACATAGCAGAGGGAGGCAGAAGAGGGGAGTGATGGAGAAACCATACCAGTGAAGCAGAACAACTTGTTGGAATTAAGTCCCAAAATTACTCCTGCCAATTTTATTTTAATAATTTACAGTTACCTCAGAGCAGTAGATTACATCTTAAAAGTCTTCTTCCTTTAGCAGTTGGAGTAAAGAAAATAAAGCAATAGGTGTTTCCTTCGCATGAGATTTGATAAAAATATTAAAGACCTAACTACGCTGAAACTGAAATTCACATTACATGGTGGGTCCTAAAGTGCTACCACAACCTGTCTTTTATCTTCAGTCATTACATTGCATTCACCCATCTGCTATAGCATCATGTACTTGGGACATGAGCCGACAACTTGCAGTTGCCAGTGATTTGATGCCTCTCAGCAGCAGACCCTTCTTGTTTCGTCTCTTTTTTGCTGCTTCTGGCTGACAAGCGTGAGCAGTATCTTACAGCTGAATGTGTACTAGAAATTTTAAGAGGTTTTGGCCGTGTACCTATTCTTTGCCAGTACCTTTTATCAGTGTTTGTTTTAATTTATTTCTCCTTTGTTGCTCTGTTATTGTATTTGTATAATAATTTATGTAGTTATTATTATTAGTTTTCTGTTTTTTTAAAATGTAATCAACCCAAGCACTTTAAGCAACAATGTCAATCTTGTGAAATTCCAATCAGCTTAACATTTTGCATTTGTCTTTTTGCTTTTGCAGCTGTTTGCTTGTGATCCAATGTCTCTAGTTACAACCCAATTTCCATTTTTAGGCTTGTAGTCCTAGCTGGGTTGTAAATTTGGGAAGCCCAAATTTGTTCGTACATATTTGTTCGTACATAGCAAGGATACAGTATCTACCACGTGTCTGCTACACATAGCGGCATGTACCTGACGAGTTGCACTCATGGTGCACATTTCACAACCTTTTTTGCACTCTACCTGCTAATCCAGCTCAGATTGACTGTAATACTTTAACCTGTGGCTCGGTTATCAATGACGATATAATTTAGAAAAGCTCCACTTCTCACAGAAGAATTCTCTTTTACCAAACACAGAGTTAGCTGTCAATCAGCTGATAGTACAGGTATTGCTCTCTTTGCCATTTTATCTGTGCTCTGTACAGTCTCAAGCATGAATAATCTTAAGACCTGCATTTATTCTTGGCCCTTGTCTGAATGCTAGCAAAGAGAGCAATCTTTTTGCATCTTCCTTCTCTCCACTTGGGCTCATATAAAGGGAAGAGATAATGAAGTAAGATAAGTGCTGGTGTAATAAACCCACGCCATCTATCAAAGACACTGGATGTTTCTCAGAGGCCAGCATCTGTGGTATCCATATCAGAAAGTCACTGACTTTCTGTGGTGTTAATGCAAGGGTTATTCTTAGTTTTTTAGACATCGCATTCTCTGATGTCTAAAAAGAGAGACATCTTTTCTCTGAAAAGACCAGGGCTTTTTCCTGTTGCATCAGTTCTGTTGCTGAGGTGTTTCTTCTCAATTTAACATGGTGCTTAATATTTAAATAGCCCTTGGGAAGCCTCCATAGACACCCTTTTAATTTCTTTCCAGTTAACATGCATTACTTCAAAGAGATTGCCTGAACCTGTCCACAAGACTTATTCAGATTAACACACTCCTTTTGCATACAAGGTCAAGTAACACCTATCAGGAGGTATGTGCCCACCTGATGGGACCATCTGGGCTAAGCCCATACCTTTTTACACACTAATGACTCTTTACCCCCTAGGAAGTTTGCTTGCTGTCTTTCACCGAATGATTTAATATGAAACTGCATGTAACTCCCTGTATTCATGGTCTCAGAGTTGCTATAATTCTTTAATAATTCTGCTTCATTTTGGTTATCAAGACTGGGACTATTGCACAATGGAAAATAAACTAACTTGTGTGCGCCATTCACAGTGGTCAATTTAACAGCCTAATGCTTCTGATGAAGGCTGTTGCAGGTGGCAACTTCACCAGATGTAAGAATATTAAAGCACAAGTGACTTTTCTGTGATAGCACAGTAGGTCTGTAGGAGGAGCTGGACTGGCATGCAGCTTCCTAACCCTCAGCCTGTACCCAGCTGAAGTTGGTGCTCCATCCTCTAGATAATCCTAACCCTTCTCCTAGGGGTTCCAAAGTGGCAGGAGGAAATCCTTTGCGAAGACACCTTGCAGTTCACCAAAACATCTTACTTGCCACAGTAGATAATTAATGAATATTTGCAACCCCTCTCTCCTCGCTCCCCAAACCTCATTAATAGGTATACATTCCTTAAAGAGGCTGAGCTTAAATATCAGCTTTGTATTTGCAATGCTGTTCATATTTGCAGATGTTCCAAGACAGATTGTGTTCACATGCTCAACTGTTTCCGAGTCGTCTCTCAACTCTCATTCTAACAGCAAGAGCAACATCAGGGCAACCATGTTACAGGTTCAAGTGCTTTTCCTGGAGACGATTTTCCAGCTTCAGTGGCTTTTGTTAAAGAAGACCTAACACAAGCTCCATAACTTATCCATGACTCTTTAGGATTAAAGTCACCATATGCTGTATGAATATGAGTGTAGGGTAGGGGGAAGAAGAAAGAGAAGAGGAAGAAATATGGAAAGGGCTGGTTTTTCAGAGGCTTTGAATATGTATATCTGTTTGTAAATATATAGTACCTCTCTACCTTGTCAAAACGATGCAATCATAATAAAACTACTTAAATATTTTGTGTTAGTTTTTTAAATGGAGTAAGAGGTAGTAAAATTATTAGGCACACAATTGGGGACACATAAAAATACTGAATTTCTAGTAAAGCGTACAATACATGTTGTATGTGTACAGTTGAGTATCTGCTCTTTTTAATCATGTACATGTAATTAAACCCTGCACTACCTGCAGAGCTGTAAGATAAATCTCATGTTGGTTATTAAGGCTGTAACATAGGAAAACAGTATTTTCTCCTGTTAACATGTTTATATTTTACATAAAATAAACTCCCTAGCTGATCTTTCTTCCATTCAGCTTGCTTTGAATTCAGCTGGAGCCAGACTAAGGCTGAACATTGGTGTTGGTTGTTACACAACATGCTTCTGAATGTCAGGAATCTGCATTCCTACAGATGGCAAGACTGCTGACGCTCGCTTTTTATTTCATTTAACGGAGCCATTGCATTTTAAGTGACTTCAGAGAATATTTCACCACCTGGGCTAACTGCCTCTGAAGTGCCTTAAGGGAACAAATTTTGCATGCAGTTCATGAGTAGTCTTGGTGGAATATACATACAATTGTGTGACTGAGCTGTACCTAGTTAAAGCACATCACTGACCTTGCCAATGTTACTGAGAACAGCTAAAACTGAACAGAATAAAAAGCAGCCAGAATTGAACTACTTTTTGCATCAGGGAACAAGGAGATTCCCAAGCCCTTTAGCCTGGGATTTTACCTGTGACTGCCGGAGTGGGAAAGGGTTTTACTAATGAGGTCTAAAATTCTGTCAAAGAATTGAAAGGTTCCTGCAGTCTGCTCATTTTCCCCAAGTTATTCATTAGCAAACACAATTTACTTTCTCAAAAGTGAGGTAAATAAAAGGCTGGAGTTTCTTGGTCTTGTCTAAATGGATTCTTGTTATTCCTTCAGAATCGTTTAGAGAACCAAAATCAAACATAGCTGTCAAACTGCATGTTAAATTTATAGCTAACATGCTATAAGATTTATGGCACATCAGACTACCAAAGGGTTAGGTTGAAAAACATTTCACATCTTACAGTACAGATTTCCTTTCAAAAACCTTGAAGTACCTTCAAATTTATTCCTAGGTTATTAGAACATAAGCTTTTAACTGCAGGATGGAGGCAGAAATTTAAAACACAGGAGATGACTAAAATAAATAAATTGCAAATCCACACTTCTTAAACATTTTAAAGGAATAAAATTTATAGTGTACATATAAAGAAACCAAGAAAAGGTTTTGAAGAGCAGGGTTCGCAATCACTGTACACGGGCTCCACTAGAATTGCTGTCACTTCAGGAAGGTATTTTCCCAGAAGCTGTATGATGTTTACCTATGTCTCTGTTCCTTGTCTTTTGGTATGAGTTAATCATTTTAGATTAGATTGGGTTGTGTTCTGTGTACCAGATAAACAGAGAAATGCTAAAAATATAATTTCATCTTGACTGAAAACTCAGGTATGGTAGGAGGAAATTATAAGATTCTTCACCAAACCTGAAACAACATTTATTAGACATGATGAAAAATATGACGTGGAAGACCATGTTTCTGGAGGTGTTGATTTCCTTGAATGTCTGTGTGCAATTTAAAAATCAAGTACAGTTTTTTAAAGAAGAAAAATAAGACAACAATTTTCAAGACATATAAATATATATATTGTAACAGAACATTTCAATTATCTGTTCTGAAAAACGTTCCTCTTCATTTATTAATTTTATATCAAATAGTAGAAGATTACTCCATCGCCTTGTTAAAGTTCACTCACCCCCACTGCATGACTCATTTGGCTGCTCTACTGTGACCTAAGATCTTCAAGCTTTCCTCAGTCTAAAGAGATTGTAGCCACGTGTCTTTGCAGTCTCTGGGAGACTTCTGTGGCACAGGCGGTGGGGCCAGCAACCCTCTGAAGCCCTGGATCTTCCTGGATCCTTTCTCCCAGGGCCAATGATGGCTCTCTCCACTCCACACCTAAGCCGCTTCAATACACATTTTGCCCAAGCGCATCTTTCCAGGAACACATGGTGCACAAGTTTTGTATTATTTCCAGTACAGAATCACTTTGCTTTACATAGGAAAATACATTAGCAGATCTAGAAAAAAGATAAACCACCGTATGTACTCTCCTGCTGCAGTTTGCTCATGTGGTTTGAACCTAAGAAGATTCCTTTAACAGATCCATCCAAGACCTTCCTGGACCATAACAACTCTTCCCTTTTTTTCCCCCTATGGTTCCCTTCCCCACATTCTTATATTGCTGGGGGGAGGCACTCTCAGTCCACTTTGTCACAGCAGGTGTCTACTACTATGAGCACAATGTTAGGGTTCGGATGTAAAGGATGGGCCTGCTCTGAAGGAAGACTTTGGTGGCATTGACCGCTGTAAAGAGTGATCATCATCAAACTGAACATGCCTCTATCAGTTTAACCCGCCACAAACACTTCACCTGGTGCTAACAGTGCATTTCATCTCACCATGAATACAGAAACAGCAGAGGAGGCAACAACCTGGAGCTTGCACGTTGCCCCAGGATGCGCGGAGAGACCTACCAGGATCAAACAGAATACAAGAGGTGGAGACTGATAGACATTTTTTGCCAAATCATTGCAAGGGTAAAATAAAGAGGTCAATACTGGAATGAAATTTGGAATAAGCCAGAGTGAAGCATTATCCTTTGGATTTCATTTCACACACATATGAGGAAAAATATTCAAGTCATGTTCCTGAACAGCAAAGATGTTGAAACAGAAGATACAGATTTCACCCAGCATTGCAAACTAGACATCACAAATGCTTAGGCATCAACTAAGAGACTACCTGATAGAGACCAAATTCTACCGTCAATCACTTCGGTGTAGCTGTAAAGAAGCTCCAGACAGGTTTGCAGTTTTACAGTGGGATTAGTAATAACAGAAACTGGAATCAAGTTTCTTACAACATCCTCATAAAACTTTTGGTGTGCAGAGCTGTGTTTTCTGTGCAGCTGTAAGACATGGTTATGTGTGGAACACTGTAAGCACTGAAGAAGAACTACAACTGGGATTCGCTCTGCTCTCTGAAAACAGAGTTCAGGAGCACAAACAAAATATTACACTTTATTCAGTCACTAATCATTTAATTCTCACTGTCACTCGTGAAGCATTTTTCATCCTCAAAATAGTTTACCAGATAACTTAATAACTTTCCAACTCTTAATTTCGTGAAAATTGTAGAAATTGGGTAATGTGTACCAAAATCCCTACGTATTTTAGATAACTACAACTTGAGCTGAATCTGGCCACCCCTCAGCTAGACCAGTTTAACTAGTAGGAACGTTTTCACCGGCTTCTCAGCAGCTGCCTTGATGACCTATTCACTCCTGGATGCAGTTCAAAGTGCAGATCTTGTAGCACATCGCCCCAGTATAACCTGATCCCTTGCTATCTCCCAAACAGCTTGTCTTGCCTGGGATGCACTGGGGCAGCTGAGGTTACTCGGGAAGTTTGTCATAACAGCACTTTACTTTCCAAGGAATGGATTAGCTTTCTTTTGCCCTCTAGTAATTGTTAATTATTATACACTAGCAGGAAATATTAGGTAAAGCAATTTATTTGGTTTATCTCTCTTTCTTCATTCTGGTTATTTCTAGTTACCTTTTCAGACGAACAAAAGTATTCACAGGTAAGGTCATTGAAGTTTTGACTGTTTTAATTCTGCAAGGTGAGTAGTTCAGGCAGAGACCAGTGTTGGCTAAGACACCAGAATGGCCCTCAGTTGCCCCTCAGAAGCTGGCCTCGAGGACAAAAAAAAAAACCCAAAAGGTAAGCAGAATTCTTCCCCCTAACCTTTACAACTACGATGTTTTTAAATGCTCAAGCACAGATTGCTAATTCTACAGTTGACATATACGGGGATATTTCTGGGCATACTGCATCACTATGCTGCGACGTGGTTTCAACCAACATTGAATTAACCACACTTTTGCAATAACATGCTTCAGAGTCACGTCCAGTATTTTCATTAAACTGTATTTTCCCATGGCTTAGAGAAGGTGATGCGTGAAATCTAAAAGCTTTGCTTTACGGCAATGTTACACATTCATACTCATTTATTGTTCCCAAATGGAGTTACAGAGGATGAGGAAAGACAATCAGTTTATCAGAAAGTAAGCGGCACTGCAGAATACAGACTGTGCACAGCCAGCGTTCGGTGTGGTAACAGCAGTGAATAAACGCTCATTGTTTAGTAGGTCTGTTTAGTTGTCATGACACTTGTAGAAGAAAGGTACCTAGAGAATGTGTTTCCTTAATATACTGAACCTCTTGCTCTCACTCTCGTGCAGTCAATCCCAGCCTCCAGATACTGAGCTGAAAACAAACCACTCCATTCACCATGCTCTATATACAGTTGAACTTTATTTATCCAAAGGTATTTTACTCAAAATCCCTGTAATATCAAAATGAGCCGTATCCCCCAGGCAAAACATTTTTTATTTTGAAACGCTGTTAAACCTGAATTAATGCAACCATTTCTTAATGAAAAAAACCAAGATGCAGGTTCCCTGGCAGAATTTCAAGTGACATTCTGCCCCCTTTTTATTGGCTTGGGGTTTTTTTTTCCCCATAAGCCATGATGTATGGGCTTCTTTATTTTTCCTATTATTCCTGTAATTTTGGACAGTATCATCTACCATTCTAGCTCTCATTGAATGGAAGAGTACCTAGCTTCTCTCTCTCTCTGAGGGGTTGCAATACCAGTCCACTCGCTTCAGTGAATTTTGCAACCACTTAATATCCAATATTATAGGGCACATTCACAGGACTCATCCTTCAGGAGACGATGTTCAGGAAAGCAGCAAGGTCTATAGCCTGAACATGACAGTCTGTGATTTCCAGTCTCATCCCTATCAAGAGCTCATTGTATTACACGGGGCAAATAATGCAACCTGTCTCTTCCTCTATTTCCCACCTAGAAAATGGGTATGCCAATATTTATCTATCTCAGAGAACCATGGAGCTTAGGTCGGAGGAGTAGAGGCTGCAACCTCGATTACTCTCATATGCGCAATAATTAGGTTATAACAGTATATTTTTTCCTTTTCAGGCAGTCTTCTTTTAATAACTGCAGCACTCCCTTCAAGGGGGGAGATTTGCAAACAGTAAGACTAGCTGATTGTTATTTGACAGGAAAAGACCTTTACAAAGAGATCAAACAACTGTCCAGAGGTGGCAGGGATTAATTCAGTGATACAAATATACTTCTAGTTTGTCCTGAAAGGTCAGTATTATTGAATTTTATTCCCAAGCAACATACCACATCATAACTCCAATCAAAGTCAGTGGGCAAAGATCAGGTCCAGAGTGAGTAATAGGTGATCTAACAAGGGAGTTGCCGCGTGTTTCTTTCAGCTCGCTGACTCTCACAATGACTGTATCTAGAGATTTCAAAGGAAAGGGGGAAAACCCTGCTGCAGACAGCTATGAAATAAATGACCCATTAAAGAAGATCATTTCCTTACAAAGAAAAGAAAGGAAAGTTTCCAAGGGAAAGAAAATTTCTCTCCAAACTTAGTTAATTGTTGCTTTTTTTACAGATAGGAATTAGGCTAATGGGTTATGCACTGCGTACTGCCCGGTTCTTTACGTATTTGCTTAGCTCATTCCCCCCTGAAAAATATTTTGTTACCCATAATAGTTTTCCATTTATGCCTCAGATAATAAGATGTTACCATGTCATTTCCAGAATTACTTATTATATCTTGGGCCCTTGGAATGATTTTAGGATGACTACAAGATCATCAACAAAACTGACCTAACAAGGTTAATACAAAAAAAACCCCAACAACCCCTCAATGGTTTTATGAAGTTAAATATTAAAAAGGTGAACAACACCATTTTTTTCCAGAACTCTGTCCTTAAATTATTTCTCTCTTGGGTTTTGTACTCTTCATTTTAACATTTTTCACATCTGCGAAGCAGAGAAGTCAGCTAAATCATTGCAATTTTCTGAGAAGGAAATGGTTAATATTCATGAAGGGGAGTAAGAAATGCTGTGTTCCTTTTATAAAGGGCAATTCCTCGCTCGCATGGGCGTTTGGAGCTCATAAGGATCAGGTTTCCAGAAAACCCACGTTCTGAGGCTGGAACAAACACTAGCAAATATACAGAAATGAACCATCCTTAGCTGTTACTGTGATGGACTGGTGATTTAAAGAGCTGCCATTCATTTTCTGTGTCCATTCTTAATCAGACCCTTTCTACTGGGCACCGAGCAAAGAAAAGGCAGCTATTCTCTTCCAAAAGCTGATAAGGTCTTTTGTAGAAGAAAATTTGCATTTGGCTGAATGTTAATTTTATAATGCTGTCCAACAGAGCAGAATAATTTGCCTCCCCACACCCAACACGCACACAGCCAGGAAGGGACTCTACCTAACCTTTTCAACTCCTTTGAACAAATTAAGCAAACCTGCACGACTGTGTGGCTTTTCTGTTTAACGGAGAGATACTTCGGGGAACAAAGAAGAAGAGTCAAGGACATTACACCAGAGGGTCGCTGTCCCTTGGTTTTGGGCCACATCAGCTATGTGACACAAAAATATTTTGTGCTTCTTAGTGCTTTTCTTTGTGGACGTTTACCAAGTGTTGCCTTTACTCTTTGGCTTCACAGTCTTATAATAATCATCTCAGCATTCCCAGACTTTGGGAAAGGTCAGATCCAGACCTAAAACCAGTTCCAAGTTTTATGAGTTTGATGTAAAAACATTAGTAATACTTGTTTTTAGAAGCAGCACATGGGACCCAACTAAACTCACATTAGGACTGCTGTGGGGTTTACAAGCCATGTGGTTCAAATCCATTTACAAGTGGCGAAGGCTGGATAGCTTGTGCCTAATCTCCTGATGGGTGATACAGTGGATTAGGTAACTAACACAAGTGTATAACACAGGAACTTGTAAGTGACAAGGACCTTTTCTAAACAGTTAAATCATCATCCACTTTTACTTGCTTCTCAGTCAATACACAGTTTTACACACAAAGGTCTCTCAGGTTTGAGGTCTACTTGAGAAAGCAATGGGAGAAGTGACGGATGACTGCCTCAGGCATGAGCCTCAGGGCACGGGTATCCTTGAGCTCCAGAGCATCCTGCAATGCTAATGAGAGCATCAAACGTCTTCCTACCGTCACCTTTTAAAAAAGATTATTCTTAACAACATATGTGCCCATTGTTTTGCTGTTTGGCAAACAGCAGCTTCTCGTCCTGTCATTGTTTCTCTGGACTATAACACAGATATTAATAAAAATAGAGAAGCTGCAGTAGGAGAAAACTGTGGTCTTATTTCTCTAATACAGCATATTTTCTTGGCAGCAGATGCCTTTTGACACTGGTCTCATTCACACTGGAACTGTATTTTCCTACTTCTGTGAAAAAGCACTGCTTTTCTTCCTCCCAAATCCTACCTGCCATCCTTCCGTAACAGGAATTTAATAAAAAGCCAAACAAAGCAACCCCCCCGTGCCTCAAAAAATCCTAACTGCCAGTGGATGAAATGGACCCAAGCACTGATGAACATGGTCTGATGAACGATGAGCTCAAAACAGAACACCACATCCAAATAAACCCCAACTGGCATGAATTATCATCATCTACATTCATGCAATATTTGATACACATGAACAGATGGGAAAGAAATCCTGCCTTTTGCATGCTACGATTCAATGTGCTTTGGGGCACTCACTGAAGTCAATGTGAGCAGTTTTTATCCTGTTGTGTTGGAAAACTGGCTAGGACAGCCGGTAACTAGGTGTCTGTTAATTGATAGTACACATATAATACTTGTAACTAGGTGCATGTTACTATACTTGAAAATGTAGCGTAGAGATGTTGGACCTTGGCAGCCCGTGATGAATGTCCTTAAGTTATAAGCACTCTGGCAATTTTGCCTGTGCTTTCCAGGACAATTTCCAGACAACCTGAGTCTGAAAAGACAAAAAAGAGCCAGGTTTCTGGAGGAAATATCAGTTCCAGGAGTGTGGCTCATCATGAAACAGCGGGGTTTGGAGGTCAGTAATTTTTTTTCCCTCCCTTTTAGAACCTGGCCATAATCTAAGGACTTGTACAAGAACAACTTGTACACAAGGAGCTTTGATAAAAGGGTCCACATCCCAATAACCCTTTGCTGCCTGAGTCTTTCATCAGCATGTCTCTGCAGCAGTAAACTTCCAGTCTCCAGTACCACAGCAAACAGAAGCTAACAGTTAAATTGAAAATTATGTCTATTCTTTAATTATTTTATGACTCCTTTCACATAAATCACTTGCATTTAAACTGCCCAAAATCTCTGCTACAAAGATCTTTTGTATGCATCTCTATAGCAACACATAAAGGAGCAGAAGTTTTTGTTTTACTGTGTACATAAAATATAAACCCACATTTTACAGATTCTGGCATAATATGTAGTCACTATTTCCTTAATTAGCTTTTTTTTTGGAAAAGGCTGGTATGCCCTTTGGAACAAGAGAGGGGGCAAGTCCTAGTCTCCCCTTCAGGACTGTGTAAGGGGCAGGAAGCCTGCGCTCTTCCAAAGTGGTTTGAGGAAATGTGAGTCTTTCATCCTCACCTTAGGACCCTTGAGATTACCTCTGGAAATACATGAGTATGCTCTTTTGCAAGGACCCAAAAGCCCTTTAAAAGTGTTCATCCAGGTAAAGTCCTTGACTGGAGTAACACAACACCCCAGTGTCCCGTGGGCAATAAAACCCAGAGCTCCTAATTCCTACATCTCCCTAGGCTGATCAGGGCCCCCTTCGCTCCCATCGACACCCCAGACCATTTGTCCTTCTTCCCATGCCCGCTGGCCTGTAGGACCCTGAGGTAATTAACCAGGTTGCTTGTTTCAGCAGTAAACTATCTGCTGTTATTACAATAAAGGGCAATAAGTCTCCCGGCTCTGAGAAGGGCTGGGACTCAACTAAATAACACCACCAACAGCACCAAAGTGTCTCCCATGGAGCACAGCAGTGGAAAGACAAATGTCATGGTGATAAGTATAAATGCTCTTACAAGCAAAACTGAGAATATCCTCATTATAATTCTTTCAACTTTTGGCTAGTTTTGTATTAACCTAGATCAATGCAATGTACTTCAACTATTTTGTGAGTATTCAAAATACTCTGTTCTATTTTTTGGCTTGAAAATAGGCAAAGAATATATAATTGCCACTTATATGGCTTGCTTCTGCTCCTTCTGAAACCAACAGGGAAATCTTTCCTTTGAATTCAATAGATTTTGTGTTAAGGCTGGATTAATAAATCTGTGGGTCTGGACCTGGTCAGTGCTGGAGATGGCAAAATGGAATAGATGTTCATTTGGTCTTACACAACTTGCATAGTATGGCCACTCCTGATTTCAGTTTATTTCAGTGGGAATAGCACTAAATTTAAGGTACTAGCCAAAAGTTGCTTTACTCAAATGCTACGTTTTAATATAGCTGTTTATCTAAATGTCAAAATGTTATGATCGGTTAATAAGAATTTGTAGTTTAAAAAAAATGAGGGTATTCAGATTCTATATTTCTCTTCTATCCACAGATCTCATGTGGATTTTAACAGCAGTTTAAAATTCATAATAATATTTTGTGCTCCTCCTGGCCCCCTCCATAAGTTCAAATTCAGTCTGTGATCATTGCTGCTCTTCAGGAGTTAAATTGCTCATAATTCCTTATTCATTCAAGTGAGAACCTCATAATCTAATGAAAGTCATTAAATTAAAGAGTTCTTTTGCAGTCCCATTGTATCTTAGCTGACAGACTCATCATAAAGGAAATAAATCAAATCAGCTAATGAGGTGAATTAATCTGATAACTAAAAGATTGTATGCAGATTGTACTGTTTGAAGCCTATTAAAAAAGGTAGGCCAGTTTATATTCCATTATAACCCCCTAAATTCAGAAGTCTGACACTGAATACACTCACAAATTCCTACCTCTTCTATTTGAAATTTGCTATGGAAAGTTTCCATCAAGGTGTTTCATCAGTGTTATCTAGTTCTCAGAGCAAGGAAGAAGGCACTAGAAAACCTGAGATTTTCCCCAGCATCAGCATGTGTTGAGTCCAGAGTTTTTAGTCTCTCTTTTGTTCTGGGGCTGCCCAGCAGCTTGCTAACTCTGGCGTGCATCTCCAAGAACAGAGTCATCTTTGACAAAAAGCCGTGTAGGCATCTAAGGAGCCAAGTTCTCTGCTGAAATAGGCTTGGTAGCTCTACTGGGAGCCGTGAAAACATACTGATTTTCACCACATGGAAACTATCCTCCATCCTTAATTGTTGCTGTCTTTTCTGAACCAAGTGGTTCTGATTTCAGACATGTAGCCTTGGGGGCATGGGGGAGCCGCTATATGAAACTCTTCGTGAGTTATCCCTAGAATGTTTTGATACACATTATCATGGAAAATTCATCTATCCCCTTCCTATTTAGTTTGCTATAAAAATGGCTTATAGAATTACCAAGAAGAGATAGATCCAAGTATCTAAATTACGTTTTCGCAACCAAGCAGAAAGCTGTAGCTCTGTGGTTTTTTCACAGGAACTCATACGAAGTGAAACAAGATTCCATCTTACCCCTGCCTTCATCATTAGATGATGCAGAGTATCTGGCTGTGTAGCTAATGCAGACAGTTGTTTCTTCTATTTGTAATAGAGCATGAGATGGGCTTTCAAAAAGCACTTAGGGTAGTCACAACTTCTCTTCACTAACGCACGCTTGAAACTCCCACATCAACAGACTTTCTATATAGGCGCTTCTTCTGATTCATGTGGCAGTATAGTTGATTGTACTTGGTATATGCACTTATAAAGGGAAAACTATGACCACATCCATCTAGAAATAAGCCCTGACTTTTTTAACGATTACACTGAATCATTAGGAGAGGCTTTGCTATCTTTCTTAATCTTCATAAGCTAGGGAAAAAACACCTGAATTGTCCATCACTCAGAAT
This sequence comes from Pygoscelis adeliae, assembly GCF_000699105.1. Lineage (NCBI taxonomy): Eukaryota > Metazoa > Chordata > Aves > Sphenisciformes > Spheniscidae > Pygoscelis > Pygoscelis adeliae. Next base: position 5,047,912 of record NW_008824243.1, read on the forward strand.
AAACTGCTCCACAAGGATGTGGTCTTTTGGTTTGAAAACTGTGGGCAGAACACTGCGACAAGTGGAAAGGAAACAAGTGTCCCAGTGGGAAGCAGAGGGTGGGTGCCACGCAGGGCTGCTTTCTTGCCCAGTGCATCACCCACACAGCAGCTGCAGCTTGCCGCCCGCATCAGACCAAGCAACTGTTCTGCCACCCTTGAAAACCAGGACAAAAAGTTAGAGGGGGAAAAAAAAATTATAAACCTCCCCACTCCAAGCAAATTCAATCATAAAGGCCTGTGTGTTCAGCGGTAATAAAATCTGGGCTGCAAAAAATTAATTGCCTTCAAAAAAGATAAGGATGCAATATTAATATAACTAAAGATATCAGCTGTAATGAATCATTTGGCTTCTTGGTTATTGGACTGACTTGACCGATTTTAACTTGAAATGTTTTCATAAAATGCATGGTGGTTAATTTAATCTGGGTCAGGCGTCCACTGAAAAGATGGTTGAATTTGTGTCAATGTGCGAGCGACAGTAACATATGTCTGCTAATAACAGTGAAAAGTAATGTTAAACAACACAGCAGAACAAAGTGCTCCTTTCTTAAGTCATAAGCCAATACGTAAGCATTAAGTAATGCTTTGGTGTCATATTGGGAGGCAAACATTGCACTGACAATATCGGAGTCAAAAAAGCATGTAAGAAAATACAGAGATGACAGTATTTTTGAGACTGAGAAGGAATGTGTCTGTGATAATTTTTCTTTGTCTTTTTCTTTTGTCTTTCCTGTTACTCAGAAACAGCTTTTTGTTATTCAAGATCAGGATTAGGCTGCTACTACAAAACCATTACTAGTTTCTCTCAAATCTCAAACATTAGAAATATTTTTCTGATTTAGGGTACTTTGTACTTGCCTGATCATCAGTGATATAGACTGCAGTCTTGCTCATCTTTCTCTGTCAGGTGGTGCAGGGTACAAGCAGACACGCAGATGCGCTGTCAGGGTGACCCAGTCTTGCTCCTAGACACCAGCCTCCTTCATGGGGGAGCCAAGCAACACCAGCTGGGGATCCTGGCAGAGACCGAGGGACTTGTGGGGTACTGGATTTTTTTTTATTTTTTATTAACTGAAGCATCTGCAAAGGTTGGTGGACACTGATACACCCAGAGAGATGGGGCAGGAGACTGGAACCATCCAACTACCAGCAAACACATTTCAACTTCACATTTGAACCAGGCCTGGCAGTGAGATTTGGAAACATTTGTTTACACAGACTGCTACTATTAGCTATTGTTCTTACAGGATCACTCATAAATTCAGCATGAGGAAAGGATGACAATATCTTTTTCTGTATCTCTGCAGAAGATGTGAGCAGACAGTGCCAACAAGAATTACATGAAACTGGAGAACTCGTGGAGAAACAAGACGACTCGTGGGCAGTATAGGTGGATGAGAAAAGCATTCAAGACATATGATAAAAAACGTCAATTGTGAAGAATGCCAACAAGTTATGTCATACAGCATTTTATAAACCAACGCTTCACATGTTTAAACCTCTGCATAAAGGGTAAGTAGCTCACCTTCATAATACTCTAGCAAGCTTTTGTCTTCCTTTGAAAGACAGAAACTTGAAACAAGTAGATGAATTGCCCAGTGTGATAGATCAGGTCAGTGATACATCCAGGAACAGAATGTGACAATTCCCACTTTCCTCTTTAAAACAAAACAGAGCCAAGAATCGGTTGGGGCTTCCACCTTTGCCAAATATGAGTATGGCTCGGCTGAACCCTATCTGTGAGGACCACACTACACCCAATGGAATTTGCTTCACCCACAAACATGATTAACTGCAGATGTCAGTATGTATTGGTCTTACATAGGACCATAAAATATTTTTGTGATTATTAATTTCTTTTTTTTTTTTTTAACTTTTGTTTTGTTTAAAGATCTTTACCTAGTTTTACTGCAGTGACTTTGTCAGTCTGGTTTCCCTTCTTGCACAATGCCCAGTTCTCCTGTGTACAGATATTTTTGCAAAATACAATTCTCTGTAGCTATTTCTAGGAGATACTCACTGCAGTATCTCTTAAAAACAGTTTTGTTTTATTAAGAAGTCCAAGTGTCACATTTCTATATCGCTGCAATTACCAGGTGACAGTGTTTTTACTTTTAAAATACCATTTCCAGGTTTATCATCCCACTCCATGACTTGTAATTCTTCTGGATAAACATGTTTCAGATCTGTGATGGTATCCCTGGTGATGGTTGCCATAGTGCTTCACAGGATTTTATTTCTGCTCATTCCTCAAAAGCAGGACTTTGGTTCTCTGTGGGAGGCCCAGAGTTGCACTAGTCTCAGATTTTATTGTCTTTGCTATTCTGTCCCCACTAGGGAATAAACTACCCAGACATGCCACTGTCATCTTTACCATATTCCATCCACTCTGCTCAAAATGCATGCCACAAATCATTCTCCTCCTTTCTGTAGGACCTTATTACACAACTGTTGAGGTTTTCATTGGTTTCTACTTAGTTTCCATCTCAAGCACAGATTATTCTCCATTAACATTTCAGACTACATTTTCTAACATCATGCACAATACTCTGAGTTTTTAAAATTTCAGTTACATTCAAATATACTTCAAAAGACTTAAAAATAGGAAATAGCAAAACCACCATGCTTCTAATTGCCTCAAATGCTATACTTTCCACAGGAGCAAATACACCTACCTCTGACCAGTTCAGCCTCACTCGTTTTGCTAAATGCCTTCCCTAAACCCTTTTTTTTTTTCCCTAAGAACTTTAGAAAAATTGCTGAGTCTCATTTCTATGAAATGACTAATACAATGACTATCTCAGAGGCCATATCAGTGGCAATTAGGCATCAAAATATCTTTGGGAAGCTGAGCCATGCTGATGCATTTGAAGAGGTAGACCATTTCCACTACCTTTGCTTATGTTAAAAGGTACTTTCAGCAGTGCCCTGTCTAAACAAGGTCAAAGCTGAAGGATCATTTCATATAACAGAGGTAGAATCTGGCTCACTGCAGTTTCAAAGTCAGGTGTTCAAACTGTTGTTTCTAAAGGGCATATATATAAAACCTATATCAAAATGAAGCCTCTCCTCACGGTAGGTAGAGCGGTCATTTTAAATGAGGAAGCACAGATATACACATAGGTTTTCTGTAAAATAGTAGTAACTGCCTCTCTTCCGCAGGGTTTGCATCTTCTGAGTGACTGAGGAACTCTCCTACAGCCCAATTTAATATTTGAGATTTATTTGACCAGAGGACAAATTTGGCATAAAATATTCAAGAAATGCGCAGGCTGCGATTGAAGGCTATCGAGGAGGAAAAAGCTCCCAGAGGAGCATGGGCACAAGGCAGTAGCCTTCCAAATTCCCCGCACAGTTGTGCAGATATGTTAGACAGCTGGCGTCATAACAGCCCACCACTAAGGCAACCAGGTTGTGACCATGGACCCAGTCCCGAGCAAAGCAGGTTACATAAGCAATAGCACTTGCCCACGCAGGATCTTGCGTTACGGACCCACGCTTCTCTAGGATCTGCAGTATGGTGTGGCAGGATGGAGGTGATGGAAAGGGCACAACAACATCCATCTGATCAGAGGTGCCTGGGAAATGGCTTTCTCCAGCCCATGAAAGTTTAAGGTTGGAGACGTTTTCCTGTTCCTTGACAAATAACTTTTGAAGCTTTTCTAGTTTGTAAAGCAGTAAAAAAGCACAAAAGGTGCTTCTGGGAAGACTCATAACCAATCTTACTGCTAGTCTCTATACCAACGGTTACATACCACTCACCTCCCTGTGCTTGCTCACCCATAGCAGTGAGCAGAGTCCAACGTTCACCCATTTCACTTTCCTAGTGGTAGGTGGACCTACCTGAACAGAGAGCGACTGCTGCAGCAATTTTAAATTTATCCACTGCATTATTCTCCTTTCAGAACATTAACCAAGCTGTACGTGCTGAAGAAGAAAGGAGGTAGAAATCACCTGCCTGGAGAGTGTGTAAGGGATAGCATGCCCTGTTAGGCTATCAGAGTTAACAAGAGGCAGTTGTTGATAGAGAGCTGCTCCGGGTCCTGCTCTACTTCATGGCCAGGATCATGAGTTCCACCTGTGAACCTCTGACGGTCGCTTATCACTCTGGGGAAAAATGGTACCAGTTACCAGGCATATCATGTAGGTCAATCCAAACATGTCTACATGACACAACACAGAGCTGTGCCGAGGAAGCTAAGCAGCCAAGTTAAAAATCCCATCAGTGTACTGTTCAGCCTGGGCAAATACACCTTGTTGATTAACAGGACTAATTAATTTGGATAGCTGCGCATAGCTCTGCTCCTGCAACAGAAACATCCCCTAGTGCCTCACCAGGGCAGAGTTTAAACCAAAGAGAAAACACAGTGCCAATAAGTCAATAAGAAAACAGTGTCATCCTTTTTTAAGGATGTCAGTCAATGTTCATCTACTTCAGGTAAAAATAGAAACTCTCCCATAATGACCTAGTTCTTCTGGTTCACAATTCTACCTCTGAGTTAACTGGCATCGTTCAATAGGAAATTCTAAACTTTCCAAAGAAGGTAAAGCTTGCATTTATAAACACATCATAGCAGATTTACTGTTAGACTGATTATATTATGTGTGTCTCTTAGAAACACCTAATAAAAAATTATAAATACTCTAAAGAGGTTTTAAGTACTAATGAAATAAACGGACCCTGGGCATTGGAAAGAGCTAGATATGGTTCAGGCAGATGCCAGCCAAGCGTCCTCACATACTTCTCCTCGTGTCTCTAAGGCCTGACCTGCAATACCCTTCTTTTCCAGGGGCAGGTTCCCCTCCATCACCGCACGTGTCTGCGTGCGGCCAGGCAACCGTCCCCGAAACACCTGCCATCAAAAAGGAGCACGGAGGGGGCATGGCCTGAAAGGGTGAAATACATACGTGCATGCATATACGTACCTACCTGCACACACATACTGGACTAGCCTCAGGACTTTTACAATAACTGAGAGAGAAAGAAAGTTGGTGGAATAAGTGCAGAGAGTGGAAAAGAACAAATGACAAGAACAAGTGCATGGTACGAAGACAGGGCAGGCAGCTGTTAAGAACAGAAAGAAATGGGATGTGTATGGCCTCTTAAGAGGGCAGATACATGCAGACACATCGTGGGACAAATAAAATAGTCAGATAGCAATATTAGCTACAAAAGATAACAGCAGTTAACCTGTGCTGCAAACCAGAGAGAGGTGAAAAAAAGATTGCGCTGGAAGACATGCAGCCGATTGCTCAGGTGGAGCCATTCTGCAAAGCAACAAGCACCTGGCACCATCAGGAGCAACCAAAGCACCCAGCAAGGACAGCCAGGCGGTGGGAGGAGACAGGCTTCCATAGGTGAACAAAAACAGGATTGGTTAGCCCTGCCTCAAAATCAGAGTAACAGCAAACAAAAAAACCCTTTTTTTTGAGCTGTAACAGAAAACCTAGGGAGGGTGAGGACTTCTTTGCAGAAAACCTCTTTCTGGTATCCTGTTTCTTTTGCTGTTGTTATTGCAGTTGAACATTCTCTGAAGCTGAAATAATTTCCTTCATCCTGCTTTCCTCCTTCCCTACCCTTGTTCTTAGCCTGGTTGAATTAACAATTTAAATTAATTAAAATCATACTTGTCTAAGTTAAAGCTCGTTTATACAATGTGATAAGAAGAAATATGACACATTGTTATAGTAGTTTCAAGTTTAACAGATTTTACCTTCCAAGCTTTGCAGATTTTCCCTATTGAGAAGACCAATTTTCTGTGATTACAGGGGTATCTTCAGAGCATAATTGTCACCAAATGTCATTCATTCCTCCTTCATGAAAAACCTTGATCTTTCTGACTCTCCTCCTGCTTCGGTGAATATTTTTTTAATACAAAAAATACTTGATTGTTTTTCAAACTATTTATATTCTTCCCTTTCAAACCTTTTGTCCTTGTCCAATAGGATTTCTACATGCTCACAATTCCTGGGATATTTCCTCTGTGTCTCTCTATTCCAGACTGAATTGGCTTTTGGGGGTTTTATGAACTTCTACACATATTCCTAGCAGTACGGGCTTCACTGTCTCTGCTTACTGATCTTATCATAAGCCATTTACTGATTCCATTTTATCCTTCAATTAGACCCTTCTTCAAACCCATTCTTTCACATTCCTTCCTGAGGTTGTATAAAAGAGAGGTCTTTAATCTCTCCTTTCCTCTAATTGAAGCTGTCCTTCCCAGCGTGTTTTCCACTGCAATGCTCTGGTTTTGATTAAGCAATGTCGGCAGTACTCCGGTTGCTGTTGCTTTCTGTTTAATGTGGTTTTGCAAGAATAATAACAACTTTTTGTCTTTATACAGAACATGGAAAGAAAGTTTTAATTTATTAGGCTCATAAAATAAAGCATTGCAGTACTGATGCCTTATGAGAACTAGGGTAAGGAAAAGACAAACTTCTGTTTCTAAGTCCCAAATAGGTAATGCATTACCAAGAGTGGCTGCCTGATTAGACACTGACGCACCAATACCTTCTAACTGTAACTGGAATGACTGCAGGTCAACCCTGTTAGGTAAACAACATGGAAAGGTAGTGAAACGAGGAAAGGTTCCCTGGGTCATGTAATTGCACTCTCCAGGGGCACAGTGCACTTAAACAGTCACAAAATCCTGATCCAGGTCTGCATAGCTGGAGGAGCTGGGACTAACAAATCTCAGCAATAATTCAGTGTAAATTGAGGGGAGATGCTAAACATTCATGCTTTGTTCTCTGGAAATGCAGTGATTAGCAGCCACTGAGGATCTGATCAAATTAAAATAAGACAAAAAGTGGCTATTTCCATAAGCAGGAGGTCTTGGCTTCCAGCAATCAGCAGAGCTCTGCTATTACCCAACAGCCACGGAGCTAGCATTTTCTCAGATAACACGCACAAGCAGTGATAATAAAGCAAATTCCTAGCCTGACTTGACTCAAATGCGCCAGTGCTTTTGTGGTGTGCAATTTCTTAGGATCACACTTGCAGACAGCTAGGTTTGCTCTGAGTGAGACAAGTGATGAAAATGAAAGCAGTATTCTCAGTATGTGCTGTAAATCGCATACAGCTGTCAGAGTAGGATAATACCTGTTTTTCTCATAGTTTGTTTTTAGTTAAGAAGGAAAAACAAGCAATTATTGGTTTTGAGTGGGAAGGGAGGAGAAGGAGAATGGAGGAATGAAAAGCAATTAAAAGATTCTCAAGAAATTTCCTGGTGTTTGTTCTTGCCTTCTTCCAGGATGACATTTCAAAGCCAGAGCTTAAAGATCAGGTTGAATTGGAAGCAGAGAACGCGTCAATGTTCAGAGTTTAATCAAGCTCAGTGTTACAGTGAGATGTGGCACAAAACCAGCTGCTTCTGACTTACATGATCCAAAGCCACTGCGAAACCTACAGGGTGTCTACGAGGTGCTTCTCAGGCCAGCAAAGCTGAGACCAAGGAATTTCTAACTACTAAGATGTGTCCTGGAAACCAAGTTACAGGTCCTTCAGACAGCGAGGGCTCTTGGGCTAAAAAAGGATTAACCATCTTCCCAGGTATTATTCCTATTACCACTTTCTTCCTTTATAGGTTTGTAGGTACTCTGCCTTTTTCAGTTTTAAAATGTGAGCAGTGAGCAACTTCCACACCTGCCAACCAAAAAAGGGTCAGCCAGCTCCAACGGCTAAGGAGAACCCATTTCTCCACCAAGGCCGTTCTTCTCTCTGTGTGGTCTCAGGTGAAGGCTGGCTGCCTGGGACAACACCTGGGAGTAGGAACTCAGACAGGCTCCCAAATGCCACACATCATCATGGGTTTTGGTTCTCTCTGCTTTGGGAACGTCTATGCCTCACAAAGGTGGCTCTGACCAGGACAAGGAGAGTGTAGCACTGTGTCCAGATGCTACTGTGGATGCTAAAATCCGGATGAGCCAAAAGTCCTACCTCTCAGCATGATTCATTGCCCGAGTTACTTACCAGGTCTGGAGCTACTGCAGCCACGGCCAGTTCAGGAGCTTGCCGGCCATGGTGTCCTTCCCCAGTTCGGTTCCTCCTAACGTGCACTCCAATAGGTATAACAAGCCACCTAATGAGGCATCAGCCCAGGATTTCAGAATAACTAGAACTGATTGAAATTCAGAACTTGTGTACCACAAGGAGGTTTTGACATTTCAAGTTCATTTTTGTTGTGGATCAAAGTTTGAAACAAAATATGTTTACCAGATATTGAAAGTATTTTAAGTAATTTGTTCTGGACTGAGTAAAATGTTTAATATTTATCTAATCGATGGCTTTTTACTTTGACTTTAAAAGATTAAAAATTTTAAACATTTACAAAACTAAAACTATTAAAAAGAAAGTAAATTCTAAATGGTAAACAGAAGAGTTGCATTTGGGAAATGGAAAAGGGAACATTTCCGCATTATTGGAATACCTCACTGACTTCTTTTAGAGTGATATTTCACATAAACAAGTACACATCCAACAAAAATAGTAATTATGAAGCAGCATTTTCTGATCGATAAACACAGTGGTAGAACTTTTCTGTTCCACTTCAAAAAGAGTGCTGATTATGTGCTCTGGTGAGTAGGTCCCCATGAAACTTCATTTGGAGCCAGGGACAT